>NC_136493.1:36081352-36321352 GCF_053919585.1 Euprymna scolopes | reverse complement strand
TATATGTGTGTGTGTGTGTGTGTGTGTGTGTGCATGTGTGTATCCGAAACCTCTGGCCTTGATGGAGGGGAGACTAAAACTTTCTGCTATGGTTTCAAATGATCTGAAATAACAGCAAAGGGAGACTTGATTCCAAATATTACTCATATGTTATATTTCCCCCCCCTTTCGGAAATAGGGTACGATTGTGAATATCCCCAGTATCAAATAATCCTTATACACTGAAGTTTAGTTTATGTATGAAAACCAAAGAAAGGGAAATATAACATATGAGATATACTTGGAATCAAGTCTCCCCTTCATCAAGGCTAGAGGTTTTGGGGAAATATTAGATATTTTGTAATTCATATGCTAAATTAGGAAAACAAATGAGTACGATTGAAACATTGGTAAAGAAGCAGAATTTTCCTACCCTCAAAAAAATCCTTTAAAATTACCATTATTATGGGTTTTCGAGGGTGCTAAAAACAAAAATAACATTACAAATTCCAGGAAACGAGTAGTTTCCAAGACATAAAAAAATTATAGTTTCAAAAAGTGGGGAATCACTTTTCTTTATTAATTGAACGTGAAATGAATACCTATTTTATAGCCACCTTTCTTGAGGTGGGGAGGGTCTGTTAATTTTTTTAGAAGTGGTGTGCATTTGGTAATTGTGGCCTGGTAGACCAACACAAAATCTATTGTAAAAAACATGTTTTCTGTAGGTTTTCGGGTGTGCTAAAAACGAATATTGCATTTAAATTTTCCGCAAAGATGTATTTTTAGGTTATTGAAAAATGTAATTCTTTATGTTGTAAGTGGTGGCCATTGTTGTACGTGCAAGTTCACGCATATTTTTGCTTAAGATCGGAAAAATACTTATTTGCAAAAGATTTTAATGCGATCTTCGTTTTCAGCACACCTGAAAACCTATGTAAACAAGTTTTTAAGGTAGGTTTTGTGATCTACCAGGCCATAAAAAACACCACGCCTAAAAAAAATAAAAGACCCCACCTCAAAAAGGTGATCATAAAATGGGTTTTCATTTTACATTAAATTAATAAAGAAAGTGATCCCCCATTTTCTGAAACTATAATTTCTTTATATCTTGAAAACTACTCGTTTCCCGGAATTGTAGACGTTATTTTCGTTTTCAGCACAATAGTGTTAATTTTAAAGGATTTTTTGGAGGGTGGAAAGATACTGCACTTTTACCAAAACATTTTTTTGGCTGTAAAAAGTGCCAAAAATAGACTCTGGGTGATATGTTATCCCCTTAATGTACAACCTGAGGGGCAAATGTCACATAGCCCACTACACAATTCAGATCATTACCTTTCCAACGCGCCTTCATTTGTTAAATTCTGATCAATAGTCGCTGAGATTTGTTACTTATAAATTGCTATTCGTTCTATACTATCGGTTTTGCCATTGATTCTAATTTCTCTTAGTTTTTTTTTATAGGTTTGTTATGGCTTTTCCTAGAGCTCCTACAATTATCGGTACTATGTTGATTTTTCTTTATTATTATATATAACATCAAATAAATCTAAAAATTTAATCAACCTGATTAGATCTATTGGTGTAGAATCTATTTACCAAATTCTAACGGATTGAATTTTATACATCGATGTTCGTGTATATGTATACCTTTTCTGTGTATTCGATATTGATTACGCTAATCAATAAAAATCGCGAATGGATTAGAAATTCATCCTTTTTCGGTTATGACATGGCTATAAAAATGTCTGGTCAACCAAAACTGGATGTTATTTTAGGAAAAACGCTGAGGAATGCCTTGAAAAAAAAAGCTGCAAATAGAACCATCCAGTTTTCTTTCTTTCTAATTTTTTTTTTTTTTTTTTTTTTTTTTTGACACAGACGAACAATCTTCGGTATTTTTATTTCGAAAACTATCGATTTCCATCTGTTTTTTATCAATCTCGGTTTCCAAAACATTCAGAATGCGTAAAGGGAAAATCCTTCAAATATTCTTGCTCGGCTTTGAAACTGTAGACATTCTTTTAATTTTTTTTTTCCATCTACCTGGGTTTTTTTTTTTTAGTTCATTTCTTTTGCGTCTGCATTCATCCCTCTTCTATCCCTCCTCCTTTTCCTTCCTCATCATCATCATTGACGTGAACGTAGCTCAGTAGTTTACGATACGGACTGACAACCTGGGTGTGCCAAGTTCGAATCCAGTTCATTCCACAGAAAAATTTTCAAGTTTGTTGGCAAGTTTGACGTTATCCATCCTGTAAGTACTCGGTATCTTTCTGGAAAGAATTCTAACTAGAAAGATATCAGGGAAATGAATGCCAACAATAGCATCATCGGATAATGAAGGAATGATGCTCAACAAATAATAATAATATTTCTGAATTTCCAGTACTCTCCACCTCTGCAAATGAATTTGGATAATCAAACGGCCACTTACTATTGACTTCTCCGTTATTATTATTATTATTATTATTATTATTATTGGTCCCTCGATTTATTGGAGAGGGACCTATGTTTTATGTGGCATCCGTATGTCCGTCCATGCATCCGGACGATTGCCAGATAACCGTCCCTTAGTTTTTCCTGAAATTTTGCGACAAATTGTATTTCATGAAATAGATGTGCACAGTAAAAAAAAAATTGTTGCAAGAATTCCTGTTGCGATCTCGGGACTCAAAAGAGGTAAAAAATGGCCAAAAATGACATGTTTTGCCCCATAACTTTTGATCCATCCATTAGATTTTTCTGAAACTTAGCCAAAGTGTGGAGGCCATTGTTCTTAATATAAATTTAGTATGGATGACTCTGGCAAAATTCTGGTTCGTATCTCAGGGGACTTTTAGTGCTAAAACGCTCCTTTTTGTGGCTTTTTTTTTCATATGTCTCAACAAAAACTTGATATGTCTGACTATATAGTTGTTTTTCACGGTGATCAACTCAAATATGCATGTGATAAGGCCTGAAACTGCATCGTTATCAATTTACACTGGGATTCGGCCTCCCAAGGGGCTCAAGAGGTCAAAAATGCCCCAAAATGACCAAAATTGACACTTTTTGCTCCATAGCGTTTTATGCATCCATTAGATTTTTCTGAAACTTGGCGAAAATGTGGAAGCCATTGTTCTAAATATAAATCCAGTGTGGGTGACCCTGGTAAAATTCAGGTTCGCATCCCTCTGGGACTTAAAGGGCTAAAAAAACATCCCTTTTTGGAGCTCTTTTTTCATATTGCTCAAAAACTTGATATGTATGTCTATGTAGTGGTTTTCAATGTTGCTGAATACAAATATTCATGTCTTAAGGCATGAAACTGCACCGTTTGTCCATTTTCATTCTGATTTGGCGTTCCCAGAAGCTCAAAATGGGCCACAAATGCCCCCAAATTGCAAAAAAAAAATGACACTTTTTACCTCATAACTTTTGCACTATCCATTAGATTTTTCTAAAACTTGGTGAAAATGTGAAGGCAACGTTGGCCCTTCACACTTATTACAATCATTTCTTCAGTATTTTTTGTGGCGTCATCACACATGTGTCACTAGAGAGGGACCATGCATGCACGGCTTATTATTATTATTGCGTTTTGCAATAAATCTAAAATATTTTTCTTGTTATATTTCAAAATAAGACCGTACCTCAACGCTTTTACGTGGACATTTTCTTTTATTATATAGCCAAACAATATTTCCTCATAAATTATTTTCATTTGTACTGACCAGGTATTCTCACACAGGGCATCATAAAAAATTACTCATTGATAATAACTGATGGTGTTCCTTGGAGTCCGGGTGACAGTAAGTCTCACCAGATTTACAATACTCTTTAACTCTTTGGATTATAACTATAATTATTCCAATTTTATTTCTTAGTACAATTTTAAGACGATACATTTCAGAAAATGACGTTCGCTTTATTAAGTTAAATAATATTTAGTTGAAAATTGTTCTTCCGTTACGAAGAAAATATTTATTGCTTTAAAAATTGATTAAATTGCTACAATTTTAATTAAATAAAAAAAAAACATTTAACTTACAATAATTATTTTTTCTACGGACTAAAAATAAGTTTTTTGTTTTGGGTGCTTATACACTTATGTTATCGTGGGTGTGCCAAGTTTGAATCCAATTCTATTGACCTTCTTCTGGAGCACCTTTTAGAACTCTGGAATCTTTATATCAAACACAACCATTGCATCCCTCTGCCTGTTCTACAAGTATTTTAATGGTAGACTGCTCTGACGAACTGTAGACACTTGCGCCCCCACGACGTAGGCACACTCGACAAACCCAACAGCCAGCTAAATCCCACCCCCACACAGTAGAGATCCCTGGATGTAAAAGATCTTTCTACTCCAGTAGTTTCTTCCCCAGAACCGCTAGACTCTGGAATTCCATTCCAGGTTCTTGCTTCCCTAACTGTACTGACATGCAGAAGTTCAAGTGTAACGTGAACCGACATCTTGCTGCCCAAATCCCAACATAGTGCCCCAGTAGTTGCTGCCCCTGATAGTAGCCCCCTATACCAAAGTGGCAATGTGCCTTGTTTGGGGTGAAAATGTAATAAAAAAACAACCATTACAATTTTTCGAACTGAACCCTTAATCGTATTTTAAAGTTAAATTCGAATTTTACAATATCTGTTTTTGGTTCTTATCTATTTTTGGTACCACGCTGTTTTTGAATAGTTTTTTTTTTTTTTCAGGTTAAATTCAAGTTTCACAATATCTTTTTTTATTATTATTATTATTATTAAATTGTTAGGTGGAAGCACAGAATAGTTACAAAACACCCGCCCCTCCCCATGTTGTATGGCTTTCGAAATAACGTTATTATTTCAACACTGTACCAAAAATACATAATTACTCTATTAAATTGTTAAATTGTCAATTCGAGCGAAATATTAATAACAGTAAATTATACAGATTGATGAATTTCTACCAGTTCAATCAGTTCTTCTTTATATTTCTTAGATATGAGTTCATAGATTTCTACTCTAAAAACAAAGCTGAAATTCCTATGGAAATCTGCCCTCTCAGAACGGATCCAGAAAACCGTTTTTAGAGCCGGTACTGCATTATGGTGAACCAGCAATGCCTACTAGACACTTTCCTCGAGTGTCTAAGGTCTTTCCGTACAAGTGTTTGCCAGAAAAATCTGGCATAAGGATATTTTTTCTAGAAGTAAACTCTAACTAAATATTCAAAACCACATACTATTTGCTGCCTAAATAAGATTTCCTCACTATGGCTAACTTACATTAGCTTTTACGATGAATGATGCACCTTCTCCAAGTGTTTTTACTTCAAGTAATAGCACCAAGCTGGATACTCCACTAGACTAGATAAATTCTAGTCCTGGAATCGAGTAAGACCAAGAGACCAAAATGAAAGATATACTACAACATATAAAAATGGTTAATTGGGGAGAGGAAAATTATGTTCTCAATTTCTTTACTAACTCAGTGTTTGAGAGATAAAGAACTTTAATGGAACATTCGAATATCTATGTATCTCACATGAAACTTACACTAGAATGCTCCAGGCAGTGTCAAACATAAAAAGGAAAACACCCCCAACCATTGGCCGTCGGTTTCCTAGGATCTCTTCAATAATAAGAGGAAGAAAAACACGATATGCTGGAAGAAAAGATGAGGTCGTCAGTGATGTGCTACTGTGGGATCTTAAACATGGAACCGCTAAAGTAAGAAGACCTGTCAAGATGTACACAAAATTATTGATGGAAGACACTGGCTTACAATATGAAGATCTTCCTAAGGCCATCGAAGATAAAGACCAGTGGAAGGAAAGATATGATGATATCTACTCTAATCTTGACTCTTATTTTTGTAACATTTTGGCCGATGTAACCTTTGACCTACTTCCGGTGTGCATTTTGAACTCTGAAATCTTTATATCGAAGCATTACAATTTTTGGAACGGAACCCTTTATTTAATCAGTAGCCTGGGTTCCCGGCGTTGCCCGGGTGTTTGGAGGTGCGTGTTGAGCAAAAAAAAAAAAATGGTGGTAAGCAGGCAGGCAGGCAGGCTTGAATCCATACCGTGAAGGAGGAAAAGAATGTTAAAAAAAAAACGTGACGTCTTTGCCGTTGCGTCCATCGCCAAACCGGAAGTGGTGAAGGTTTAAATTAAGGCTAGTCAATAGAAAAGAGGAGATGACTTTCGAAAATATCGGCGAAAAAAGCGACCCCTCCTTGTAGAATAGCGCCCAGTTGAGGGTGAAGGAATTAATGTTTTTAGCAAATTTTTCGATATTTGTCGTCCGAAGAGTTGAGCTTCAAAACGATATCGATCTCGTAAAAATCCGTCGCCTCTGTCGAAAGTTGTAGACATACATACATACATATATTTAAACAGACTGGTGAAATTTATATTATAGATAACAATCGTTCAGGATTATCTGCCGTTTTTCCGGCACGTTAATATAATACCAGACACATACAGAGGAATTTAAATGTGT
Organism: Euprymna scolopes; assembly: GCF_053919585.1. Taxonomy (NCBI): domain Eukaryota; kingdom Metazoa; phylum Mollusca; class Cephalopoda; order Sepiida; family Sepiolidae; genus Euprymna; species Euprymna scolopes. The sequence goes on along the minus strand of NC_136493.1, from coordinate 36,314,894 downwards.
ATTAGTTTTGAATGTATACAAAATATAAGAATATGTAGGCCTTGATTTATGATGTGGATTCATTAGAATAGATTATCTCTCATTGACTTTGGTCTGCTTGCCGGTTTGCTATTGGGTGTGACTGGAATGTGACTGCAAGGGTTAATTGTGATCAAACGGCTGATAAGGACAGCTTCAGTTGTTCGCAATTTATAATAATAATTGTTGCTTGAGTAAGAAGATAGGTAATTTTAATTTTTGGAGTCAGGTTGACACAAGATGACTTCCTGCATACTTGATCCGGACAGCAATATTGTGTGTGACTGCTGTCTGGTGCTGGGCCCAACTGCCTTAAAAGCAGTATGTAGACGCAATTGAGATCTGAAGCATAGAAGGCACTAATGTTAGCGCCCAAGTCCCCTTCCTTAATGGCACAATAAACATGAGTCCTTCCTCCTTTGCTGGTCTGGAACGAACAGGAAATAGAAATTGGCGCCAAAGGCACGTGACATGTCTAGTTAGATTCGACCAATCAAATCGATCGATACAATGGCAGTTAGTGGTCTTTGGATAAAAAAAAAACGTTTTAATTTAATTGCTGTTTTTACCATCATTGAACACGGATATTTATTTCATCTCCTCTCTAGAGGGGGGGGGCTGACACAAGGTCAAGTGTGGGTTTGATTAAAGTGTTTGTGTAAAACGAACTGGATTTGAACCTGCCATGTCCATGTTTTCAGTTCATGTTGTTAACCACTTAGTCTCCCTCCCAACCCCAGCACGGAACACAAATATTCAGCAGAAAATTTTGTGGTAACGCACATATGTACATGCGCCGATTTTGGTGGGATTATAATAAGAGGACAAATTTTAATGTTTCTATATTTTTGATAATTTGTATTATTTCATGGATTCATGTAAACGATGTGTATTAATCTTGAACAGATACAAGATATAAGAATGTGTGGATGGTGATCTGTGATGTAGCTTCGTAACGATAGATAGTCCTCAAGCATCGGCATGGTGTCGTTATTGGCGCTGAACTGTTTGTCTGTCTGGTATCAGGTATGACTGGTATGTGATCTATTTATGGCGAGCGAATGGTCAAAAAGAATGGCATGTGTTATTCACAATTTCTAGTATTTTATGGAAAGGGCAGGGTTGTTGTTGTTGTTAAACAGATCGTTTTAGCGTAATAGAGCCGAATCAACGGTCTCAGTATATCTGTGAAAGCAGAAAATGAAAGGGTCAGAACTCCTAACTCTCAACACTGTACTTGTCTTCCACGTCTTGCTCGTGTATTAGCCCAAGCAGCCGTCATACTTTTCGTCTTCTTCCTCTTCCAGGGTAACAACGAACTCGCATGAACACAATAACGAAAAACAAGTCTTTTTATGTTATCACCTTGAACCCCGGCACCGCTAAATTTGTATTTGTCTTATTTTTTGCACCAGAAAGGTTCCAGGTTCAAGTGGCATTGCTTCTTCTCTACAGTGGATACATGCCAACTGTGGGCGCTTATTGCTGTGACTCTCCACGTCGTTATTACTGTTGACTGTTGCTTGATTCACTGACTTAAAAGCAGCACGCAGACGTTGTTGTACGCATCTGGCTTCCAAATAGTTGTTGAGTTCAGAAAACTGTTTCTTTTTTTTTTTTTTTTTTCTACGCAGTGTGGCACGGTACGAGGGTATTCAGCACGCAATAATATTGATCAGATAACAAATTCCAATATAATTCAATTCCGCTTTTAAGCTGTTTGGAAACACAGAATTAAGGCACACTTGTACGGTATGACGCGACGAGTGTCGAACAAAATGAAATCTAAAAGTCGTAACAGCAGCTTCCAGTTGCTCTTGGATGAGACATACTGAAGTCGCAACAGCGATTGGTTGGCAGATAATTTTTCTAGCGTTATATGATACAATACTTAAGACGTAGTATATTTGATTAACTAATTTTATGCAGCAAAAAAAAGGTGGATAACTGATGAAAATGTTGAAGCGTGAAATCATCTAGATATGGCTTTAAGATTGTTAGTCATTGTTAATTTTCAGGTGTGTGAAAATAGAGAAAGGAAGAGGACAATGTAGAAAGAAGGAAAGGGGGGTGAGATGGCGAGCAGAGTGAATGAAAGATAGAAAGGGGGAAAGGAGAGGAAGGGAAGAGATATAGTAGTAGTGAGATAGAGAGAGAAATTGATAGAGAAGGAGGGGAAAGAGAAAAAGTGAAAAAGTAAGGAGAGGGAGATGGGGTAGATAAGAAGGAACACAAGAGAGAGGTGTGAATGTGTGGGAGGAAACAAACGAGGAGAAAAACAGGGAATAAGAGATAGCGCAGGAGAAAAAAGAGAATGAGAGTCTGAAAGAAGGAGGAAGAAATGAAAAGAGATGGAGAAAGGAGGATTTAAAGGAGTGAGAGAGAATGTCTACAGGGAAAGAGACAGGAAAATAAAGAGACATAAACCTTTTCTGTGATACGTTCTATGGCTCCTATTTTAATTTGGATCAAAATGTCAATGTCTACCAACTCAATACTCACCTTTCAAAGGTGGATTTTTAGATATATTCTGTTCTGTTTTGGACGAAATCACATTTAAAGTTGTCGCCTACAAGTAGTTATTGTGGTATGAAGACCTTTTATTATCTAATGTTTTCCCCAAATAGTTTTCAGTGGTGGCCATTTTGTTTTCACTGCAGACGATACAAAACAAATCCAAACAATCAATTTTGCCGAACATTCTTTCAGTATTTAATCATTTTCAGTAAACTTTTTGTCACAGTCTATAAGCAACATATAATTTTATGAGCTTAATTATAACCCCATTTCCTTTTCATTGACTAAACCCGATTTTCCAATAAATCTAGCAATTTTCGATATTTACTTTTGCGTATACATATTTGGAGAGTGCCATCAGTTAAAACCAAAATGGCGACCATTGAAAAACATTAAGGAATACATTCAATCATAAAGATCTTAATATCATAAAAAAAACTGCTTGTTGGCGATAATTTTAACTGTGATATTCGTTCAAAACAGGCCCGAATATCTCTAAACATCAAATTTGAAAGGTGTTTAGTTGGTACACATCGACAGTTACACCTTAATGTGTGTCCATTTTTAATTTCATTTTAGAGACCAGATTGTTGAAAAGTACTGAGTGCCACTCGAGTTGAAAAAAAAAAAAATTCAAAATCGATTAAAGAAAGAAAATCACTGATGAAACATGAGTTTTTATATTTCATCATAATCATTGTCATCATCATTGGTTTAACGTCTGTTTTACATGCTGACAAATGTTGGACTTGACTCACAAAACCTATATCTGACCAGGTCTTTATTTATCCCTCTTTCTCTCAAATTCATTCTTATCACTTCCTCCCGCGTTTTCTTTCACTTTACCCTTTGAACTAAACTTGTTACCTGAACTGTTCTACGTCTTTTAACACAAGAACTATCATCCGTTCTTTTACATGGCTACGTCAATATGAAGTAAGTCTGCATGCCGCTACAATCTCCAGATTTAATCTTACTCCGAACTCCTCAAATCTAAGACTGTATTTAACACTCACATAAAACTTCCATCTTCCTATTCTCATATCATTTCTCTCCATACAACCTATATCCGCAACCTTCATTGGCCAGGTTTCACGTCTAGACATCATCCCATCGACAAAATGTTGCATCCCTCTGCCTGTTTTACAAGTATTTTAATAATAGATGCCCTTGTACAAGCCCTTGTACCCCCTCAACTTAAATACCCCTGACAAATCCAACAAGCAGCAAAATCCCACTCCTTCACAGTAAAGATTCCCAGATGCCAGAGAGTCTTCTGCTCAAATAGTTTCTTCCCTAGGACTGCTAGACTTTGGAATTTCCTTCCAAGTTCCTGCTTCCCTGGCTGTACTGACATGCAGAAGTTCAAGTGTAATGTAAACAATCTTCTTGCTGCTCAACTCCCTATATAGTGTCCTTGCAATTATGTCCCAGATAGTAGCCCCCTGCATCAAAATGGCGCTGTGCCTTATTTGAGGTAAAAAAAAATCCTACTGAGTACCCAAGCCTGGTACTCATACTTTAATTGACAGCAGTAACAGGGAGATGACGATTGCTAAGTGGTCAACAACATGGACTGACAACCGTACAAAGTTCGAATCTCATTCGTTCCACAGAAACGGTTTCACTTGAGCAGGTTGAAAACTTTCAAATGTTCCTTCTCCTAAGTACCCGGTGTCTTTCTAGACAGAATTCTAACTTGAAAGATATCGGAGGAACGAACGCCAAACAAAAATGATCTGATTCATATGAAATGAATGAATGATGCTCAACAACAACAGGGGTAACACTCTGCTGGTTACTAGCGGTAAAATTTCTCTTCACTTCATATGGCAACTCGTAAATCTTGCAATCCTGCTCGCACCTGCTCCCCAACAGTATCACGAAGATAACAAAACTGTTAAACTTCCTCAATAGCTTCACTATCCAAATATATTTTCTCCACATCTGAGTTCTCACCCTCTATTGTCTCACACTTCTTGAACACAAACTGATTATCATCTGTCAACCTACCTATACAATTCTACTGCTTTGACTTTCCATCATTGCTTGTTCGATCACTGATATAACCTTATGAAATAGAATAGAAATATGTATATTTAAGATTCTATACAGTGCTCATACTTCCTGTTAAGGAGAGCGAACGTCACAATATTACGATCTCCTGTAAGAACAAACAGCTAACAATCTATTCTTTTCACTTGGGAGCCACCATCTATCAAGGCCTGAAGGACACTCGAGGATAAGGGTTAATGAATGAAAGGTTCAAGTTGTTAGTGTTGACAATCTGTTCGGATTGTGTCCATTGGACTGTGAGCAGTTGCCTCCCTTTGTCTGCTAACTTATGACGTGAACTTTAAATTATGCTCTCTGAGTTGTCTCCTTTGATTGTTTTTTGTATAAAAGGACACAAAATGCAAAGTACCCTTCCTTTGGTGTATAACTTCCTTCGTGAATTTCTCCGTTTCTTGTGTGCCAAAAAAATGTGATGCTGTTTATTCATTTTTTCTTTGTCATCTTCAAGATATCCCTTCCACAAATCAAGTTATTTAAAGAATAAGGTTATCAAGTAACCTAACAAAGGTTATTAATGGAACCAACAGTAGTGTAGTAATCGTTAATGGTGTAAATTGGGTAGAATTTGATTATTTATGGAGACAGCTCAACAAGAACTTGTTTACATTGGACTTGAAGGCTATCCCAATGTATTCAACTGGGAAGCAGGCCAGCAGAACTATGTTCCACAGGTGGACATCTGCGTTTAGATTTATGCACAGATAGGGAGTGAGGAAAGTTGTTGATAGTGATAGTGTTTCTGGTGAAAGTTTGGCAAGGGACGATCATAGATTGGAGGTTTTTTTTTTTTTACATCAGCATCACCACTTATCAAGGCCAAGAGGCCACAAGAAGATAAAGGTTAAGAATGTCAATTGGACAACATAGTAATCGTTAGTAATGGAAATTCTGTAAATTTTTTAACTTAAGTGGAACGGCTCATCAAGAACTTGTTTACGTTGGACTTGAAGACAATCAGATTGTTGTCAGCTGGAAAGCAGGAAAACGGAAGACAGTTCCACAGGCATGCAGTTCTAAGAAAAAATGCTTCGTTCATGGAATCTACGCTTAGGTTTAGGCACAGATAAATAGTGAGGGGGGGGGAATTATTAATAGTGTTTTCAGCTAAGCAAGTGTTTCTTGTGAAAGTTTGGCAAGGGGGGGGGACCATAGATTGAAGCTCAGTCGAGTTGAAGTTGTGATGAGTACTTGCCATGAAAATAACGATGGAGCAGGGACAGGCTTGCGACGGCTCGCCTGTGAAAAAGAGGTTGCAGAGAAGAGAAAAGGGCATTACCTACTAGGTTTCGAAGCAGGTTTTGAACCGTATCAAAGCAAGATACTTGTTACATTCTATGATGTGATATTACGTTATATAAAGCACTCCATTGCCTTAGACTTATTACCATCTCTCAACCTAAACTCTAACCTAACCTGAATCTGTAATTCTCTGATAGGGGTGCCTCAGGCGACTGGTAATAAACACATCACTTCTCCTGAAAAAGGGTGTAAAAAATTGGAGCACGGGACCATAGGGCCGAACAAACAAGTAAATTTGTAGAAAAGTAAAAAAAAAAAATATATTGTACTGTCGGCATAAACTGGATGCATGCAAAGAGGATTGGGAGCTTGGGGAGGCTTATTGCCGCTCAAATTCCTGTGAAGACCAATAGTGATTGCCAGTAAGAGATCCATGGTAAATGGCTTTTGTGATATGGCAAAGTAATTTGCAAAGTTTATCGAAAGAGGTGGTGACTACTGGAAATCTGGGGAAACTTGTTGTCATTCAGACTCCAGAGAACACCACAGGTTGTCTTCAAATAGAATTCTTTGATGATGGCCTGTGTGAATAATAATAATAATAATAATAATAATAATAATAATAATTGCTACCCAATTTCCAGTGACATTACGCCACCAACGAGAAATCAATGGTATGTGGCTGTTGTGATAACGCAAATTCTTTTGCAAAGGTTATCAAAAGATGTGGAGAGTACTGGAAAGCTGGGGAAACTTGTCACTCAGACTCCAGGGAACACCAAGTTGTTCTCAAAGAGCAATCTTTGATGATGGCTTGTGTGAATACTCCTAGTGAGTAAATAATAAAATATAAAATAAAAATAAAATAACTTGCACCAAACGTTGTGTGCCCAGTCCAATGTAAGTGAATGTAAGAGATCCTAACTTTGCTGATTCCATCGTCTTTATCAATATCCATTGACACCATATTTAGCCTTCCTATCACCATTAATAAATTTGTGTTGTACTATCACTCAGATATTTCTGAACAAAGTTGTTTTTTTGCACAAAAAAAGAGAGAAAGTGAGAGCAAGAAACGAGATGAACGAAATAAAATTTTCTCTTGTGAATTAATGCACCCACCCCCACCGCTGAGTGATTCGGCCACACACTGACTGAAAAAAAAACAAAATGGTTGAAGAAAGAAAAGAAACGCAAATAAAAAAAATGAAGAAGCAAAAAAAAACAAAAAAGAAAGAAAGAAAAAGGGAAGAAAACTAACGAAAAGAATGTTTTTTTACAAATAACTCACCTCTTATCAAGGCTCGGAGGTTACTCGAGGATAAGGGTTAATGAGTGTACGGTAGTCATTGAGGCAACAGCGTCGTAATCGTTAGTAGTGGAAATTTGCTATAATTTCATTATTTAAGGGAACGGTTCAACAAGAACTTGTTTATATTAGACTTCAAAAAGACCATATTGTAGTCAGCTGGAAAGCAGAACAGAGTTTCACAAGCGGGCAGTTCTAGGAAAGAACTTTTGTTCATGGAATTCACGTTTACTTTTAGGCACAGAGAATGTGGAGAATTGTTAAAAGTGGTTGCAGCTATTCGAGTGTTTGTGTGAAAGTTTGGCAAGTGAAGGACCATAGACGAACACTTGCCATAAAAATAACGATAGACCAGAGACAGGCTCGTAACGTCTCTTCTGTGGGAAAGATGTTGCAGGGAAGAGAAAGGGGCATTACCTACTAGATTACAAAGTCGGTTTTGAACTCCGTCAAGGCAGGATAGGATGCTTCCAGCTGCTCCTGTCCTGATGTGGCAACAGTGCTCCACCATAGAATATACTTGGTTCTTATGCAGATATCAACTGGAGTGGTAGAATGATCCAACCATTTTTCCAGTGACATCGGCAACGGATTTGATGCATGTATTGCCTTTCAGATCCGGAGTGAAGGTCAGACCCAGAAGCTTGTGAAAACACGGAGCCTCCCCAAGACGAGAGCCATTCATTTCAATTGAGGCCAGACGCGAGGTCAGAGTGTTGATGATGAAAAAAGAGAAAATGAAAAAAGAATAAACAAAAAAAGAGAAATAAATTAAAGAAAAAAAAAAGATTGAAGAAAAAGGTAAAAATGATCCACCCAAAAGAAAAAGAAAAATAAGGAAGAAAATATTAATTATGAACTTTATGTTGCTTTATTTATATTTTAAGTAATAAATGCTTGTATTGTCAATTTTAAAATAGCGTTTATTTCCACTAATTACTGAGTAAAAAAAAAATAAATAAAGGATCCAAGTTTAAGAGTTTGATAGACGAAGAATTGAACATTTTTTCAGGATCCCAAATGATGTCTTGGAGGCAAAATTACTTCTTTTAATCAAAAAGATCAATCAAACTGGAGAATTAAAATTGAAGCCCAAACTCAAATCGGAACACTTTAAATAAATTTCTGAATTTATAGAAAAACGTTCAGGAATCATGTTAGCACTTTGTGTGAACAAAGCAAATGTATAATTAAGCCCTCTACCTGTTATGTACGAGTCATATATTCTGCCACGTCTTGGGAGGTGCCACATAAAGACGTCTTTCCTACCTTTTACTGCGACTCCAAAATCTAGTGTTGGATAGGAAGGTGATATCTTCTTTTCTCTACAACTCTTTCTTAAAGAACAGACGTTGCTAGTCTCATCTCTATGCTATCGTTATTTCCATTGAACTTAGGTCTTTAATTGTATGACATTTACAGCAAGAACTCGTTCTACAATAATGAAAAAAGACTTTCCTTTCTTCCGCCATGTTACTGGTTCCAGGCGGAACTTCCATGGACAAAACTTCTTTGGTGGGGCTTCCAACTTTAGGAACATTTTGCATGTTACTGCTTCCCTGCTAATCAAAACTTATTAATCTTAAAATCCAATGTCATTAAATTATTGTCATAAACAGCCTACAGAATTAATCAAATGTGTTTCATACAATTGATGCATGTTAGTACTCCCATAGTGTTCTTCATCTTTAAGTTGGCAATCATTTACATTTCATTAACCCTTTATATATAAAGTACCAGTTGACACACCGGTTCTAGTCAAATCACCAAAGTTAAGCAAATTTGAGCCTGGTCATTGCTAAAAGGGTGATCAATTTGGAAATTCCAGGTGCTGTATGTAAGAGGACGATGACGTTTCCCTGCAAAAATTGCAAAAATCTAACGTCGTCATGCGACTGAATAGGGTTAGTGCCGACATACGCACACACACATATTAGCCCTTATCCTTGAATAACTCTTGACTTTGATAAGTGACTAGCAGGGCCACCTGGCGTTGCTCGGGACCATATAAAACAATGAGGAAACTGAAGTTGATTTTTAACATACCTCTTATGTTACTCTTAGTATAGAGGATTGTTTGATGTCTGTGTATCATTAGCTATCTCAAGCAAAAGAATATTTTACCTTCCCTAGGACGGGTATTGCACAATAAATATATATATATATATACAATAATTGTACCTTACCTAGGACAAGAAATTTATAGCACGTATATGAAATCATTTTTCCTTTCCTAGTACGGGTAATGTACAACACATACTTAAAATAATTTTACCTACTCTCGGACGGGTAATGTAAAGACCTCCAAAGTACATTTAAAAACAAAATAATCATGCTTCTATCTACCCATCACCACCACCACCACCACCACAATGACGTCATTTCCGGATCATAATATTGTTAACTACACTGGGTTGAAAACTCTTGATAAAAGTTGTGATTGTAATTTCAGAAGATTTGAATATGAGTTGTGGTAGACGTTACTCTTGCTCTTTATTGGTCAGATGAGTTTATTGTCTGTTGCCTGAAGCAATCTTATTCTCGACGATGTAGATTATTTCTGTTCGCAGTTCATAGCGCCCATTTTTAGGATGTTAGATTCTCCATATGAACAAGAACATTACCCTGTGTCTAGCCTTTCCCTCATGGAGTGATACATAAATAAGAATCATCTTTAGTTTAGCTCCATTTACCTATGTGGTTATAGTCAAGATTGTCTGCTCTTTTTGACTTCCGTTTTTTTTTAATGTATATTTGCTGGGATAATTCAACATTCGCATTAGTACATTAAAAGAAAACCAAGTCAGACAACCTCTGCTGGCTGAAATAAATCTGCAAAAAATCCCCCACTCTAAGTAAAACTCAACAGTGAACGTTAATTTTTTTTTCTTTAGGTCATTAAAATGATAATTATTTTTTGTCAAGCAAACAAGGAAGCCATTCTTAACATGAGGAAATGAGGGTGTTTCACATTATTTGGGAGGAAGATAATTATTAATCAGAGGGGACCATATCTTACTTGTTCCATTTACGGAGCTGTTCCTTCTTCCCATTTCCCTTTCTCTTTCTATTTCCTCCACTTCTTGACTGGCTTCCTAACTTAGAATGTACTAAACATTAATATTGTAATCCTTTTCCCTCTCCCATTGCGAAACTCATTCAAGTTCTGCAGAGCAGAGAACAAAAACGATAAAATCCACTATAAAACTCCAAATCAAACACTACAAACTAGCAATTGAAGATACTGATCTTGAGCAAGTGGTACAATGGAGAAAGAGGTAGCTTGTTACTTTTAATGCATCCAAAACCAAGCTTTTATCTTTACATTATCAACGCTCTGATCCCCATCAGGCATCAATTGAAATGAATGGCTCTCGTCTTGGGGAAGCCTCATGTTTTGACAAGCTTCTGGGCTTGACCTTTACTCCTGATCTTAAATGGAACACATACATTTAATCTGTTGCCAAGGCCATTGGAAAAATGGTTGGATTCTTCTATCAATCCAGTAGATATCTCACTGCTGATGCAATTCTCTATCTATATAAGAGCCAGGTACGTCCAAGGATGGAGTACTGTTGCCACATCTGGGCAGGAGCTGCTAGAAAGGACTTATCATGCCTTGATAGAGTTCAAAATAGACTTCGTAGCCTTGTAGGGGATGTCCTTTTCTCTTCCCTGCAACCTCTTTCTCACAGAAGAGATATTACGAGTTTGTCTCTGCTTTATCGTTATTTTCATTGCAGGTGCTCGGCTGAGCTCCATTCTATGCCCCCCCTCGCCAAACTTTCACAAGAAACACCCGTCTAGCAGAAAAAACACTATCACTAGTTTCCCCCACTCTTTATCTGTGCCTAAACCTAAGCATAGATTCCATGAGCAAAGCTTTTTCTTAGAACTGCATGCCTATGAAATTGTCTTCCGTTTTTCTGCTTTTCAGCTGACTACAATATGGGTTGTCTTCAAGTCTGACGTAAACAAATTTTTGATGAGCCGTTCCATATAAGTTATCAAATTTACCGAATCTCCATTACTAACGGTTACTATATTGTCCACTTTCTACTGTACACTCTTTAACCCTTATCCTCGAGTGGCCTCTTTGCCTTGATAAATGTTGATGCCTATGTAAAAAAAAAAAAAATAATAAGAGTTTAAAGAATAAAAACCTTCTCCAAAATAATTGGATGCAACTGGAATGCTATTTCCAAAATAACTGGATTTGGCATTAAATAACACGAAAATGGTTGATATGGCGTAAAACAAAACCACAAAACCTATTAATTTAAACTGTTATGTAAAAGTGTTTTATTTATGTGTAAAATGTTTTTCTTTCTTTTTTTTTTCAGGTAAGTGAATACAAATGGGCGATATTGTACACTTACGGTAAGATATGTTTTAAGTGTTCATTTATTGTACTTATTTTTGCATCTCTGAGTTAGCCACCTGGGTGTTCCAAACATGGTTACCATTATAGGGTGTTTATACACCCCAATACAGAAACGTTTATAGTGTTATCATTTTTTAACATATAATTATCCTGCTAGTTCATGATATATCTACAATCTTTGTTGAACAGTTTGAATCACTTGTACCTTGTTGATATTAATATAAAATAATCCAATAAATTATAAAACTAAAGAAAAATTAAGATATTACATTAACTAAGTGTTGTGGGGTACAAATCACCGCTATTTCAGAACTAAGTGGAATCCACCAGTCCTATGAATACCACTGGAGACATTCATACCATGTTTAACCGCATGCTACGAATACCTTCCTCTCATACCACTTTAGTGGCTCCTGTATTCTTTATGATAAATGCATATTATATTTTATACACTTTACACTACTTGTGGTTTCTATCATTTATAACACCTAGCACGGGTCTACACCACTAAACTCATAGTTACCAAAACTGAAAGACCAATAAATTGTAATTAAAATAATTATCCCATCAAAGCTAATGATCAGATAAAAACATATTAATTCCATCTTAAATATTACAGAGTAGCCTAATTATACATAATATGCACTTATATCTACAAAGTTTCATTCCCACTGGAAAAATACAAAAATATATAAATCATAAAATCATACCTACGTTAGTCAGCTGAGGTTACTGGATACTCAAAAAGGATAAAGCGTCGTCTACTGCAAAGGAAAACAGAGATACAACTGTGCCATACCGCGTCGACTATACCCTCACTGAGTCAGGAGAGTACTGGGAAGGAGGAAAAGAAAAAAGTTGCCAACTAGGAATTATGAACACTTAAGCAAAATTGGGGTGACCAAACACCATATAGGATTAACATAGGGTTAACCGGCTCATTTAAAAAAATATTTTTAGGACACAGGAATCACCACTTATCAGGTCCGGAGGCCAATCGAGGATAAGGGTTAATGGGTATACATTAGTCAATGTGATTATAGCGTAAACATAAGTAGTGGAAATTTTGTAAATTGGATGACTTAGGGGGACGGTTCATCAAGAACTTGTTTATGTTGGACTTGAAGACAACCATATTATAGTCAGCTGGAAAGAAGGCAATCGGAAGAAACTTCCCCAGGCGTACAGTTCTAAGAAAGAAGCTTTGTTCATGGAATCTACATTTAGGTTTAGGCACAGATAAAGAGTGTGGGAAATTGTTGATAGTGGTTTTGGCTAGATGAGTGTTTTTTGTGAAAGTTTGGCGAGGTGGGGGGAACATAAATTGAAGCTCAGTTGAACACTTAACGATAAAGCAGAGAAAGGATCGTAACGTCTCTTCTGTGGATAAGAGGTTGCAGGGAAGAAAAAAGGGCATTCCCCACTAAGCTACAAAGTCTATTTTGGACTCTGTCAAGGCAGGATAAGCTGCTTCTAGCAACTCCTGCCCAGTTGTGGCAATAGTACTCCATCGTTAGCTGTACCTGGCTTTTATATAGGTAGATAATTGCATCAGGAGTGAGATATCTACTGGAGCGGTAGAAGGATCCCACAACTTTCGAGCGACCTTGGCAATGGATTTGGTTGGTTGGTTGTTTTTGTTTTACGGCATATCAACCTTTTTCAAGTTATTTAATGCCGAATCTAGTTATTTTGAGGAAAGATTTTTAATGGAGTATATTTTTTTTAAGTCTCATTCTATTTAACCCATAGTTGGGACTCTAACAGGTACTACCACTCTGGGTCAGAGTGGACCTGGGAGCAATGGAAATTAAAGGGTGGCTCCACACTCCCCAAGTCCTGCAAGGTGGGGGCCTCACCATCGGATATAGTTTTAGGTCATATCCAGGACCTGGCAATTGATTTGATATACATGTTCCATTTCAGGTCAGGAGTAAAGGTCAAGCCCAGAAGCTTGTCAAAACATGAAGCCTCCCCATTTGATATAATGGTAAGAGTGTTCACTAATGGATCGGGGCGCCGGGGTTCAATTCTCAATCAAGTCATACCAAAGGCGGTGCTTCTATATTATAATAGCAAAAAAATATTGAATTTCAAGTATGATAAAACAAATGGCACCTATGTTAGTTGTATGTCACAAATATTTACACATCGAAAAATTACGGAAAACAATATCGGAGATAATTATTCATGAAAATGTAAAAATAGTTCCGATAAGGTTACATGCTGGGTCAGGCATATTAGGTCATGTGACGTAAGCAAAAGAAGTAACTCAGTTGAAACGAAATGTAACGATTTGTATCAGACAATTTATTCAGAAAAAAAAAACATAGCATATATACACAATTTGTAAATTTTTTTAAAAATAACTTTTTAACTGTTTGATTTTTTTTTTCAAAAAATATAACTGATTGAATTTATAAAAAATTAAAAACTTAATTACATCCTCTGTTAATTATCCAATTTAAATCGTTAGCTTTTCCAGGCGTCTTTTTTCATGAATAATTATTTTTCTACCTTGTCGTTTACTGTCATTTTTGGATATGTTACTACTTGCGACATGACGATTACGTAGGTTCCATCCGTTTTACTTGAAATTCAATATTTTTTCGTTATTATAATATAGAAACGACCTAAAGGCCTTTAAAAATTAGTACTTGATACCCTCCTTATGATTATAAAGAGAGGATCAAGTGCAAGTGGTGTCCTCTCTTACACTTCGCTGTAGCAGCTAATGAAAAGGGAGCCTTTGAGTTACCCTCAAATATAGTCTGCTACCTAAAAGCTTTTATTTTATTAATAATCTGCCTTGATAAGATTCTAGGACTGATCTTCACTTCAAACCTAAGATGAAAGACTTGCATCAAAGTTTTTACAAAGATTGCTGGAAAAAATGGTACACTCATATCTCACCCTCGACACAATCCTCTATCCGCAATGGCTCAACAGAGGATCACACTACAATGATTAAAAAAGGCTCAAAAGAGAATCACTCCACAATGATCAGAAGAGGCTCAAAGGAGGATCGCTCCACTATGATCAGAAGAGGCTCAAAGGAGGATCGCTCCACTATGATCAGAAGAGGCTCAAAGGAGGATCACTTTACTATGATCAGCCTACTACCTAAGATCTAGGTTAAATGACCAATGCTTTTAATAAGATGAGTGGTCTCATAAATTGCAATAAGTGATGGTTCTGTCACACAGAACTACAGGGTGGTCAAAAAGTCAGGTAACATTTTAAAGAAAAACGATTTTAGCAATACATGTATATTTAAGTACCATACATTGAAATATAAAATGAAACAAACATGAAATATGTTTATTTTGTTAATTGTCGTCCATTTCTCTCTATCAATCGCTGGAAGCGATTAACCACTGATTGTGTAACATGTGTACTCATGTCAGCTGATATCCGCGCAATCTCCTCTTCAATAAATAACTTTAAAGACGCTATTGTATCAGGCTTCTTGCCATAAACGCTATCCTTTACATAGCCCCAAAGCCAGAAATCAGGAGGGGTAGTTTATATATTACACTCAAATATTTAAACAAATAATATTAAACGAATAGAGATTATAATGGATCATATTGTTTTTTCTACCTTTAACATGTTACCTGACTTTTTGACCACCCTGTAGAGTGTGAGCAACTCAAAATCCAGTTCGTTTGGTGGACAGCTACTATACAATGCAGTACAGTCGCGTGTGTGAGTGACAAAAAAAATAAACAAATATTTGTTTCAACTCTACTTGGCAACTACTGATTTCAACTGTTATTTTTACCATTTATTCTTTATCTCTCTCGGCTGTCCAAAACCTTCTGACCTTTCTAGTTGGTCCTTTTCACATTCATCTCTATCCTCATGTGGAAACTATGTATATTAATGAGCCGTCTACAAAGGAAACTTGAGTCCATTGTAAAAAAAAAAGTTGACATAAATCGGAAAAAATACCAAAGTTATTATGCAGGAAGAAAAATAAAAGACCAACATTCAATCTCTTTCTAAGATGACGGGTGACAGAACGGTTGGATCATTCTACTGCTCCAGAAATACTTGACTCCTTTTATACACCAGTCAGATACGTCCTAAGATAGAGTACAGCTGCCACATCTGGAGAGGCGCTGTGAACATTTTTCGTTAGCTCAACAAAATTTAAAATCGACTTCACAATCTAGTGGGAGATGATCTCTTCTTTTCCCTGCAGCCTCTTTTTCACAGAAGAGATGTTGTTAGTCTCTCTTTTACTCTATCGTTATTTCATGGAAGATGCTTGTCATAAGAAAGATGAGAAAAACTAATGAGACGGATGGTTTATTAATATCAACATATACAAAAGTGACCTTGTCTGTCTGTGTGTGGTCCTGGATATGATCTATATCCGATGGGCAGGCCCCAGCTTGCGGGCTTTGGGGAGTGTGGAGCCACCCTTTAATTGCCATTGCTCTCAGGTCCACTCTGAACTGGAGTGGTAGTACCTGTTAGGGTTCCAACTATGGATTAAATAGAAACTGACTTGAAAAAAAAATATATTCTATTAAAAATTTTTTCATAAAAATAACTGGATTCGGCATTAAATAACCTGAAAAGGGTTGATATGCCATAAAACAAAACCAACCAACCAACTGTCTGTGTGCAAACACTTCTCTCAATTTTTGATCTACAGACTTGAAACTTGATATATAGAGGATTTGAGCCTGTGGAACAAATTCGATTTGGTTTTTGCAATTAAAAATAGCTGCTGAGGGGTCAAACTTAAAAAAAATTGGAACTTGGCAGATGTAAGTTGACAAAACGTGTTACTTCTAAGCATGCACAAGTATACATTTATACCTTTAACAACGTTATTTTTAAAGTTTATATATATATATATATATATATATATATATATGGACTTAGCTCAGATAGTAACATTCACTGCAAAAGCTCATTTTCTGCCACAACGGAAAAAACAAAGATGTTACTTTCTTTCTCCGTAGGATTAGACAGAATTTACATGAACAGAGCTTTTCGCATGGGATTCCCATTCTGTTGAGCATCTTATCAGTGAACTACTTCTCTGCAGGTTACAGCATGGTCGCTTTCAAATCCAATGTCAACAGGTACTTGTCATAAACCATCTCGATAAGTAATAAAACTTCAATCATTCGGAATCTTCATAAGGTTATTAATTTTTCAGCTGACAATCCTTTCATATCAGCATCCCTCATCCTCAAATTGCTTTTAGACTTGATAAGTGGAAACCTATTAGAATAACAGAAATTGCATTATTCATTTTCAATCCCCTCATAATTGAAGTAGCAAGTTTTCTGGCGTTGCCGCTTGTAAAATAGGCTTTAATACGATATTTTAATTGATGCAAGTTTCATATTCTTCTTCTTCTTATTATTATTATTATTGAGCCAATTCTTTATTGATTATTATATTTTACCCAATATATAGCAATAATTTAAAACGTTTTTAAAAATGACTCTTCAGCATTATTTGTTACCATCTGAGCTAAGATCATACATATATAAAAACTTTAAAATACCGTTAGTAACATGTTTAATCGACTTATACTTGCCAAGTTCCATTTTTTTCAATTTTGACCCATTACAAAAACCAAATCAATTTCTTCCACAGGTCCAAATATCCTATACATCAAGTTTTAAGTCTGTAGAGTAAAAATTGAGAGAGAATTTGGTAAAACCTGTTCTGCACACGGACTAACATGATCACTTTTATATATATATATATATATATATATATATATATATATATATATATATATATATATATTAATAATCCATTAGTTTTCCTCATCTTTCTGCTGACAATCAATCCATATTATCCTCGAGTGGCCTTTGGTCTTCATGCGTGATAACTCATTATTATAAAAATGAGAAAAACGTAAGTTTCGTGATGAATTAGTTTGTTTTTTATTTTTTATTTTATGAGCGATAAGTTCTACTCAAAATTGGATGCTACCAATGAGAATAAAATATATTTAATTTCAGGAAATTGTGTCTCTCGTCGACTAATTTATTGCATCACTGTTATCTTGCGATATTTATGGGAAATAGTAGACCTCATTTGCGCAGACTTTTCCCCAACATATCCCCGTCCATACATTTGGTGTGCACATCCACCCACCCACACACATACACTGCTTCAAACATTTCGTATGCACACACCTATACTGGCATACTGCTTTATACATTTGGTTTGCACACACGTACACATACTACTAGACGTTTCAATTATACCAGTCATCATAGGAGCAACTGGGCTTATGAAAAAGAACTTTAAAAAGTACATAGCAAGCATACCCGGTGAACCAAGTGCGAGTGAAATACAAACGATTGCACTCAAAGGAACGGCTAGAATCCTGAAAAGATCTCTTGGTTGGACTCACTAAAATAGGGGTAAATGTCAGACATCTGGTTGGATGTCCCATCCCCTAGAAGAAAAAGTTTAAGAAAAATGAAAAAAAAATAGAGAGCTTGAATGCTTTCAAAAAGTACTTGAATGCTTATTATAAATTGTCCTCGAGTGTTTTAAAGACTCTTTATACAGGGGTTTATCAGAACAGCCCGGCACGAGGATATTTTCATTACAAGTAAACCCTGACTAAAAATCCGTACTTTGGGGTAATTGCGCCAACTAAAAAAAAAAAAAAATAAAAAACAAAAAAAAAAGTGCTTTTTATATGTGTGGTTGCCAAAAAAGCACTTTTAGCTAGTTGGCGCAATTACCTCAGACTTGGCACAATTACCCCAAAGTACGATAGTATTTGCAGCTTAAATAAGCTCTCCTCGAGATGGCTAAACAACGAGGAGTGGTGCATCTTCTCCAAGTGATGTCACTTTAAGTAAAAGAACAAACCTTGATACTCCACCAGACTAGATGAATTTTTGTCCTTGAATCAGATAAGACCAAAGCATCACAAGAAAGATATACTAAAACATATTTAAATGGTCAGTTGAGGAAAGGGAAATTATGTTCTCAACTTCTTTACTAAATCTGTGTTTAAAACGTAAAAGGGAACTTTAATGAAATATTCAAATATCTATGTATCTCATATAGAGATCAGGTGTTAGTCCTAAGGAAGGACCCCCTTGATTTCTGAGAACTTTGACTGAAGTAAAATTAAACATATATATATATATATATATATAAGTTGCTTCATAAATTTGATGTGCACACGTATACACACAGCCACACAGCCACACTGCTTAAAATAATTTGGTGAACACACACACATACACATACATAAATTTGGTGTGCACGCATACACACATATGCTGTTTCATAAATTTGGTGTACACGCATACACACATATGCTGTTTCATAAATTTGGTGTGCACACATACATACACGTATGCCGTTTCATAAAATTGGTGTGCACACATACACAAACGTATGCTACTTAATAAATTTGGTATACATACACACACACATACGCTGCCTTCTATATTTGGCACGCACACATACACACGAACGCATATGCATTCATACTGCTTAATACATTTGGTGTACACACGCACATATACTGCTTCATAAATTTGGTGTATAACTACCCACCCACCGGCATATATTGCTTAATATATTTGGTGCGCGCACACACACATATGTGCCCCCATACTGCTTTATACATTAAGTGTATACACACACGTTCATACATTTGTAGTCAAGTTATGTACCCAATATTGCCTTTTTTTTTTCTTGACGATGTTTTACTATTAATTACAAGAAACTTATTGCGAATCATTAATATCATCAGACAAAAACTCCCGTTTTCTTATCGATTAGTTTGCGTTTCTAATTTAAACTTATTGATTTCCTTTGTATAATATAGAACGCGAATACACAAACAGATGTGTGCTGTTGATGTACGTTTGAAACGTAATATATCAATTGTAAGAACAGGTTGTCTCATTTATATAAGTTGATGTCACTTTCTTGGAACTTAGATGTCAAGAAACTGTTGAAGGGTAAAAGAACAGAATTTGATTGCTTTGAAAACCTTCTCAACAAAGAAACGAACACAACAGTCAAAAACTAATGTTTTCAATGAACGTTTTGCAGACTTACAATGCGTTCACTGCTGTATCATTTTTATTTTTTTTTCAAAGGTGAAATCGGTTCGCACATCGTCGTTCAAGTCAACGCGTAGGGTGCACACGTCATTCTCGGCCGTGAGCGACAGAAAAAAAAACACAAAACAAAAAAAGACAGCACGCATACTGTAACAGAGCGCGTATGGACGCCTAGGAAATATCAGCAAGAGCTGTAAGATAGCTGGTTTGCGATGATATTAGCAGCAGTAACCCCTCCTCCCCCCAAAAAGGCACAAATGCAAATTTAGAAAGTGAGCGCGATCTTGCGGGACAAAAAAAGAAAAAAGGACACCATGTGGTCGGAGAGAAGCAAAGTGCACGTTGAAAAAAAATGAACGTGTAAACTCGAAGGCGTGAAATTACTGGCTATGCCATCATGACGGGAGAAAGAAAAACGCGTATCGGGTGATATCGAATTGTGGCCCCCACAGTGCAGCGAGAGTCTTTTTAAGTTGGTGCCGGGATGGCGGTTTTTTTTGATCTCATGACAGACGAAATGAAGAGTTTAAAAAAAAACAAGAAAAAAAAAAAAACAAGGAAAAAAAATCAAGGAAAAACACAAAAAAAAAACAAGAAAAAGAACAAAAACAAGAAAAAAACACACACAAAAAAAAACAATAGGCATTGTTTGAAAGGTAATGGTAATAAATTCCTTTTATACAACAGAAAGTAAAGTCGAGTCGGATTTATTTATTTTTGTTTGTTTGTTCCTTTTCCACGGTGTTGGCTGACGTAGAAGTCCGAGAGAGGTTTGAAGTGTAACACAGTTCGAGCGTAAAGTAACGTTACAATACATGCGTAAAGTAACGTTATAATGCATGCGTAAATAACGTTACAATACATGCGTAAACTAACGTTACAATATATGCGTAAAGTAACGTTACAATACATACGTAAAGTAACGTTACAATACATGCGTAAATAACGTTACAATACATGCGTAAAGTAACGTTACAATATATGCGCGGTAGATGCTTTATATTCTTTCGACCATCATTTTCTATGTGTGGGCCGTGATACTCTCTCGTGGTTGTTGACAACCTCATCTGTTTAGCTACACAAACAAAGCTACTCGTGCCTGAAAACACAACAGACTGGTTAAGTTTCGAAGGCTTTATTTATATAGAGAGAGTTCACCCATTGGAGGAGAGGCCACATAAATTATTTGCTTCATTTTCCTTTGGAGATAGTAGGTTCAAGTGTTTCCACTACATTAACTGGATTTTGACCTCTGCATCATGATGGAAAACTTTGATTCATCTTCATCCTCGAGCAATCGACGCATTCTCACTTCCTGAAAGGTGTCAGCAACCTGGTAATCCATCTAGCATACCCGTTATCACATGCAAAAGGTTGTGAATGATAGTTTCTTTTGGCAAATAGTCACGTACTGAATTTTCAAAATATCAACTTCAAATTTACTGACAAATGCCCATTCACTGATAGAATGGGGAGACCAGATATTGGAGCTGTTTCTGTAGCTTTCTGGAAATGTTTGAATTTACGTTTTACAAGGTCATCATCACCACATGTTTCTTTCCTTTCTTTTGTGGTGTGTGCCCTTTCAAATACAACAACCGGATCACTGTGCAACACTCAACAGACCCCATTTCACACCTTACTCAGTTCAAACACTTGTAAATCAGACCACAAGTAGTTCAGCGCTGTAATTGCTGGTTAGGGGCATTATTTATTGAACATTCCTTATGTATAATTGTTAATTTTAGAACGAAATTAATGATTAATAAAGTAACCTCTATACATGTAAATTAAGGTATATGTTTCATTCACACTGAAGAAGACTGAAGGATCGGTCAAAAATTTTGTGCTTGTGAAAAAAAAAAACGTTTACGTTTTTTCGGAAGACATTTTGTATCCCCGCACGTCAACAAATAGGGAATATATACAGAAAAGATATAAACAGCTATATTTTTTTCGTATTGTTTTTTTTTCCAGCCGTATATATATATATATATATATATATATATATATGTGTGTGTATTTATCTATTATCTATCTATCAATATATATATATATATATGAGAGAAAGAGAGAAGTTAACTCACACGATAAAAATACTTCCTATTGCAATTATAAATAAATAATTAGTATATATAATCAATGAATAACAAAACAGAAATACGTTTATTTCATTTCAATTTCACATGCAGATTTGAATTATTTATTCCCCCCAAAAACATGAATTACATCATTGTTCAATATCTAAACGACTGTATGACATTGAAAATCACACACAAATTCTCTACATACAATGTCATACATATTTTTTTTCGTTCTGAATTAGAAAAGAGGGCATCTTATTTTCAAATATTGCCCTGGTATTTTATTTTTACCAATTTAATCATCCTGAGGAAGTCTCAAAATAAAGATGAAACGTTGATGAACATATAACTTTGTTTGCTCCTTTTTCATCTCCCCCATATATATATATATATATAATATATATATATATATATATATATATATATATACATATACACACGTTTTATTTTTTTATTACCGTATTTTTCTGTTAAGTTACGTTATTGTTTCAGCTACCCGGCCGTTTATTTTGGCCGTCTGTAGCTTCCTCAGACTTTTACAGAAATGTTCGTTATGATGGGATGAAAGAGTCATAACGAACATTTCTGTAAAAGTCTGAGTAAGCTACAGACGGCAAAAAAAAAAAAAACGGCCAGGTAGCTGAAACAATAATGTAACTTAACAGAAAAATACGGTAATAAAAAATAAAACGCATATTTACTCTACAACAGTATTGAGCACTTTCTTCAGGTTTTTACTAATTAACATTTCTACTAAATATATATATATATATTAGTGACGGGACGATTCCAATTCACTTTTTATTATAATTTATCAATATTCCGTATCACACTGACTTGTCATATTGATTTCCATTTCATTGATCCCGAGTGTCAAATTTATTTTTGATAGATTTTAGTTTTCTGCTGAAAAAAAAAAATGCTAATTTGGAAAAAATGATTTTTGATAATTTTTCAAAAATGATTTTTCAGTCATATCTTTTGTCACGTTTTTGTTTTGTGATCTGCTTTACATGATAGAATTTTGACAAAAAAAAAAAAATGTCTTCTTTCTTGTTTTCCTGACTACTTTTTTTTAGAATAGCTCTATCATTAACTTCGCTTATGCAGATTATGGCGAGTTGACTTTTATGTGGTAAGCTGGAAAGAAATTCTCTACTAGCAAAGAATGAAGACGTTGAAACAAAATCAGTGCAATATTTCGCCAGGAAAAGATTTGCGTCAGGCAATATGAACATTTTCATTTCCTCATCTTTTGCTTTTAAAGAAAAGGCCTCATTTATTACGTTTATTTTTGTCAATTATATTTATAAATTAAAATGACCCGAAGAAAAAAATGGAAGAAAAAAGGAATATATTTTTTTACTTGGCCAAAAACGGGCAACATGTATGCACGTATGTAAATAATAGATGTAGTGTATTATTCTATATAACAGTACATTTTTTTTACACGGTGGTCACCACTTATCAAGGCCCGGAAGCCACTCAGGGATAAGGGTTATGTACACACACCTCTCTCTCTCTCTCTCTCTCTCTCTCTCTCTCTCATTCTCGCTCTTTCTCTCTCTCTCTCTTTCTACATAATTGTTTTACAGAGGTTAAGTAACCAATGAAGTTTAACGAGTTTAATACAAAAGTGCTCAATACGGAAGTAGAGCTGGGTATATTCTTTATTTGTTTTTACATAAGCAGTAATATGTTGCTACACAGTCATGAGCATGTTTCGATCAGCTCGTTACCAGTAACTAGAGACTTCTCCAGGCGATACAGCTTATACGAAAGCAAAGTTTGCGATCTTTGCTTTTTAAAAGAAACCATAATAAATCTAAGAATATTAACATTGATTCTCCATTTATAAGTGAAGAAAGTAATTATTTCTTAATCGAAAAACGTATTATTCGGAGAGAGCTCTCTAATACGTTTTAATCTAAAGTTTTCTCTACTTGGAATATATACTGAACATAATTGTACTCTTCAAATCTCTTTGAGGCAAGCGAGAATGCCAAGGCAATGAGTTACTTTCCTTTTAATGTTTTCTAGAGAAAAATCCATTTCATCTAACACTATTGTTTCCAATCTATATAATATGCTGCTTGTTACTTCCTTACTTAGTCCGTACGTTACGCTTTAAAAAAACTAAATAGAATCTTTGAAGATAAAACTCCTTCAAACAAAGCCGAATTCATAAAATTTGGCTAAAAAAAGGTCAATTTGGCAACCCTGGATAAGAATTTAATTAGCCTCGTTTCCGCATATCAGTATAATGATAATATATGATCATTGTTGTAATTTTCACGTGCTGTGGTTCTTCACTAAAGAAAGAAACCAGTGAAATGTTACGTAATAAAAGGGAACATTCAAAAGAAATAGGACTAAAAAAAAAAGAACTACATCTTCTGCCAAAAGGTGCTGGACCGAAGGAGTAAATTAAAGACTGTCTCTTACAATGTGATTTGATTATTTGTATTGAACTATGTAGCATAATATTATTTTCCGAGTATTCATTAGTACTTATTAATTTATCGCATTTGGGTCGGTTCTACATGTAAAATACAATGGACACTATTTTCATAGAAATGCCAATAAATTCATATTTGCTGCATCTTCTGTTAAAAACTCATTTTTTGCGCTATCCAAAAAATATCACGTTTATTAAAACATATTGGTTGAGTAAATGTATTTAATATTCCGTGGAATTTCCATGGGTCTTGCTAGTTTATAATAATGTAATACATAAATATATTGTCCATTGATCTTTATAAGGTCTCAAATGGCTTCCACCAATAAAGTTTTATTCTAATTTTTAAGAACAAAAATATTGTATGAATTTGCTTAATTTTTTGTGTACTTTTACCCTAACAAGTAAGTGCTTAAAGTTCTTGTATTATTTTATTTATTTATTTTTTTAAGCAGTATTTTATAACGAGGATAGCCTGGAAAATAACCGGTATGGTTTGTAAATTGTAGAATATCTCAACTCCTAAAAGCTTATAAATTTGGGCTTCATGACTAGATGCAATTTGGAATCCTACTCAGCACCGCCGATAATGTGTACCAAAGTTGCGTTTGTGTCGAAAGGCGGGTAATAAGGTATTTTGTAGGGTCTGTTTAGTAAGAACGAAAAAGGGGGTTATCATTAACGTGATTAAAAAGGCAAATTCTTTTTCCACATTTCAAATCGGTCGCTTCACTAACAAACAGCAAAAACCCATGAAGAGATTTTCATAACAAATGAAGCAGAAACCCTCCACCACACTCCCATAAAAGAATGCTTCTGATTGGTTAAATCTCAGTTTTAGGCACCGCCAAAAATGGCCGCAAAATCAAGTTGTTGTTGTTTTTTAAAACTAAATTACATTTATTAAAATCCATTATTTCTGAGTAACTTTTTTTTCCAGAAAGAAAAACCCTGAATTTTATCATATAGAAAACAGAATAATGTAAAACTTTTTCTACTATTTTTAATTAAATTTTAAATGTTAAATTTTCCCCAAAAGTTAACAATTGACATTTTTTGTCTTGTACAAAAAACGTACTTATATATTAAAAAAAAAAGGTTTTTGAATTAATTAATTTATTTATTTATTGTCTAACTAAGATTTAGGATGATTTTCTAAGAGAATATGCAAAAATATTATAATATAAGTACCTGAATTTCAAATAATTCCACTTATTCATATAGGTAACCAGATATTTCGCGTCGATGTAGAGTCTAGATCGACTCTGTTTACGTTTGCGTTCGATAAGGAGAAAACTATGGAAGACCAAACAGGCCAAAAAAACTTATTTTTCAGTGACGAAAATTTCAATGTATTATTAAGCTGAGGCTGGCCAGTACCAGATGGGTGACCATTTGTATGAGTTTGGTTTTTAATGTGTTTGTGTGTGGGGGCCAGGCTCCCCCAAATGGGGGGGGGGCAATTTAAAGCAGAATAAAAAAAATTATTTCAGCGCGTTTGGTCCACCGTAGTCGAAAGGCGGCAAACGTTTTCAAACTATCATGCTATTTTTAACACAAAGGGCACAATATTTATCGAATTTTTTTTTGTATCGATTATTCAAAGCATGCCCTGTTTAATAATGGTCATGCATTATTCGGCTCGCTAAAAAAAAAATTGTTAATTTATTTATCAAAAATTTTAAAATGGCTTTTTTCGTATAAATATTTAAAATTTTATTTTTTTTGTTTTGCTTAACTTAAATTAATTATTTTACTTAACATATTCACCGAATTTCACACTTCAAAACTCAAAAGCGGGATAATTAAACACAATCGAAGTTCTGATATTCAGACGTCAAAATAAGGTATGCAAACAAGTTTTTTTTTTTTTTTTAAATCTATAATTCTGTCCCTTACAACAACACAATATGTTTTGTTCGGTTTCAGATGATTATTTTAAGAATATTTGTTCCCACTTCAAAACAAGGGGGGGGGGTTGTAAGCAAAAAAATATATATATATATAAATATCGTTTATGAAAAATAAGTACACCGTTATAAAGTTCATTCTTCTCCTAATAATCGCTGAAAATTTCGTATTGATCGGATAATTACCTGATTTTTGGTAGATTTTTAAAAAGACGGTCCGTCAAAAAGTACTGACCTGCCCCCCCCCCCCAGTTTTGGCGGTGCCTATGTTTATTCCAATCGGCGCCAAGCTTACAAGTCAAACATCGTTAATCATGGTTAGTTCTACAGAATAATCACATTGACACACGACACCTCGTTAGATCACTAAAGTTAAGCAACATTGAGCCTGGTCAGTACCAGATGAGTAACTATTTTTGAATATACAGGACTGTATGTATGAAACCGTCGACAACTCCTGCAAGAATTGCTAAAATCTAACGTCGTCATCTCCTCTGACAGGGATGTATAAAAGCAACTGAAGACTACTTGCGAATTTGATATTTCCATAAAACTAGGTCAGTTGGTACATTACACGTTTAAATATTTAAGTTCTTGGCTTGTTGACCATGATGCCAATTCATTAGGAATCGGTGAGTGGACACCCAATAAAAAGAAAACCAAGAGAATAAAATTCAGTTTTATTAGGCCATTAAGTTTGAGGTTTTCAAGTGTTAATTTAGTCTGTCCCAATCTCTAGTCTTCTCGGTTGGTTAAAGAAAAATCAAGTTCTCATCCATTTTTTTTTTTTATATTAAGTTATCACTTACATCAATAAAGAAATGGATAATTATAATACTCAAATATCAAATAGTTTAAAAGTGTCTAAAAATATCTTGTTATGGTCATGATAGACACCAAGTATGCGAAGGCAAATAATGATACCTTCAAACTGACTAAGCAAAGGGTTGAAAAGTGAAAATATATCAAACTAGCAGTTCAGCCCGCCTTTGCTCGGCCCCCCTCTCTCTCTCTCTCTCTCTCTTTCTCTCATATATATATATATATATATATATATATATATAATTAAAAAGTTTGACTCATGTCCAGGTAACCTACATCTAAAATTTCAAGTGTTTACACCCATAATTGGCGGAGCAGTTTGGTAGAATCTGCAAAGGTCGACTCTTTAAACTTTGACCTCTTGGCAGCCAAATTGTCGCCCAAAAACTGATTAAAAAGCTTGCTGTATGTCTAAATACCATTTATGCAAAATTTCAAATGTTTATACCCTAAATTGGCTGAATAGTTTGCTAGAGACCGCAAAGGTCAAATGGTAGCCAAATTTTCGGCCAAAAACTGATAAAAAGCTTGTCCTACGTCTGAATACACTTTCATTCGGTAGAGACCGCAGAGGTCAATTTTTTAAAACTTTGACCCAATTTTGACCCCTTAACATTTATTGTTTTGGGCTTAAATTAAATTACAAAGTTTGACCCATGTGTAAGTAACCTACATGTAAAATTTCAAGTGTATAGACCCAAAATTGGCGGAGGAGTTTTGTAGAGTTTTTAAAGTTCAAATCGTTGAACTTTGACCCCTTGACAGCCAAATTTCTGACCGAAAACCGATTAAAAAAATTTTCCTTAATCTCAGCACCCCTTATGTCAAATCTGGAGTCTGTAGACTGAACATTGACAGAGTAGTTTGGTAGGGAAATGTACACACACAGACACACATACACAGAGGCATTTTCACTTTTATAGATACATGGATATACTAAATCACGTCTCTAACACCACAACCAAAACTCTCACACAAAAGAGTTCCCAAGTCAAGGGAGACAATTCAAACAGCAAGAAACTACTACTTAGTTTTGTTGTTTTGTATTACGGCGTATCAGTCTTTTTCAAGTTATTTAATGCTGATGGTAATTTTGATGAGAGTTTTTGTTTCAAATTCTTTATATCTTCAAATATTTATGCATGGTTTTTGTTCGGTTGCAAAGGAAAATGTTTTTATTTTTGTTGTTGCTGAACATGATTGAGTTTTATGCATGGAAAAGAAAAAAAACAGTAACTTCAGACAGCCTGATCTGGTAGCACCATAACTACTATTTAAAATATTTAAATAGTTATTATTCTAAAAGTTTATTACTCGATTTAGTAAAGTTATCTGAAGAGACTAGGGGTGGGGAATAGAATGTAACCCGCTGGGTCACCTACTGAGCTTAGATTAGATTATTTGAATCAGAAAAAATTCGGTTGGCAAACCCAGTTGAATGTAAAGGACAAAATCCTAAATTATTCTTTTTCTGATCACAAACCCTCCTCTCCCTTTCCCTGTCTCGCGACGGGTTAATAGTATTACTACTTGGAGTGATACTTTCAATATTTTTATTCTTTCCACTTTTTACTAGTTTTCACTGTTAATAAACAGAAAGTGAAAGAAACTAGAATTATAGGTACCATATGAAATAAGAGCGGTTTGGAGGGGGAGAGATAAAGCACCATACAGTGAGTGAGGGTGAAAGTGCTAGATGGAAGCTTGTCTTGCCGAGTTAATCCTTAATTTTAGCAAATTGGAGAAATAAAATTGAACAAAAAACAAAATTATAAAATTGAAATATTTTGAGGGAAATCACTTTGAATTCTTTCTCATTTCCTCCTTTTTTTAATTTTTATGGAGAGAAAAGATATGGCAACATGACAAAAACAACAAAAAAATTATTGATCAGGCTTTCTGAAGATACTGGTTTCAGTCTTAAAATTAGTGGCAACAAGATGTCAAACCCTCTGTCAAATCGTATAACAACTAACAGAACATCACCAAGCCATCTTCTTCTATAATATAAATCTCACCCGTTTGTTTAAATGTATGTATGTATGTATGTATGTCATTATCGTTTTGACACTCGACCCTTTAGACGACAAATATAAAAAAACTGGACAAAAGCATTAATTCCTTCACCCTCAACTGGCCACTTTTCTACAAGGAGGGGTCGCAGTTTTTGCCTATATTTTCAAAAGTCATCATCTCTTTTCGATTGACTAGGAATAATTTAAACCTTCACCACTTCCAATTTGGCGATGGACGCAACGGCAAAGATGTCACTCTTTTTTTCACATTATTTCTTCCTTAGCAATATGGGTTCGAGCCTGCCTGCCTAATACCACTTTTTTTCTTTTTTCTTTTTTTCTCGTACACACCTCTAAACACCCCGGCAGTGCCGGGTACCTAGGCTAGTATCTTGCTAAATAAGAAGAATAGAATGTTGACATTGGATTTACCTTCGGCAGCCTCGTTAATCTCTCTACTTCTCACCAGTTTCTGGTCAGTTTTCAACAAAGAGGGATCGCTTTTTTTTGCTGAGATTTTCCCAAGTCATCGTCTCCGTTTCATTGACTAGCCTTAATTTCAACGTTCGCCCCTTCCAGTTTTGCCATGGAGGCATCAACTAAGACGTTACATCTTTTTTAACCTTCTTTTTCTTCTTCGTATTACGGGTTCGAACCTTCCTGCCTACTACCACTTTTTCTTTTTTTAACACCTTTCTCCAACCAAACTGCCTACTGTTGTTTTGATCTCCCTCCCCCCCCCACCCCGCTATACTCACTTTTTTTTTCAGGGTTCCTTACTGCACCACCTCGACACACCCGGGCAACGCCGGGTACCTCCGCTAGTAGATTAATAAATCCAAAATTAAATTTGTAGGCGTATAGTGCCTGTGGCAGGTTTGCGTGCTGAGCATTCAAGAAACGGAACTTTGAATCGTGCCCCAAATTGTATACGTCTATCAAGCCACCACTATTATCATCCTTCCGTATGCTTGCAAGATATGGACAACTTACTGTCACCATCTGAAAATCGGTGAATGCTTCCACCATCGCAATTTTCATGGAGAAAAAGAACAAAGCAGAACGGATGTTCAATATTAGAAATAACTCATGTGATAAGTATAGAACTCGCCATCTTGTCAGTTTTAGTAGTCTGGTTATAGGATCCGGATGAGTGATACAGGTTCCTTGAAAAAAAAAACAACTGAAGCATGCATGGTCTCTCGTGAGTGCACAGTGAACGAGGCATAAAAAGAAATTACTGTTCTGCATTTGCCCTCCCACTCCCCCATTTAGCCACAAAAATCTTCAGGGGACGTAAAATCCTGGTGAAAATGAACAAACGGTGCAGTTTTCGGCCTTAACATATGTAAATTTGAGTTCTGCACCATGCAAAAAAAGAAATGACTAAGTTCATCATTTGCCGCCCCTATCCTTTTAGCCCCAAAAGCCCAAAGGCCTTAACATATTTAAATTTGAGTTCAGCACCATGCAAAACTGCTAAATAGACATACAGAAAATTTTGGACAAATATGGTAAAATAGTCCCAGAAATTGAGTGTTTTTATTAGCCCTAAAAGAGCTCCTGTGGCACACCAAAGAGTTATCATGAAGTATAGACAAACAAAATTATATAGAAATCAGTTAGTTATAACTTTTCAGAAAGTTTTATAAAAATCCGAAGAATCTTTTTTTATTTTTTTTTTTTTTTAATAAGCACAAAAGTGTCCATTTTAGTCATTTTAACCTGAAAGTCACACCTGGAGGGGGGCAACCGGAGTTTTCCCGGAAAATACGTTTTGTTAATTTTTTACTCCTATCATGTTTAATGTTTGTGCAAATTTTCAAAAAAATTCCAAGGCGTAGTGATTGAGAAAAGTACGGAGAGACGAATGGACAAAGGTTAATTTACAAGTCCTTTTGTCGGGGGATCAAAAAGTTTTCTACAGATAGCTTCCAATTAGATCAATACCAGATAAACGTCAACATTAAAAAAAGAAAAAGAAATAATCCACAAAAATTGCGAATTCATTCTTTTTAAGACTATTATCCTCATCTTCATAAGTGTCGCTGTTGTTTCACCGTGTTTCGGCCAACTCATCCTTTAGACTTGTTCAGGTGATTAACCACGACGGGATAGGAATGTTGAGTCTTGTAATTGTGTTCCCAATCATTACTGCCTTCCATAGGCGTTGAGTCTCTACAGTTTCAGGTAAGCCTTGTTTGAAGTTAGCGGTTTCAATTTTACCCAAGCAGGTCAGAGGATTAGTTGGCCAAAAAGTGGTGAAGCAACAACTACCCCATCCATCCATAGCCCTTGATCCCCTGGAGGGGCACAGGCCATCTACAACTTTTTGTAGATGTTTTTGTGGTCACCCATCTGGTACTGACCAGGCTCAACGTTGTTTAACTTCGGTGATCTGGCGAGAACTGGTTTGTGCCGTACTAAGCAACAACTACAGAAAGCAGTAATTATTGGAGTTTACAGTTAAAAGATTAAGCGTTCTTATTTCGTTGTGGTTAATTCCCTGGAGAAGTCCAAAGGATGAGTTGGCCGAAACGTGGTGAAACAACAACTATGAAGAGGAGGAAAACAATCTGCAAAAGAATGAATGCACAAATTATGAAGCCTTAAGATAGCCAAAGGTATTGCTAGTCGACGATTGTTATGATCATTTTAATATTTGAAAAAATAGAACGTTATCATAGCAAAATAAATATTTACGGATAAAATTATTTATGTTAGGATGTTTTAATAGAAAAGAATGTAGGACATAAACAATAATTTAAAGCAGGTTGACCTCTAGAGTCGGACATTGTCTTACATAGAGGTTATTTGAAAATGACGTGGTTTTAAGGAAGAGTTTTGGGGAGAAAAAAACACGTATAATTTAATGTCAAGAATCGGGAGTAAGAGAGAGAGAGCAGATCGAGTCGGAGTGTGATGACTCCCAGTCGAGGGGATCAGAATCCGTTAGTCTAGGACCAGCAGCAGCTTTTCAGTGGAGAAACAT
Source organism: Euprymna scolopes (assembly GCF_053919585.1). Classification (NCBI taxonomy): domain Eukaryota; kingdom Metazoa; phylum Mollusca; class Cephalopoda; order Sepiida; family Sepiolidae; genus Euprymna; species Euprymna scolopes. Next base: position 36,282,989 of record NC_136493.1, on the reverse strand, counting down.
TGGTAATAAAAGTTACTGAAAAGACAACCAGAGATTTGTTGATTCATTAGGTAGAATCGTCTTTGCAACTTTTCCTGAAGATCCGTCAAACAAGATCAGAGACGGACCAGGTATATCTTTCCGATTGGCCCGATATTAAAACCTCAGAGAATTGTTATTTGTCCATTTTGTTTACATGTCTGTTGTTAAAGTGTATCTGTCGTAAGTTTTATGCCACTAGCCACTCGTCCATAATATATACACCCATCTATGTTATACAGAACGAATATTATAGCACCCTAATATTATATAATAGTATTCCGGGCAATGTCGGATTTATTGCTTGGGGTGCACACACGTAAGTATTGTGAAAATCTTCAAACCAAGAAATGCCATAAAAAATCATAAAAATTGCAGAAGAGTGTTGAAGCATTGAAATCAACATTCTTCAATTGACAAGTTTTGAAAACAGTCATATTGAAATTTGGCCTTGGACGAATTTAATAAGGGCCAGTGGAATGCTGCCTGGAAAAATGAAATTCCTATCTAAAGTTTATTGAAAATAAAAACAAGTGCCAGCCAAGGAAGAAAGTCACCCAGAGAGAAGACAGGCACCGAGAAGACCAATTGTCATTTTGTGTCACCCACAACACTCCACCACGCCCCCATCTCCCTCCCTCCCTCCATAGCAAATTGAGAAAGAATTGAACAGAAAATAAATTGTCATTCATTTTTATAAACTTTCGTCTAGTGCTTTTTGTGAAACAACTAATTGTCTTATGTACATTCGTCAAGAACTTGAAACTCTATTTAACAGATTAAATAGACGACACAGTTAAAAACTAAAGAACTACAGCATAACGTAACAATATATACAGACACCCTGCTACGTAAAAAGAAGAGGAAAGAATAAGCTGAATAAACAAAAAAAAAAAAAAAAGAAAAAGGTTAGGTTGTATCAGCTCTAGAACTTTTCTACGGTTGTTCGTCTCGCAAATCAAACTACGTACCCTCAATACACATGAAAAATTAATACTTGTTTTAACGTACAAGCCAGGTGCGCAATGGAGTAAGCAACAGCATCATCGTCAACATACGTATTTCAATTTCAGCTAGCTGAAGTACACAGTTATACAGGCTCCTAAAATGTCCTATTTTGCGTGAGGGTGTTTAGAATTTTTGTTACGTGGTTGATAACACTTCAACACACAGAGGTAGTGCTGTAAATACAAGATTTAAGAATATACGGCGTAATCACGTTGAGACAGCGGTTCTCATTAGATCATCGAAGTTAAGCAACGATGAGCCTGGTCAGTACCAGATGGATGACCAATTTGGGAATTTCACACGCTGTGTGTAGGAGGACGTCGATACCTTCCCGCAAGAGTTGCAAAAACCTAACGTCGTCATCTTACCTAACGGAGATATACATGCGAATGGGGAATTTCGTACCCCATAAAACTTCCATCGAAGGATGAAGCCGGTTAAACCAGCGTAGGGTTAGTGGCACAGTTTCGCTTTTTATTTATTTATTATTATTTTTTTTTCAAGATATAAGCGTGGATGAAGTGCGTCAACAATATAATAATCTATCACACATGTGTACGTACGCTGATGAAGTATGAAGGTGAATTTGAATCTTCGTAAAGGGACATAGAAATAAAGAGAAAGATCTTCTCTTACGGGAATTAATTTTGTCGGTCGTTCATTTATTTTGCCCGGTTATAAAATACGCTTAAACATATTTTAATTTATGCAAATTTCATATTTATTATTATAGTGCCAATTCTCTATTGATTATTATATTGTACCCAATATATAGAAGTGGTCGCCCAGTTATAAAATGTTTTAGTGTGATATTTAAATTTATGCAATTTCGTATTTATTATTAGAGAACCAATTCTGTATTATTATATTGCTCCCAATATATAGTAGTCGTCGTCCAGCGTGGCCCGGTTATAAAATACAAATAAATATACTATTCTAATTTATGCAGATTTCGTATTTATTATCATAGAGCCAATATTTTATTGATTATTATATTGTACCCAATACGTAATAGTGATTTCAAAAGTAAAAAAAGAAATCACTTGGTTACCGTCAGTTAGAATCGAAACCAAAACATAAATTATTTGTTACCACTAAGTCCAGATGCATATGAAAACTTTAAAAATTAACATATACATATAAATGTATATTTACGCATGTGGAGAAGATAGACTTTTAGTCAACTTACCCCTGCTAAATTCCAATTTTTACAATTTTGTCCCCTTAGCGGCTATTTTTACCGGCTAAAACACAAATTGAATTTGCTCCATAGTCTATAAACCAAACATTGATATAGTAGTTTGGTAGAGATTGTTCCGCATTCACAAACAGACAAACACGGTTACTTTATATATATATATATATATATATATATATAGTTGAGATTGTAGCCTGAGGATGTTGGCTTTGAGAGAAATAACAACTGAAACATGTATGCACATATGTAGCCAATGATGTTTATATGAATAAATTCATACTATATATTTGTCGAATCTCATTTCAATAGCCAAAAAAATCAGACTTCAATCATGATTGTTATTTATTATTATTATTATTATTATTTTTTAATATAGGCGAATGTCTACATTTTCTTTTTTTTTCCATGAGCGTCTTACACGTGTCTCGATGTGCAATATAACCGATGTAGCCTTAACTTATCAGCAACACATATTAAAGATAGTCACATATAGATGAATGAATTAAAGAAAAATATTTAATGCGATATTTAGCCTTGTTATCAAATACTAACTCCAAACAGAAATGCTTACTGAAAAAAAAAAAGACATTGAACGTTGGCGTTATCAATATTGAATTGCTTTTTATTCGGCTTATTATTTCAATAGCTATGAGAGTTCCGGTTTAAGTCTTTAGAATGTTTGGATACTTCAAGCAAAATAAGAAAACAACTGAATTAATTGGAATCGTGTTTCGGAATTTTTAAAATTATCATTTATAATTATATGGGTGATTCGGGCAGCTGTTCTCGTCTTGGCTATTATTCTCACAATGTTTCGGTCGATGTGACCTCTGGCCTTCTTCAGATGAATCTTGTCGAACTCAATGCATTTTTGTGAGCCTCTTTTGATACCTCGCTCGTAAAAGTCCAGACAGCACTTTGTCCGTCACACGTATGTCGCCATTCTGAAATCGACGAACTCATCTCCTAACTGTGCTGATATCAACTACATATGCTTTGTAAATGTTCAACAGTCGCTGGTGAATATTGATCAGTTCAAATTTTCCTGACTAGAGGAATAGAATGATACATCTCTGCCTCTGATGCACACCCATGAAATGGGTTGCTTTAATTAGTCTCACACCGTCAATATCTGCAATAGACGAGATGCAACTTTTAGATTGAATGCTTCAGTTCTGTCATTATAAAAATGCATTTTGCAATCCTCTATGATCTATTCAGGCAGAATAAAAATAGGAGGCATTACTCTCCGAACGTCCTTCATCAAGATAGGGTTTTATTCAAAATTCTATATTGATTGACGTAAAGATTCCAGAGTTCAACAAAATCGACCTAAAATTGGATCAGAAGTTACATCGGCCGAAACGTAGTGAGAATAAAACTTAAGATGCGAACAGTTGTAGTACTCTGTTTCATTTTCCTTCAGTCGAAGTTCTTGGAAATTAAAGGCCCCACTTCCTGGGGCTAACACGTAATCTGTATATAAGATTCATAGATATTCAAATATTTTATTAACGTTTTTCTTTACATTTCAAACACTGAGTTAGTAAAGAAATTGAGAACATAATTTTCCTCTCCCCAATTAACCATTTAAATATTTTATACCTTTCTTGTGATCTCTTCGTTTTAGTGGATTCCAGGGCAAGAATTCATCTGGTCTGTTGGAGTATCCAGTTTAATGTTGTTACTTGAGGTTACGTCACTTGGAGAAGGTGCATCATTCCTTGCAAAAGTCAATGTTGGTTAGCCATACTGATGAGATCTTATTTTGGCTGCGAATTCTATGTGATTTCGAATATTTAGTCAGGGTTTACTTGTAGGGAAAAGTATCATCATGCCAGGTTGTCCTGACAAACCTCTGATATTTATATGATAGACATAGATATTTATATGATATACATAGATATTTATATGATAGACATAGATATTTATATGATAGACATAGATATTTATATGAGATACATAGATATTTATATGATAGACATAGATATTTATATGATAGACATAGATATTTATATGATAGACATAGATATTTATATGATAGACATAGATATTTATATGATAGACATAGATATTTATATGAGATACATAGATATTTATATGAGATACATAGATATTTATATGATAGACATAGATATTTATATGATAGACATAGATATTTATATGATATACATAGATATTTATATGATATACATAGATATTTATATGATAGACATAGATATTTATATGATATACATAGATATTCATATGATAGACGTAGATATTCATATGATATACATAGATATTTATATGATATACATAGATATTTATATGAGATACATAGATATTTATATGATAGACATAGATATTTATATGATAGACATAGATATTTATATGATAGACATAGATATTTATATGATAGACATAGATATTTATATGATAGACATAGATATTTATATGATAGACATAGATATTCATATGATAGACGTAGATATTCATATGATATACATAGATATTTATATGATATACATAGATATTTATATGATAGACATAGATATTTATATGATATACATAGATATTTATATGATATACATAGATATTTATATGATATACATAGATATTTATATGATAGACATAGATATTTATATGATAGACATAGATATTTATATGATAGACATAGATATTTATATGATATACATAGATATTTATATGATAGACATAGATATTTATATGATAGACCTAGATATTTATATGATAGACCTAGATATTTATATGATAGACCTAGATATTTATATGATAGACCTAGATATTTATATGATAGACATAGATATTTATATGATAGACATAGATATTTATATGATAGACATAGATATTCATATGAGATACATAGATATTTATATGATAGACATAGATATTTATATGAGATACATAGATATTTATATGATAGACATAGATATTTATATGATATACATAGATATTTATATGATAGACATAGATATTTATATGATAGACATAGATATTTATATGATAGACATAGATATTTATATGATAGACATAGATATTCATATGAGATACATAGATATTTATATGATAGACATAGATATTCATATGAGATACATAGATATTTATATGATAGACATAGATATTTATATGATATACATAGATATTTATATGATATACATAGATATTTATATGATAGACATAGATATTTATATGATAGACATAGATATTCAAATATTCTATTAAAGTTCTCCTTTACATCTCAAACATAGAGTTAGTAAAAAAGTTGAGAACATAATTTTCCTCTCCCAAATTGACCATTTAAATATGTTATAGTATATCTTTCTTGTGATCTCTTAGTCTTACTGGACTCCAGGACAAGAATTCATCTAGTCTGGTGGAGTTTCTAGCTTCATGTTGTTACTTGAGGTAACATCATTTTGAGAAGGTGCATCGTTTCTCGTAAAAACAAGTACGGGTTAGCATTGGGTCTAATCTTATGTGATTTTGAGTATTTGGTCAGGGTTGACTTAGAGGAAAAATTTTCCTCATGCCAGGTTGTCCTGACAAACCCCTGTACAAAGAGACCTTACAACGGCATTCAATGCCACATCATGATAAGAGTACAATTAGGAGAGCATATTAAAATACCTGACCCATAGAAAGCGTGATGGAAGAGTGTCGGGATATCCAAGCATTTTATAAAACGCACGTGTAGGTGAGTTGAAGCTATAGTAGCGACTTGGGAGAGTTGAATGATAAAAATTTGGGGTAAGGAAAACATCTAGATATCTATAAATAAGCTAAGCGGTGAAAATTTTAGCCAATGTAAGGTTGGATATAAATAAAATAGAGTGGCGAGTATTCAAAAACTGTCTTATGTGAGGGGTGGGAATGGTGGCTACGGTCGTATGATGGAATTGTCTAAGCATGAGAAATAGGGATTATACTCGAGAAGAGCGTTCAAATTCTCTTCAGTGGGCATTCCAGTTTTGTCTAAGTTGTCTGAATAATCCAAATAATGCACATTCATATTTTTTTTTTCATTTTAATTAGTGTCAAGCATCCATTTAGTACATCTTATACATAGTAGGATAAATTCGTGTTACTGTTGGTCGGACGCCATATTGAATACCCACTCGAGACAATATATTTAGAAGAAAGCCACCAAGTTCGATAACTCCAACTTTAACATCAAGTACTAAAATATACTTCTAAGAAATTCCTATTTCTTGGAATCATTTGATAACGAAATTAAAGTTAGCAAAATTAATTTCCATTTTTTTTTTTTTTTTCATAAACAAGTTTTTTTCTTTTATTTATTTTTCAAGTGTAGCGTTATTCTCCTATTCTTTTGCTTATCCCAAATGCTCTGCTGAGGTTGCTCCAGTTCTTTCCAAACTTTACAATAAATGCCTTAACGAATCTTGCTTTCCCGACTGCTGGAAAACCGCTACTGAGGTACCAGTCTTCAAGAATTCTGGTGAAAGAACTGACCCACTAAATTATCGCCCCATTAGCCTCCTCCCACTTTTCGCCAAAATATTTGAGTCCTTAGTAAATCAAGCCCTAGTCCAACACCTAACAGCTGCTAAACTCATGACCGACAAACAATATGGATTTAGGCAAGCACATTCAACAGCAGATATCTTGACTGTAGTCTCTGAACGTATATACCGTTCACTGGACAAAACACGAAAGGGTAGAGCAGTAGTCTTTGATATATCTAAGGCTTTTGACAGGGTATGGCACGATGATCTAAGGAAAAATAGATCATAAGGTATCACTGGAAGAATACATAATGTAATTAAATCCTTCTTAAGTAAGAGAAACATCCAAGTTGTCTTCGACGGTCGTACATCTAAACAATATGATATAAATGCGGGAGTACCTCAGGGGTCTATCCTTGGACTTTTATTATTCCTGATATTCATAAATGACCTCCCTGATAAAATTGTTTCGGAGATGGATACATTTGCTGATGACACCACTCTCTATAACAGGCATGAGGGGAAAACAAATGAACACATAAATGTGAAATGGGGACAAAAATGGAGGGTCACATTCAATGCTGCCAAAACTAAGCTTATTTCCTTCAATAGCTACAAGAAACCCTCTCTACCACCAATAGCAATGGCCAAGAACACATTATCTGAAAGTACTCCTCGGCCTAACGTTTACAGGGAACATGAACTGGAATAGATACATTAAGAGCATTGCTAAAGCTGTTGCAAAGAAGGTGGGCTCTCTCTACCGTGCTAAAAAATTACTTACACCTGAAAGTATCCTGTACCTCTATAAGGCCACCATTCACCCATGTATTGAGTACTGTTGTCATATTTGGGCTGGTGCATCTGCTGCTTGTCTCTCACTCCTGGACAGGGTTCAAAAGAGAGTCGCTAACTTGATAGGTCCTGAACTGTCATCTAGGCTTCAGCCTCCGTCCCATCGACGAAATATTGCATCCCTCTGCCTGTTCTACAAATACTTTAATAGTGAATGCTCTGACGAACTACAAGCACTTATAACTCCTCGACGTAACTACCCCTGACAAACCTGACAAGCAACTAAGTTCCACCCCTTTACAGTAGATATCCCTAGGTGTAAGAAAGCCTTTTGCTCCAATAGTTTCTTTTTCAGAACTGCAAGTCTTTGGAAATCCCTTCCGGGATTCTGCTTTCCCAACTGTACTGATATGCAAAAGTTTAAGTGTAATGTGAACAAACATCTTGCTACTCATCTCCCTTCATAATGCCCCTGCAAATTATGTCCCCAATAGTAGCCCCCTACTTCAAAGTGGCACTGTGTCATGTTTGGGGTGAAAATGAAATATAAAAAAAAAAATGCAAACGTCCTTTGGTGATGCGTTCTCCTTCAGCTAAAATCAAGAGTTGGAACAAGTAAGTTTTTGGTGCCGCGACAATAGGAAGGTGGACTTGTAAATTCACTCTTGTCCGTTCATCCATTCATCTCTCCGCGCTTTTCTCAATAATTACGTCTTGGAATTTTTAAAAATTTTGCATTAAACATGATATGAGTAAAAAAGTAACAGAACAAATTTTTCGGGAAAAACTCCAGTTAACCCCTAAGAGCGCCTTTCAGGTTAAAATGGCTAAAATTGACACTTTTGTGCTTATTGAAAACAACAAAAAAAGGAAAACGATAAAAAAAAATGGCCTGGGATTTTTATAAAACTCTGAAAAAGTTGTAACTAACTGATTTCTATGTAATTTTGTTTGTCTATACTTCTCGATAACTCTTGGGTGTGCCTCAGGGGCTCTTTTAGAGTTAATAAAAATACTCCATTTTGGGGACTATTTTACCATATTTGTCCAAGATTTCCTCTGTATGCCTATTTAACAGTTTTACATGGTGCTAAACTCAAATTGAAATACGTTAAGACCTTTGGAACTTTTGGGGTTAAATGGGAGAAGGCAAATGAAGAACTTAGTCATTTCTTTTTTGCATGGTGCAGAACTCAAATTTACATATGTCAAGGCCGTTTGTTCATTCTCACCAGGATTTGACGTCCCCTGAGGACTTTGGGGGCTAAATGGGGGAGGGTGTGGCAAATGTTGAACTTAGTCATTTTTTTTATGCCTCGTTCACTGTGCACTCACGTGGTGGGGGGCATGTATGCTTCACTTGTTATTTTAAGCTTACATTTTTTTTCTGATAAAATACTGACACTCAGCTTTACAGATACACTCAGCACCTCAGCCCCTGCAGGAGGGAGCAGCAGACAGTACGCCTATGTTTTCCCCTCAATTCTCTTTTGATCAATGCCCATAATTATAAAATTTATTTTTCTTCACATATTCCTTCACTCACCATAAACCAAAGTACAAACAGTAAATTGTTATATTTCCTTTTTCTCCCAAACTTGAAATTATCAAAACAACCATAGCCATAATCCAAATGCGACCTTTAAGCGCACACACACAACCTCTGTGCTACATCTGACCATCTTCTTTGATCCTTCAAGGCCTCTTGTTACACAATGCCGGTAAGATACAGCTACTGTTAATTAGGGGCCAGATTTATAAGGGCATCCTAAGCGAGGAGTTGTGCAACACGATGCTTGTTCACATTACATTTAAATTTCGGAATGTGGAGACCTCTACATTGAGAGGGAGAAAGTCCAGCAGCAATATTGTCAGAGGACATTCTCTTGAAGTATTATTAAAATAAAAGTACAGAGTGTAATAAGGCCGTAACGCTCGGACCGTATAGTTTTTGCTGTGGATCAAACCGCGGCTCAAACGCTCGGACTCCCCTACCCTGCTATAAGACACTGTCGAAACAGAAAAAAAAACAAACAAAAATGAATAAATAAATCCGACTCGGCTTTTTGAGAAAAAAACTTTTACCGTTTTTCTTTTCACCTTTCTTGACGCCAGCTTAAAAGTCTCTCATTGTCACATGTCTATCTCGCCTGGTAGTGTTATCCTTTCTTCTCTGACCATATCCCGGCTGTAGCAAGCCATTTCTTATCTTCCACTTTATACGTCCATTTTCTTTGATGCGCACTTTGCTTTCACCGTGACAATGTGGTGTCCTTTTTTTTTTCTTTTTCTTCTAACCAAGTTCGTTTAGGTTTAGACACGGATAAAGAGTGTGGGGAATTATTGATAGCGGTTTTGGCTCAACGAGTGTTTTTAAAGTTTAGTGGGGGGGGGGCAATAGATTAAAGCTTAGACGAGCACCTGACATGAAAATAACTATGGTTTATTATTACTTACATGTTTTTTCTTTTATTTCTAGAATCAGATAAAAGGGAAGTTATCATGTGCAATTATACCGAGTTCCCTTTCTTAGTTGTCATCATAATTTTATCTGAAGATTAAAGGTCGTAAGTAAATATGATTGTCAGCAGCAAACTTTATTCGACAAAAGCTTATAGTCTTTAGCAATTTAAAGATGGCTGCTATCCAAACAAAATGACATACCTTGTTCTATAATTTCTTGTCCTTTTTGGCCATAATTTGTTGCAGGACAAAAAGCGTATTTTTTATTTAGGAAGTTTACTCTTTAATGCCATCACAGACTTTGAAAATAACCAAAACTAGCAGGATGTCCAGTGTTGCCCGGTTATAAAATACGCTTAAATATGATATTTTAATTTGTGCAGATTTCATATTTATCATAGAACAAAATCGCTATTGTTTATTATAGTGTACCCAATATATGACTTGGGTGTCATCAGCTAGAATCGAAATGAAAACATTTAACGCTCCAGTAGTATTCACTACAACATAAATGAAGGCACTTTATAATATAAATGAACAATTGTGCATGTATGAAGGATACAAACTAAGTCAACTTATGCCTGCCAAGTTCCAATTTTTCAATTTTGACCCCAATATTGTTTAAAAATAGGTTAGAAAGAATTAAGGATTCTTTTGTTTGCCAGAAGTGTGTTTAGACAAACATATGTAAAGCCACATGAAAATTAGTCATGTTTGAAAAACACACTTCTGGCGCCATAAACAAAGGAGATTTTCGCAATATAGAAATCTGAGGGTTCAGAGTTAAGAATTCGTCAGTCAGTTGATGTAGAGAGTTGAGGAGGGAGAATCAGTTGGAGTGGGAGCCCCTTAGAGGCGAAGGGTAGAACATTAGACCATGTAGATCCAAGTTTGAATTCCTGACGTCATCGACCGGCCAATCAGATGAATAAAGAAATCACCATTTATGTGTGTAACTGTTCGTCTCGTCATTCCTTACAACAGAAAAGGTAAATGTGTTTATTATCATCTATAACGAACTTTGTACAACCTTTCCAAGTAATATGTGTCCTCCCACTATCATCATAAGTGAAGTATCTCCTCCTCCTCCTTATCCTCTCTATCTGTGTATAAGAACTCTTGTTGCATCATATCTCACAGACTGTATTAATATTATGAAACCTTCAAGAATTGTCACAGTCGTCGTCATGATGTAATATATATCCCATCTGTCTTCCCATCAGAACTGTCATCACCATCATTATATGTATCTTTTCCCAATATGAACTTCCGTCATCTTTAAATATGTGCCTCCTGCTACACAACATTAAAATTGCTTTAGTCTTAAAGGATTTTTCCATTACCGACCGACAGAATAAGTACTACACTTTAAATTATTTATTTTACAAAAATATAAACACATTTAAACAAATTAGGCACGAAGACATCAAAGTGTAGTGGGGCGGGAGAGATCGGTGGTTATCCTTTGTCTACTCTGCTATTAAACTCATAATTAGTTACCGTACTTGTTTATTTACGGCGTAATCGCGTTTACACACCGGTGCTCGTCAGATCACCGAAGTTAAGCAACGTTGAACCTGGTTAGTACCAGATGGGTGACTATTTGGGAATTTGTTGTATGTGCTCTCCGCTTATCTCTGCATTTGTTTCCAGTAGTCCTGTCCATATACTTCATTTGCCACTGTTATCTAACAATGTCGACTCAGGGGAGGTGTGGTTGGAGATTATGCACCTCCTGGCACAAAAATTTCACGCAAAGTCACCCCTATGTGGGTATCCATAGTCTGTCAAAGACTGACGGAGCCTGTAGTTGCCGTAATACATTTACTCCAAGGTACATCTTACCACCGAATATTTTGGACTAAAAGATTGTTCCGGGATTGGTAAAATTAATCTGCAGATCAGTTTTGCATCACTTTTATGTCAAAACAGTTTTAAAAAAAATACAATATTCCAATGTTGATCAAAAGTCATTGCACAATTTTTTTTTCAGAAAATACAACGGAATCGTATTTTAAATTCGTCATTTAGAAACAACATTTTTTTTTAGAAAATCTAACTGAATCGTTTTTTTACTCTGCTCCATAACTTGACGGTAGTTCTGAAAAATTTCCATAACTTGATGACGATATTTTTCAAAAATTTTACTAGAATTGTACTTTACACTTTTTCTATAACTTGACGATGATTTTTCTTAAAATTCGCAATAACGTGACGATATTTCTAAAAATCTAACTAGAATTGTAAGTTTTCTTTCTGCATAATTTGACACTGCCATCTGCAAACATCGAATCTCATATCATAATTTAAACCCCTTTATTTCTCGCTGAAATTAGCTTGTGGTTTAATTAGGATATAAAATATATATTGCCAGCATCTGCACAACTTTTAACAGGTCACGTACCTTTCATGCCAACCCCCTTCTGTCCTCTGACCTTTGGTCTTTTCATAATGACTTTTTAGGGCTGCTAATTCGTTTATATGCAAATGAATGCATATCTCTCTAAAATTTGGTAGACTCCTAAGTAATTCGCAATTGTATTTTTATAAAATTGTTGTTCTCTCTAACTGACCGCCGCGTTTCTTGGTTCTCAATACATGGCACCAGAAACAGCCGGCTTTCAATACACGGCACCAGACACAGCCGGCTCTTAATAGAAGGGATTAGAGCAAGACGCTCGTCGAGTGTAACTTCCTACTTCTTTCTTCTTTTTCACTTTTTTTCAATCTTTATACCTATATATGGATTCTATTCCGTGACATCACGCCCACGTCACCTCTACAATGTTGGCACGTGAGTCGTCATTTAATGGCGGAGCCAGACGGTTACATTTTGAGTGTTACTCGCACTAAAGATTGAATCGTCAACTTCTCTGAAAAGAACTTACGACTGAATTTACCAAATATTTTATCCACTATGCCACGAGCTCTTGTAGACTTTTTGAAATTATTTCAGTCAGGTGGGAAGCATTCCTTATGGTATTGTTTACATATTGAAGTAATTCTATCAGCATAAAATTGAAAACACTGCACTTGATCCCAACCCAAAGGCTGAGCAGCTTTCTCCAAAGTCTAAGTTATCAGATCGGCTATATCTTCCAGAGTGTTCGGTGATTCCTACGAGGAGCACACCCACACATGCTATGCGAACGGATCAATATTCTGTCTAAACGGTAATGGGTGTTTCCTTATAGAAACTCACACCTTGAAAGAATCGATAGATTTTATTGAACCGAACCGCTTCAATGCTCAATTCAGAGCAAGAGGTTACACAAAGAAAATAAGCAAGTCACTCTGACTGGAAGTTAATGTCGCTAAATTTGGAGAAGATTTAAAATTTTAAATTTAGATTCGACATTTTTTGCCACTCAAGGAATTTCTTCATTTTTATTCCTCTTTTGAATAAGTAGAATTTTATATATATATATATATATATATATATATATAACTTCTACTTATATATATATATATAGTGAATAAATGACAAAGAATTATATTACAAAATTCATGATGTTGACCATCTTATGATTTATTCCTTTAATTTGGTTGACATTTACAATTCTTGACAGTATCTATTTCGTAGCACAAAATCAATATAGAATATGTGGAATATAGTTTTTGTCATTTATTCACTATATTGCTCTGTAATTACATTGAGCTTCTTAAATAAGGATTGGTATATATAGTAAGGAAATAAAATATATTTCCACAGAAATATATATATATATATATATATATATATATATCCAGACCGATGTGGGAAGCGTCGTGCTTTATTTATAAAGCACGATGCGCCCTACATCAGTCTGTATAAGGGAGAAAGTTTCACTTCGTCCACATTACATTGAAAGTTTCATTGCACTCTAAAGAACTGTTGATTTTATTTTTATAACTGCTTGAATTAAAGTTTAAACTGCAAGAGTCAAGTATCATGGTGCAATTGTGCTTAAAACAGAAACATTTATTTCAAGTGCGTCCTTGTCATATCAAAGAACATACTGTTGATTTTATATACCAGGGTTTTCCGCTTATGTGGTAATAAATTTTCTTGGTTGTTGTTTTCTAGATGTCAGTCCTATGAAAGTACAGTATTTACAAGATAGTACCCAATAACAGATAGAGCTGTATTATAATATAAGATTTTATTTATACAAACATTATTGGCTACCTATGCTATTTTTATTATGTTATATGTTTTTATTATGTTATTTTTATGTGCATCAGCATGTTGCCAATTGTATGATGCTGCATGATGCTATCAGCATCAATTGCAGTCCAAGAAATAAAGAGATTTTAGAATCTTCATTCTTCCACTGATAAATTTATCGCTCTCCTATTGTGAGAAAATGCGAGACTAGAGTCGGAAAGTAGACTTGAACAATTAGCGCCCCCGAGGAGGAACACCGTGGCCTGCAAAAATAAATGTCTGCGCAGCCCCGTCAGCAGAATTTTAGTTTTTATTCCTGCAGAATTTGCGTGAGTATAGAAAGGCGAATGTGCGCGTAACTGAAACGATCTATATACAGCTGTTCGCGCGCAACTGGGTTTTACGGTTGGTGAGCAGACACGCAATGCCCACAGCCACTATTCTAGTTGAGTAGACCTCGCCGTTGTTTGCTAGGGTGACGGCGAGGCTACGATAAAGCGTTTAGAATTGCACAGTACTAGCATCATACTGCAATCAACAGGAAAAACGCCATTTCAGAAATGACCTTAAGTCTGTTAATTTTACTGCCGAGGTAAATGAACCGTATATTTTGAATTTCTTCTCTTTCTAGCGATGTCTCGTTATTTCACTCTATGGAAGATCTACATCTGTCTTCGGTACAAGTCCAATGTAAACAAGTTCTTATTGAACCATCCTCGTAAATAATCTAATTATACCAAATTTCCACCACAAACGATTATTACACTGTTGTCACAATGACTACCATACATACATTAACCCTCATTCTCGAATTCCCTCCGGGGCTTGATATGTGGCGACACCTTTGTTAGGAAAAGATGGTGATCTCTACTGCTTCGGCTTTAATCTCGATTCTGAAGAGTAGGCTTTCTTGATCTCTATTTATTCCTTACTAACGTGATTTTGTTAAACATATTGTTGCTTTCTTCATTCAAAATACACATTTTGAAAAAGGGAATGTCCTCTTCTCTTTTCTTTCGCTGCGCTATCCTTATTTTCATGGTAGGTGTTCGACTGAGCTCCAGTCTATAGTTTCTTCTGTGGCACATTCACACGCCCATTGTAAGGTACTTTCCTTTTTTTTTTACTCTGTGTACCTAAAACTAAACACACTTTGCATGAGTAAAGTTTCTCAAGAACTGCACATCTATGGAACACAATACCATGAGGCTGCTTCCCAGCTGACTACAGCATGATCGATTTCAAACCTAATATAAAAAAATTCTTATTGAGCTGTATTCTTAAATAATCAAATTCAGCCTAGTTATTAGTAGCTAAGTTTAAATCAACGCATGTAACAAAAAAAAAAAAACGGAAATCAGCAGTAAGAGGAGAGTACAAAGTCGTAGCACTCCTTGTGAACTTTGATGTTGACTTTCAAGCCGACTTCGAAGATGTGAGGTGGCATGATGTGGCCCTCACTTGATGCCACACCAAAGACCATAACTGTGGAAACCGGAAACTTTATTAAGCTGTGCCCTCAAGTGTTGAACCATCAGGATCTGCATTTTGAAGGTGCTGGCAATGGTCCTGTTGTCATAACTTGGATTGGTAGAGAGCATGAGTTGTACGGCACCGCATCTCCGATCTCGCTTGTCGAACATTGTGTCATTTTCACACATGATAGAAGGCTCCTTTGTGATTTGTATACAACTAGCCAACTTGTAGATGGTCTGCAATAAAGAATGAAAACCGGTTTTCATCAAACGGAAATGGAACCATGTCGTCTTTTTCTAGGACGACATGATTCCATTTCCACCTGTACACACACGCACACATATATAGAGTGAGAGAGATTAAATTTACATTAGAGCTTGATTACATTTCCATCTCAATAAGGTTAAAGACGATTACAATACGTGAAATTGAAATAATGGAGAAAACCTCTTTAGACCATGGCATTTCAAAGCTAAATGCATCTCATCAGAAGAGGAAAAAATCTCGTTAGTATGCAAAACGTATCGACAAAAAAGATAACACCGATTTTGA
The DNA here is from genome assembly GCF_053919585.1 of Euprymna scolopes. Lineage (NCBI taxonomy): Eukaryota > Metazoa > Mollusca > Cephalopoda > Sepiida > Sepiolidae > Euprymna > Euprymna scolopes. The sequence goes on along the minus strand of NC_136493.1, from coordinate 36,266,863 downwards.
ATACATTTTAGATTAGAAATTAAAAAGTTAAGGAGGAAAATACAGCGAAAAAGGAGGGGAGAGGATAGCATTAGAAAAATTTAAAAGGCAAACGAAGAGGGATACTGAGCATGACGGGAGATATTTAATAAAAAAAATGTACACGATAGCTAGGGGGGACATCTACCCCTTTTCCTTACGATGATCGCTGGAATCAAAAATAAATTTGGAAATACAAAAAACGTAGTGATAAAATGCCTCGTTGCCATTAGTAACAAGTAATAAATGCATCGAAGGGACTTTCACTCAAATCTCTGGATGAATTTGTGTAGCGCGTATTGTCTGATTACGAGCAAAAAAGAGCAAGAACTACACCTTGTTATTTGCTGTCGGGTTTTTGATTTTTTTTTTTACATAGGCATAACCACTTATCAAAGCCCAGAGACCACTCGAGGATAAGGGTTAAGAGTGTGCAGTAGTCAATTGGACAATATAGGAATCGTTAGTAATGGAAATTCGGTAAATTTGTTAACTTAAATGGAACGGCTTATCAAGAACTTGTTTACGTTGGACTTTAAGACAACCATATTGTAGTCAGCTGGAAAGCTGGAAAATGGAAGGGTTTCGCGAAGTAACGTTAATAATAAATGTCTCGAAGGGACTGTCACTCAAATCTTTGGATGAGTTTGTGTAGAACGTATTGTCTGATTACGAGCAAAAATGAGCAAGAACTGCGCCTTGTTATTTGCTGTCTGGTTTCACGAAGTAACGTTGAATCTTCTTTACACCAACGCAAATAAGATGATACTGACTAGGATAAAAAAATTGGTTTTAGAAGTAGCGCGATTTTCGGAGTTATAAGTTTAGACCGCAGCGTGTGTCTGTACGGTACTGAGGTGTAACTGTTTTAGCCGGAAAAGTGAAAACTGCAAAAAGTTTTTTTCTTTTTTTTTTTTTTTTTCGAAATATGACAATATAAGGATTTTTGAAATTTTTATTTGAGCCAAGAAAATGGGTTTTAGAATTCAGGCCAAAGGTTCTTTTTTTGATATTATTTGAGAGATGCAAAGTTGGGTTATAGGGAAAAAGAAAAGCAAAATGGCAGAATATAAGCTGGCGAGTTTCATGAAGCAACGTGAAATCTTGTTACTCTTATGCAAATAAGATGGTGCCGGCTCTTATAAAAAGCCAGTTTTCACAGAAGGAGTACGGTTTTCATTGTTGTAAATTTCGATCGCAGCGTGTGTACCTAGGGTATTGAGGTGCTTTTAATCGCAAATGCCAAAATCACAAAAACGGTTTTTGGATATGTGACAATATTAGTATTATTTTTCATTTTTATTTGAAGCAAGGAAACGGTTTCTAGAATTACAGTATAAAGGTATTTTGTTTTTATATATTTTGTTTATTTTTTTTTTAAGAAATAGAAGTAATCGAGTCTTCTTTCTACTGACAACCTCACTTTTTTTGTAGTTCTTGTAGATATGTTTGTTTACTTTGAACATTGATCAATATTCGGTATTGATTTTTTTTTCAGCTAACATCGCATGCTTTGTCGTCCGCAATATTGTATATATTTAACACATCGACTTCCAATCATCTCCACCGTACCTCCCCTCCACCGTATCCCGGTCCCCGCAGGCATCAGGTGAATCCTCACAGGATGACATCTTACTTTATTGATTATTTTGTATTTGTGGGTTGTTTCATTTATCCCGTTGTTTCTTTAGCGCAAGTCAATTCCACTATTCAATAAAGCTTCGTTAGGCACAAGGCCATCGCGAAGATGGTAAATATTCTTGCGGTTTACCCACAACAACTTGATGGTGAATATTCTTGCGTTTATCCACAAGTCTTACCTTTGCAGATTGATATTTAAAAGCTACACCTACGAGCCTCATATCTATCTATATAAAGTTAGTTGTATGTGGATTCGTATTATTTGGATTCTCCTACTGTCCTCGCCTTGAGTGTCATTTTCACAACGTTTCGGTCGATGTAACCTTCTTTAAGTGTATCTTGTCGAACTCGGGAATGTTTCTGTCGAACTTGGGAATCTGGACGGAATTTCGAATTGAACACTTATTTACTTCAGAAAAATGCTCTTGTTTCGCTAGAGGTCGCAATTGTATTTTTCGGTCGCCTACACTGAGAATTGAACTTTCAACATCCAAGAGAATATTGCTTTTACAATAAGTTTTTCCAAGTACTCTAACCACTGCGAAACGGATCATTGTGGACAGTTCTAGTGCGAATTTTGGGATCCCAAACTAATGAACTGATCATTATTAATTTTAGAACACAGCTGCTAAGTGATCGCATGGAAAATGTGAGCTATATTTTGTTAAACTTTGTTTTATGCAAAAGGGGGCAAAGGGATCCTTTGTGAAAATTCAAATACGTTCGATTCTTGTAAAAGTATAAAAATAAAGATTTAGAAATATGCTCCAAATTTCAATTTCTTTAGCATATTTTAAATAGGTTTTAATGCTCATAATTTAGGGACAACCTTTGATTTGAAAATAAAAATATTTGATATTAGAATTAAATTTGATTAATATTCACTATAGTCATTAAGTAATTATATAAGATTCCCTACATTTTAATGTTGAATACAAAGGCTATATTATATTCGGCCATTTTGCTTTCTTTCTTTGCCTGTAATCGTACCTTACAGATCTTTAAAATAAATAAATAAATAAATAAATAAGAATAATAAATAAACAAATAAATAATAAAATAACTTAATAAATAAGAATAATAAATAAATAAATAAATAAAATAAATAAGAATAATAAATAAGAATAATAAATAAACAAATAAATAATAAAATAACTTAATAAATAAGAATAATAAATAAATAAATAAATAAAATAAATAAGAATAATAAATAAGAATAATAAATAAACAAATAAATAATAAAATAACTTAATAAATAAGAATAATAAATAAATAAATAAATAAATAAATAAGAATAATAAATAAGAATAATAAATAAACAAATAAATAATAAAATAACTTAATAAATAAGAATAATAAATAAATAAATAAATAAATAAATAAGAATAATAAATAAGAATAATAAATCAACAAATAAATAATAAAATAACTTAATAAATAAGAATAATAAATAAATAAATAAATAATAAATAAGAATAATAAATAAATCAATAAATAAACAAATAAATAATAAAATAACTTAATAAATAAGAATAATAAATAAATAAATAAATAAAAAATAAGAATAATAAATAAATCAATAAATAAACAAATAAATAATAAAATAACCCTTCGCCTGAAGTGTAGAACCCATTTTCTTGGTTGAAATTAAAAAAGTACTGTACATCTACACAGGCTGCGGTTCAAACTTACAACTCTTAAAATCGCGCTCCATCCAAAAACATATTTTTCATCTAATCCGGTATCATCTTATTTAAGAAGTAGTAGCGAGATTACACGTTTTTTCACGATATCCGACGGCATATAATCAGGCGCTTTCAGAATCTTGCCGTTCTTTTTGCTCGTAATCAGACCTTAAACCTTTCTAAAAAATAGAATTATAATTGTCTTATGTAGCCCTTATAATGATTTCTCCATGGAGACTGTTTTTACAGATTTTTAGCTTATACGAGGTGTGGTTGGAGATTGCACACCTCGTGCCACAAAAATTTCACGCGCAGGGACCCCTTCGTGGGTATCCATAGTCTGACAAAGACTGAAGGAGTCCCTACATATATGTATAATGAAAAAGAAGTGAACTGTAATCGAATGTTAAAAAATAATACATAAGTCGATTCAAAAAAAAAAAAAAATCACGAAGTGTAATACAACCCAAGTGAACACCATTCGGAATGTTATAAAATAAATAAGTCGATTAAAAAAAAAATCATGAAATATCAAAAGAACGAAACCTAAAGCGCTTTTCGTACAGACGAACTTTTTCAAGGATATACGTCTGTAAGGAGAAATAGATATATTTTTTTTTTGTAGAATTGTTGTAAAAAAAAAAAGAACCTTAGATGGAATGTGTCCCGCGAAATAGGTCCAACTGCCAGCGAAGGTTTCTCTGTTACACAAAGTAGAGGACAACCTTTCATTGGAACTATTATGGTTCACTTCTTTCTTATTGTTTTAAATTTTTTGCTATTCTAATAATATATATATATATATATAAAGGAGATTAGAAAAATAGTCTAAAGAGCTGAGTGTATTTCAATGTAACAGTGAAATTACTAGTTTAATTAAAATACAGGAAAGAGAAAGTGCTCGTTGTAATTTAGATATATAATAAGCTCGATAGGTAAATATCCTAGAGCTAATTCAATATTAAGTAATGTGATTGATAATTTAAAATTTAAAAATCAAATTATAATTAAATTAAAATCCGTTTCATAAGAAGGAACAACAACAAAATCAATTATCTGTACGATCGTTTCGGAAAACAGTGCTTTTCATTGTGGTAGACATCAAGTTACGGACAATAATTATTACATATAGTTTTTTAATAAGCAAGATCTCCTCGTCAGCAAATTTTGAAGGGTTTTTATTAAATTTAAAAGACACCATAAATAAACCTAGCATTAAAAGTAAGGCAGATGTATCTTTTAATTTTTCGCCTTTTGAAATCAGGAACTATGGTTAAAATACTCAAATATATGTTTGCTATAGCTTTTCACCTTATTGAATGATGAATTTTAAAAAGGGGGGGGACGTCCTTTAATAAAAGAAAATATGACTAATTATCCCCCCCCCCTTACATTATATAATTACACAAACAACATTCGAAATATAAACCGTGGCGTCTTTAAATCAAAAGTACGCTAACGGAAATAATTTATTGCACGAATGTCCCTCCCCCTGATTTTTAAATTTTAAATTATTAATCACATTACTTATATATATATATATATATATATAATCACCGAAACATGGTAAACACCTGATGACCTTTGAAATAGCATTAAAACTAATGTGAATTCATTAAAGCAAATAGATTCAGCGATTGCAGGAAGTTAATTGACAACGTGCATTTGAAAACGTGGGAAAAAATCAGCAGCAGCGAAGGATGGCTGGCTCGTGGAGAGATTAGCAGCAGCAGTCTGCAAAAAGAGCACATATGCAAATTAGGAAGTGTGTGGGAGAAGAAAAGAGAAAAAAGGAGAAAAACTGCACCATGTGGTGAGAGAAGCAAAATGAGTGTCGGAGAAAATTAGTCGAAGATGGGAATGGGCAAGCTGAGACCTACATGCGGTCGGAAGAAAGAGAAATGCGACAAGGTTAGATTGGCATGTGACAGCGAGAGACTTTTTAAGTGGTGTCTAGGCGGGGGAGTAACGGTAACAAAAACTTTTGTTAAAAAAGGAAAAATGCCGACACGGATTTTTATTTATTTATTTTTGTTTGTTTGTAACGGTTGCGTTACATTACTGGCAAATATTTTTTTTTTCCAAATATAGATGTAAAAACAAACAAAAAACACTTACAAGACTATATACTTGTACATCACTGTTAGTTATGTGGACACATCGTTTCTTTTAACTTTACTGTTTAAGGGCGAGAATTAAATATGATGTCACATCAAAGCTATAAGATATTGTTTTAAGCTTTATTTTTAAGAAAGATCAAATATGTTTCGTAGAAACTCAGATGGAAGATCTGGGAATTTTAGTTTCGACTTTTGGTCATAACATCATTTTATTTGTTGCGAGTTTATTATTAACGATCAATGCAACATTCTCCATTACTAAAATAAGTTAAGCTCTGTGGTATTTTGAAATGAGACAAGTTTCTGCAATGTATTTATTACGCTTTTAAAAAATTGTAACAGACGTACGCACAAGCAGATGAAATCTCTGTTTATATAAGATGTACTCCAAAACTGTCCCTCTCCAAATCCCCACCCCCAAAAAGAAAAATAATTAAATGAAAAACTAATGTTGGACATTATGTTTCAGAATTTTGTACAACGGATAAAATACTATTTAAAATTCAGTTCTTACTCACACTCTTCTAGGGGTTGAAAGTTCAATCCTCAGTGTAGGCGATACTAAGAGTACAATTGCAAATTTCATGGTTGATGTAATGAGAGAAAACGGCAATTCTTTCTCCTTTGTCAGAAACATCGCTCATGAAATATGACTTTTTAACACCTCGTAGCTAGCGCGAGAGTTTCGGTCACAATCTATCATTTTTCTAGTAAAAAGAGATGATTACTTTGTTAAATTATTTTTCTACCGTACGACTTCTTGTTCTTGTGCTTTTACGGTAAAACTGGTGTAATGATCATGACAAGTTTTATGACTCCGTTTATTATTTCAAACTTTCTTTACAGCAATGATTTTTTGACAAATTAAGCAAACACATTTTGCGAAATGCTCAATAGAAAAAATAGTTATTTGTCCAGGCATCGTTAAAAGTTCCTCACTCCAAATCCACTTTCCTTCTCTTAACTTCCATGAGCTTGTTTTTGTTCAGACAAAAAAGATTTCATGAAGAGGAAGAGAATAAAAAATATGGTAATCTCCAAGTAAAAAGAAAGACCTTTTAAAAATGTTAACGCAATATATTCTGGTCCCCAACTGTCACTTTGCTTTGTTTTGACTATATTTAGATAGTGTTCAGGGTAAGATGGTGGACCAGACAAAAATTCACTCGCGGGCCAGATGTGGCGTGTGGGCTGGGGGTTGCTGACCTCTGATCTACATCATAATTCAGGTCATAAAGAGTTAATCGTTATCAGAATCGGGAATTTAAAAAATAGGATCTTTTTGGGGTATATGATTTGAAAAGGCTTGTGCCTAGTTTCCGATACCAAAAACGATTCTTTTAATATTTTTCTTTTATTTATTTTTATTTGAAACTGATTTTTTCATTGCTGGCACTACTAATAAAATGATATATATTTATTGTTTTTACTTATCAATCAAACTAGAATCTATAGATCATTGCCACGATTTCTCGTTTATACATGTTACATTTTTTTTTTACGGTAATCCGAAAATAAATAACAACTCTATATCCAAATATTTAGAAGTTCTAAAAGAATCAGAATCGGAAATTGTATCAGAATCGTAGAAATAATATAAGAATCATCCCATCACTTTTATATATATATATATATATATATATATATATATATATATATATATATATATATATAAAAGGCTTCCTTCAGTCTTGGCAGACTATGGATGCCCACTGTAAGGGTGCCTGCACAATCTCCAACCACACCTCTGCTGAGTCGACATTGTTGAATACCAGTGGCAAGTGGAGGTTCAGGACGACTGGAAACAATTCCGAGGTAAGCGATATATATATATATATATATATATATATATATATATATATATATATATATATATATATATTGTGTTAGAAAGTTACTTACGCCTGAAAGTATCATGTAACTCTACAAGACCACCATTCGCCCATGTATGGAGTATTGTTGTCACATTTGAGCTGGTGCATTTGCTACTAGTGTGTCGTTCCTGGACAGGGTTCAAAAGAGTCGCCAACCTGATAGGTCTGTCATCCAAGCTTCAACTACTCTCCCATCGATGAAATGTTGCATCCCTCTGCCTGTTCTACAAGTATTTTAATGGTGGATGCTCTGATGAACTACAAGCCCTTGTACCCCCTCAACGTAAATACCCCTGACAAACTCGACAAGCAGCCAACTCCCACCGCTTCACAGTAGAGATCCCTAGATATAAGAAGGCATTCTACTTTAATAGTTTTTTCGCCAGAACTGCTAGACACCGGAACTCCCTTTCGGGTTCATGTTTTCCCAATTGTACTGACATGCAGAAGTTCAAATATAAAGTGAATAGACATCTTGCTGCTCGACTCCCTACATACTAATCCTGCAACTACCGTTTCTGATTCCTGAAACTACTGTCCCGATAGTAGCCGCCTACATCGAAATGGCATTGTACATTGTTTGAGGTGAAGTTTGAATAACATTATATATATATATATATATATATATATATATATATATATATATATATATATTGTCGACAGAAACCAATAACTAATAACAGGCTGCATTTTTCACATCTTTTTAGAATAATAAAAATTTGATGCTGGCGTTGTATGTGGGACAGCTTTTAGAAAATGACTTCTAAACGAACCTATCTTTGGCAAGATCCATATAATTTACCCCTCTTTCGCCCAAGTCCATTCTCAGCACTCTCTTTCATGTTTTCCTCAGCCTTCTACCGTGAAATCTCCCTGATGCAGCAACTGTTCTACATCTACTAACACAAGAACTCTAATCCATTCCTTCAAGATGACTATGCAATCAAAATCTCCTTTTCTGCACCTATCTCTCTAAAGTACGCAGATCTAATCTTCTGAAGTCATTAGATATAAGCTTGTTATTAGCACGTATAATACACATCCACCAAGCCTTCTCATATTATCTCTCTCGATACCAGTTTCACTTCCGGCAATCATATAGATCGACGTCAGACAACATAATGCAATAAAAAATTGTATAAACGATAAAAATAGTTTTGTGTTGTTTTATTTAAATTTTATTGTTGATTTAAATATTATTCAATGCGGAATCATTTTGAGTAAAGTCTATTATTATGATCGAAAGAAAAACACGTTTAAAATGTGTAGATATGCCACAAGAATCGGATTGAACGGTGACAAAATCGAATCTAAGAGACCGGAAGTACTGCGTTATGTACAAATGAAGTAAAGTTAAAATGAAACGAAACGAACTTCTATGTAAATAAAATAGTAACTGTATATGTGTGTGTCTGTCTGTCTGCAAATATTTAACTAATAGACTACTTGTCACATAACACGGAAGTTAACAGGAAAAAGTAACCATACACCAAGGATGGTTTATAGCGAGTAAAATCCGCGTTTGAATGGATGATTAACGCGAATAGAAATACGTCGGCAAGTTAAAATGCAAAATGGTCATTTCAACTTGCCGACATATTTCTATTTATTTCTGCGCATGCGTGGATAAAATTCATTTTTAAGGCGCTTCATAGTAAACCTTTGTTATCTATCTCTCAACAGCTACTTTGGTAAAAAACACGACTGGAGCACCCAAATCTTTTTTTTTAACGTTGGAAATCAGTACTATATATTATTTATAATATTTATTTTTATTATGAAATATTATTTTTATTATGATAGATATTATTTATAATATTCATTTTTATTATTAAATATTGTTACGTGCATAATAGATATTATGCACGTAGCAATATTTAATAATAAAAATAAATATCATAAATAATATCTATCATTATAAAAATAGCAATATTTAATAATAAAAATAAATATTATAAATAGTATCTATCATTATAAAAATAACAATATTTAATAATAAAAATAAATAAATACGTCCCATAGAAAATAAAGGTAATCCATTCACATATATATGAAAAACAAGAATAAGGTTTCGAAGTTGTTAATAACGCTAAAAAAAAACGTCAATAACAAATCTTACTTACAATATAATATTCAATAGAGAATTGGCTCTGTTATAATAAATACGAAATGTACATGAATTAAAATATATTTAAGCGTATTTTATTGCATCCCCAATAGTTTTTAAATAAATTATTTTTAAAATTTAGTAGAAAAAAAACAAAAACTTTATTTCCTTTCAATAGTACTCTAGCCACGGCATCACAGTTTTTATATATATTTCTAATATGTGATTCGTCTTGTTGAAGGTTTCGTAGCTTCAAGAGGTGTATTCTTTTGAATGGTGAAAATGATTGGGGTCTGAACGAGATTATCTAGTTAAGCTGCCAAAACAGGGGGAAGCGGTCAGTCAACAAGAGAGGTCAGACGGTACGAGAATCTGCTTGAAATAGGCAAGGCACTTATGTCAAGATTCAATTAGTGTGTTTTGTCTCTTACCGAATATCTTCATCTTTTTCTCTTAAGCAAACAAAAGCAACACAAAACAGGGAAAGTGTCACCAACAGCATAGAACATTTCCTGCTGTTTAAAGCGTCTTGCCTTCAGCACATTCTATCCTCTTTCCCCATCTACTAGAAGAGAGTATTATGCACATGGAATAAAACAGTCAATCAATTGCATTCCTACATATATAACCAGATTATGCTGTATACAAGGTGGAACGATAAACGTGTCGCTCTAAAGAAAATAGCACTACAGCTTTATTTTAAAAAGTTATTGAAAAAAAAAATTCAGGTAACTTGATTATGTAGAAGAGCTGACATCTATTCAATTTAGCCGTCTTCAGCCTCAATCACCGCCTCGATACAGGTCCGGAACTGGGAGCACGCCTTTTCTACACGCACTAGTGGGAGCTGAGCGAATACTCAGTGGATGGCAGCGATCAGGCTTTGGTGTTGTGGGAGGTCATGTTGGTGATGTTCTCGACATATAACCAAACGAAGTAATCCAGTAAGTTCAAGTCGTTGAAGAGGGGGGCAGTGAGAAAAGGGTATAAAGTCGTAGCACTTATTCTGAAGCCAAGCCTGGGTCTCCTAAGTCCTGCTTCCACACCCAGGGTTTGCCAGCGGCTACCCGATTGCGCCAAGGGATCATCACACTCTTCAGCACATATAGGTACACTTTGGTGTTGACTTTCAAGCCAACTTTGAATATGTGAGGTGGTATGATGTAGCCCTCTCTTTATACCCCACCAAAGACCAAAAACTTCGTTAAGCTGTGCTCTCAAGTGTTGAACCATCAGGATTTGCATTTTGAGGGTGCTGGCAATGGTCCTGTTGTCATAATTTTGATCGGAGGAGAACATGAGTTGTACAGCGACGCATCTCCGATCTCGCTCGCTCGGATTTTTCCCCACATTAAAAGCTGACCTTGTGCCCAACTCTGCCCTTGTGAGGAGGCAAGCAAATAGGAACAATTATCTTTCTGTTGTTTACTAACATCATAAAAAAAATAGTAATGAAAGCAAAAAACATTTTTTTTTTACAAAGGAGTTATCACATATCAAGGCCCCGAAGCCTCTCGAAGATAAGGGGTAATGTGTGTATGGCAGTCATTGGGACTGTAGTGTAGTAATTGTTTGTGGTGCGAACTAGGTATAATTATATCGTTTACAAGGCTGGCTTAATAAGAACTTGTTTACGTTGGACTTAAAGATGGCAATATTGTAGTTAGCTGGAAAGCAGACCAGTGGAACAGAATTCCACGGGGCGGGTAGTTTCAGGAAAGAAGTTTTGTTCATGGAATCTATGTTTAGGTTTCGGCACAGGTAGAGAGTGGGAGAAATTATTAATAGTGACTTTTGCTTGACGAGTGTTTTTTTTTTTTGTGAAAAATTGTTGAGGAGAGACCATAGATTGGAGCTCAGTCGAACACTTGCAATGAAAATAAAGATATAGCAGAGACAGGCTTGCAACATCTCTTCTGCGCGAAAGAAGTTGTAGAGAAGAGAAAAACACATCACCTACTAGATTACGAAGTCGGTTTTGAACTATGTCAAGGAGGGTAGGGTACTCTGAGCAGCTCCTGCCCAGATGTGGCAACAGTACTCCATCCTAGGATGTACTTGGCTCTTATATAGAGAGAGGATTACTTCAGCAATCAAGTGTCTATGGAGCAAATATTAAATCTTTGTTTTGCATGTCCAGTAATTAATGACCCACTGAGGTCACTGGCTGGAATGCCGTTGCAGTTTCCAGACAGCCATCCGCCTTAATTTAACAAATGACCAACATAGCAATCAAATTGATTCGCCGTTAATTAAGATGTTTGTTTGTTATGTGAAAGTAGTTTCTAATTAAAACAAGTTGTTAGAAATGGTGTAAGTTCCGTTTAATTAAATTCTTGTTGGAAGTTTCTGTGCTTATTGTATCGTTGCCGTTTATCAAATTCTGACGTATGTTCACATTTTTGTTGAATTCAGCTCATCGTTTTGGCTCAATGCCAGAACCAATGCTTTGATAAATGTTCTTAGACAATTTAGTCTCTTAATTTACTCTGACTTAATATACTCTGAAATATACTCTTAATACTCAACTGGGCTTCAATTTATGCCCTCCCTTCTCCTGCAAAACATTCACAGCAAACACTCGCCTAGCTACAACCATTGTCAACAGTTTCTCCCACTCGACTGATGCTACCAGATTGGGCTCTCTGAAGATATTGGCTTTCTGAGACGAAATGCACCTAACAGTGATACTTTTTGTTGTTCTACTTCCTTTTGCAGAAGTTAATTATGTTCTGCAAAACCAAAAACAAAAACAACCCACCTTCTTCCCTTTTTCCTTCTTCCCATTTCCTCTTTCTTCTTTCTATCTCTCCCACTTTCTGACTGGCTTCCTAACTTAAAATGTTCCAAACATTAATACTGTAACCCTTTTCCCTTCTCCCATTGCAAAACTCATTCATGTTCTGCAGGGCAGGGAACAAAAACGATAAAATCCACTGCAAAGCAACCAAACCAAAGACAACAAACTAGCAATGCTTCCAAGACGAAGCTTCCTTCCTTTAATAATTACAAGAAACTTCCCAGCTACTGATTTCCATGGCTTATGATAGGCTACCTTAAAATCTCTTCATTTAAACTACTCGGTTTAACATTCACAGGCAACATGAACTGGAAAAAATATATTGAGGATATTGCCAAGGCTGCTGCAAAGAAGGTGGGCCCTCTCTACCATGCTAAAATGTTGCTAACACACAAAAGTATAATATATCCCTACTAGGCCACCATTCGCCCATACATGGAGTATTGTTGCCAAATATGGGCTGGCACATCTGCCACTAGTCTCTCACACTTAAACAGGGTCAACAAAAGAGTCCCCAACCATTATCCCATTGCCAAAATGTTGTGCCCCTGTGCCTGTTTTACAAGTACTGTTATGGAATGTGCCCTGACGAACTCAAAACACTTGTACCCTCTCGACCTAAATACCCTCAACTAACCCGACAAGCAGCAAAATCCCACCTCTACACTGTAGAGATCCCTAGATGCCGAAAAGCTGCCTATAGTTTGTTCCCCTGAACTGCTAGACTTTGGAATTCCCTCCCTGGACCCTGATTCCCTGACAGTACCGACATGCAGAAGTTCAAGTATAGTGTGAACAGATATCTTGCTGCTTGTCTCCCTATATAGTGTCCTCGTTGAATTGCTGTCAAATAGTAGACCTTTACATACATATGTTTGGGGTGAAAAATAGTAAAAAAACAAACAAAAAGTAACAAGTTATCGCCCCTGATTAAAAAAAAATGCCATTTAGAAAAGCAATGAAAAAGGTTTCATATCTGCAGAGTCAAGAAACATTGAATTTTTGGCAGTCGTCAAGAACCTCTTCTATATTAAAAAATACAAAAAAATCTCCTGCAATCACTGCATCAACTTGCTCTCTCGAATAGTCCTAATGTTAATTTAAGGGATCGTCAGTTGCAGAATGAAAAGATCTTACCTCCCAAAATATGTAAATTGGTGAAATCGTTTAATTTTTATAAAGAAAATAAGTTTAAACAATAAAGCCAAATCGTAGTCATTACAAGGTTAATCTCACAAGTTCCAATTTTTGTTAAGTCATGTCCCTTTTGTGCTTCAAGATAACGATGCAAGACCATCCCTCCTCATTTACTCTCACCACTCTCTATTTTGGTATTGTTTCTCATCCCGCTTTCTTGGATCTGTTGAAATATGCAATTGATATATATGTTGATTTGAGTACTATTATGAATTGGGATTAGAAATAGTTTGTTTCGTTTAATCTCGTTGATACTTAACGATTGTCTTTCAATCGTATTGGTGTCCTTTTTCTTCTGGAGATTGTTATGGATGGTTCTGCTCACAATGAGAAATCGACTCTAAAAATTCTTAGTTTTTATTTCTCATCAAATCTTTCTTGGATACCATATATTAAATCCATTGCTCTTTCTACCTCTCATAAAATTGTTTCTCTATCGCTCTAAACAATTTCTCATAGACGAGGATATTCTCTATTTCTATCTCTACAAATTAACTATCAGACCATGTATGGAGTATTGTTGTCATATTTGGGTTGCTGAATTTGATAAATTGCAGAAACGTGTCTCTAATTTGATTGGCTGTACATTTTCCTCTTTAGCGCAATCCCTCTCTCACTGTTGCTAGTCTCAGTCTTTTCTACAAATACTATTATGCTATGTGTTCCTCAGAATTGTCTGATTTATTCCCTGCTTCCTTTGTTCCAGCTCGTTTGACTTATTTGTCTCGAGGCCGCTGTCAATTTGTTGTTTTAATATCTCATTGTAATACAGCTATTGCTAATCCAGTAGTTTCTTTCAAAGGCTGTGGAACTCTCTTCCTGTTCACTGTTTTCCTTCTACCTACAGCCTTGCTCTTTTCAAGACTAAGTTCAATAAGCAACACCTGCCTTTACAATAACCAGCTTTCGTACTTGTTAGATCCTTGCATCAAGTGGCTTCATGCCTTATTTCAAGTTATTTCCATAAAAAAGAATAAAACTGCTTGATCAATTTACGTGGTTTTTGGAATATGACATTTTCATTTCATCACCGATGCATTCATCATACAGAATGACTTTTTTAATATGGTGAGAAATTTGTTTAATATTATTCACTCGGCCATCATCAAAGAATTCTCCATGAAAACAACTTGTGTCGTGTACCCTGGAGTCTGAGTGAGAACAAGTCTCCCTAGATTTCCAGTATTCTCCACCTCTTCGGATACCATTTGCCAATTAATTTGCGTTATTGCAACAACCGTTTGCCATTGATTTCTCGTTGATAGCGGACAGTGGACTTCACTGGAATTTTCGCACTCATCCAATGGAGACCTAGTTAGTGTTTTCTCTCCTTGGTATTTCCATCCTCCTTGATACCTCCACTATTTGGTACTGATGCCAGTTCTTTTTTTTTTTTTTTTTTTTTGAAGCGGGGTAAACGGGAAAAGTGGGGGTAGGAAAAGGAAGGAGGAAGAGGGAAAGAGAGGAGTGAAAGGGGGTATAGGTACTCTACACTTATGGTGTATCAGTTTTCTTGGTTGTGCCATTTATTATTATTATTATTAATTTTATTATTACTTTAATTATTATTATTTTATTATTATTATCATTTGTTTATTATGATTATTATTATTTTATTATTTTATGATTATTCTTATTTTATTATGATTATTATTTTATTTTATTATGATTATTATTTTATTTTATTATTTTTATTATTATTACTTTTATTATTATTTTATTTTATTATTATTATTTTATTATTATTATTTTATTATTATTACATTTATTATTATTATTATTATTATTATTATTATTATTATTATTACTTTTAATTTTATTGTAGCAGGGTGTAGTCAACTGACCTAGAGCAAGTACCGCAAAAGACACGATCGCATGGGACTCCTGATATATTGGGAGGTGTGTAAGAGGGTTGGGGTGAAGTGTGCTGGAAAATGGTTTGAGCAGGTGCCTGATGAAGTGAGAACAAGTGAGGATGGAAGGTAGAGGTATGATGGGACAAAGGTGTCATAACGACCAAGCAATTGGAACATAATCGTCCGGATTTGGTCGTCATTGACAAGGTCTCAAAAAACTGGCAGATTGTAGATTTCTCAGTACCCTGGGAGAGGAATGTGAGAAAGAATGAGAAGTGGAGCCATTATGCTCCATTGGCCTTGGAGATAAGGCGTATACACGGGGTTAAAACACAAATAATCTCGGTCGTAGTTGGTACACTAGGAGTAGTATCAAGTCGTCTGGAAGGACAATTGAAAAAACTACAAATCCCCGATGTTTTAGGCGGCCTTCAAACCTCTGCAATTACATCCTTAGGAAAACCCTTGATCTTTGAAGCTCCTGGTTTGAAGCCGGGATTAAGGGAAATCCTCTGGAAATGAATCACATCCCTTTCCAGAGAGACATTCATAAACGAAATCAGAATTATTATTAATGCCTTCTATTTGTCAGGTCCTGGAATTATTGAGTTCTTTGTTAACAAATGTTTCTTTTTTTTTAAGTTGTTTGTTTATAATTCATGCTATCATTTTTTTTAGAATTGTTTTTGTATAAGAATTGTTGAAAGTAAGAAGAATACGTTAATGGATTTTATGTAAGTTTGGGAAGCAATTCTTAAAGACTGCCTGAGGAATTAAGTTTTCTATCCCAGTATTTATGCTAAGGATTTATCAATAAATGAAATCAGCACACAATTCCATAGCCTCAAAGATAATTCCTTTCAGAATCTTTTTATTTCTACGGACATTTTTTTTTATTTTAGTGTTACTTTTATTTCTTTATTTCTTTATTTTATTGCAGAACTTTATTGATAATAAAGTTCTGAGCTCTCTGGCAAAATTGATGATAAAGATTATCTTTTTTTTTCTATTCATAAATTTGTATTAAGGTTAAAAAGGGATATTGGAGGGAAAAATATTTTATGTTTTATTCTCTTTCAAATATGCAAATCTTAGTATTTTGATTTTACTCAGATTCTTTGAATATCGTTTTTTAGTATATTTTTCTGATTTTTTAATCGCCTTCTGCTTGCATTGTTTTCTTTTTTATTAACATGGATGTGAGTGTACAGATGCATATATGTGTGTGTGCGCATGCAACCATAATAACAGATGCACACACACACTACACACACACACATATATTGGAGGTTGTTATTTTTCAGAGGAAAGATAACCAATGAAGTATAACGCGGTTAATACAAGAGTGCTCAATACCGAAGTAGAGCAAGGTATACTTTTAATTTGTTTTTACATGAGCACTAATGTGTTGCTACACAATCATGAGCATGTTTCGGCCAGGTTTATACTACCCTCAGTGAATGTATTGAGCTTTTTCATTTGGTTGGAATTAAAATATATATATATATATATATATATATAATATTTATTATTACACTATATATACATATTTCAAGGTCGTACCATTGGTTTCGATACAAACTATCCTCCACGCAAGAAATTCACTCCTTTTCTTTGATAACAAAACGTGGGTTAAAAAATCCAATCCTGAGGACCCCTTTGATGTTCCAATGGGTGCCTTTGATAGTGCGGATATTTGTGATCTGGTAGGTCTCTTTATTCTCCACTCCCTACAGAACAAGTTCCCCAACCATGAATTTGGCCTATACCGAGATGATGGTTTATGTCTTTCACGCAACTGCAATGGTCAAAACCTAGACAGGTTCAGAAAACAATTGACCACATTCCTTAAAGAACTTGGGTTTAATATCACCATTGACACCAACCTTACTAGTGTGGATTTCTTAGATGTTACATTGGACCTGCCCAGCAATTCTACCAGACCCTACCACAAACCTACTGAACAGCTTAAGTACATTAATACGCAATCATGCCATCCACCTCGTGTTTTCAAGAACCTTGTCCCCAGCATCAGCAGAAGAATCTCCAACCTTTCATCCAGCAGAGAGATTTTCCAACAAGCTGCGCCATATTATAACAGAGCGCTCCGAGAAAGTGGATACCAGGAAGATATTTCATATATGCCCAATCCACCCACCAGACAGCGCAGATCCAACAGATCCAGGAATATAATTTGGTTCACCCCTCCGTTCTCCCTCAACGTCAGGTATAATATAGGTAGACAATTCCTTCTTCTAATAGATAAGCATTTTCCACCCACAAACAAACTCCATAAAATCTTTAATAGAAACACCATCAAAACTAGCTATTCCTGCTCTCCCTCAGTCGGCTCTATCCTGACATCTAAACCCCCAATCCCTATTAACCCCCCTAACCCTCGCTGCTCATGCAGGGGAGGAGATACCTGTCCTCTGGGGGGAGGCTGCACAATCAAATCTATCGTTTACCAGGCCAAAGTCATTCCTGAAAATAACCCAGGTAAAGAAGAAATCTACATTGGAATGACTCAGGGTACCTTCAAGCAGAGGCTGTATGCACATAACTCCACTTTCAAATATCCCCAAAAGAAATTTGACACATCTTTAGCCACCAAGATTTGGTCGCTTAAAGAATCTAATACTCCATATAAAATAAAATGGTCAATCATGGATATTAAAAAATCTTACGACCCAACCTCCAAGACCTGCTCACTTTGCACTACTGAAAAATTTAGGATCCTTCAGGCTATCAATAACCCATCCATAGCCTGTATGAATATTAAAAACGAAATCTTCAGACAATGTCCCCACAAAAGAAAATTCCTCCTCGCCAAATGGCCTAACAACAGCATAACTTAACCGATTCACACTCCATTTACACAAAGACTCCTAATTCACACATAGACACCTAAATACCACATTCACCTCTCACTCTAAACCTCAAACCATCTCTCTTCTAATCATACCTCAACATTCCTCGCCACCTTACCTCCTTACTATCACACACCCTATTTACACAAAGACACCCTATTCACGTATAGACACCTAAATTCCACATTCACCTCTCATTCTAATCTCCAAACCAACTCTCTCCTACTCATATCTCAACCTTTCTCACCACCTAATATCTTTAACTTTACCATATAACCCCCCCCCCCAATAATAAGGATAACCTTTATAGAGAAACTATTCCCCCCCCCCACAACCTTCGCATCTGATAGTTGTATAGTCTTTTAATATTTATTAATTTCCTTTAATTATTTTAATTATCTTAAATTTCTCCATTCACTATTATTCTCTCATAATTAAAATATTAATATTTTTAAAAAAAATTTAAAATTCTTTTAAAGTTCTTATTTTTTATTTATTTATTAAATTTACCTTATTTATCTTTATCCTTATTTTATTTAATTTAATTAATTTAATTAATTTAAATAATTTTAAAATTTTTATAAATCATATTAATATATTCATGCCTTTCTCATTATTTATTACCGTTAATTGTCCTACTTTTATTTATTAATATGGCTTTAACAGGACCTTTATATTTTTTAGAGAGTTTTCCATCGCACCCCCTTCCCCGCTATGCACGCACGCACGCACGCACGCACACACACACACACACACACACATTCTTCCTTTCTTTCTTCTATAATAATCTATTAACGTCAGTTTTAAAACGATATTTTTTTAAATATGAAATTCTGAGTCTTAAACGCTCGTCTAGCGTTTCTTCTATGTTCGTTCATTTTGCATTAGTTTCAGATTTTTCTTTGTCGCCGAAGAGATTATACCGATTTTCCACAGTATATTATTACTGTTTTCGGTGTATCGAAACCAATGGTACGACCTTGAAATATGTATATATAGTGTAATAATAAATATTGTATCTTCAGCTCTCACATCTACGATCGAGCACTTTACTGGATTTTTTTCATCACCCCTAGACACGCTATATATATATATATATATATATATATATATTTATATTTGGTTTTGGAATTTGCTTTTTCTTTATTAGAAAATTCCTCCTCATAAGCTTCTCTCTCTCTCTCTCTCTCTCTCTATATATATATATATATATATATATATATATATATATATATATATATATTGTTTTTTTTTTAATATAATTATCTACTGACACGTGTTTCGTCATCAACGATTCATCAGAGTGGCTGAATCTAGCGAGATTCGAAATCGGGACCCCATGAAAAGAATCTTAAACATCTACCACTGTTCCATCTCACGCGACTGCCGCTCCCCATCTGGGCGTACCAAATTTGTAAAAGCGAAGATTATTCCCAAGTCGCATTTAGGTAAAAATGCGTTTACGTATAAATAATTTAATAATGAGAGGGAGATCCAAACTATTTCTGTGTGTCAGAACGTTTTCATCTTATATTCTACGTAATTTATGCAGAATGTAGAAACTATGTGTGAATAGAATTCATCCTAATAGTAGAAATAGAACCAATCATCTAATAAGAAACCATTAAAATGAATAAGTAATTAACGCATCTGGGCAGGTGCTCGTCTGAGCTCCAATCCCTCGTCCCCCACTCGCCAATCTTTCACGAGAAACACCCGTCTGGCTGAAACTACTGTCAATAATTTTCCCCACTCTTTATCTGTGCCTAAATCCAAATGTAGATTCCATGAGCAAAGCTTCTTTCTTAGAAGTGCACGCCAGTGGAACTCTCTGCTGCTTGCTTGTTTCCCACCTGACTACAACTTGGACGTCTTCAAGTCCAACATAAACAAACTCCTGACAAACCGCCCCCTTAAGTAAGACACTCTATCAAAACCCCCAATACTAATGATTACTGCAATACTATCTCATTGATTACTGCACACACAATAACCCTTATCCCTGAGTGGCCTTCGGGCCTTGATAAGTGGTGACCCCCATGTAAAAAAAAAAACAAAAAAAACGCTCGTTTTTTCAAAGAAGTATGCAAATTAGTTAACGTTCATGCAATCGATAGCATATCTATAACTGAGTATATTAAGTTCGTTTTGATAATTTCTGAATAGGAAAAATAGGCTTTTTATATCAACGCCTGAGCAAGGCAAAAACTCAACTCAATAGGTCTTATATATATATATATATATATATATATAAACTTACAGTAATGACAAAAAGATTTTACCACACCCCTTCCTAATATTTCCCGGCCTAACAGACAACTTTAAGTCAAACTAAATAAAATTATACGAACCAAAATAAAATAAAACAAATTAATAAATTATCTATATAAAAACAACAGGAATAAGCCTCTTTAACGAAATTATTGCTGATGACGATCATTGATCGAAAGCGCTAGAGAAAATTGGCAGACCGACTGAAACTAAAAGAATTGCTTGACAGATCGGGAAAATCAACAGAAAAATAAAGAAAAAAAGAAAACTATCGTTTTTAACCAGACTTCTTTTTTTTTTTTTTACTCGGTGATCACCACTTATCAAGGCCCGGAAGCCACTCAGAGATAAGGGTTATTGCAAGTACATTACGTTAGTGTGGAGATTTGATGAAGTGTTTAATTAAGGGGGCGGTTCATTAGGAATTTGTTAACATTGGACTTGAAGACATCCAAGTTGTAGTCCGGAGGGAAGCAGGCAGACGGAACAGAGTTCCACAGGCGTGCAGTTATAAGAAAGAAGCTTTGTTCATGGAATCCGCGTTTTGATTTAGGTACAGATATAGAGTGGGGGAAATTTTTCACAGTGGATTCAGCTAGACTGGTGTTTTTCGTGAAAGATTGGCGAGGGGGGGACCAGAGATTGGAGTTCAGACGAGCATCTGCCATGGAAATAACGATAAAACAAGGATAGATTCGCAACGTCTCTTCTCTGGGAGAGAGGTTGCAGGGAAGAGAAAAGGGCATCCCCCACTAAGCCACAAAGTCTATTTTGTACTCTGTCAAGGCAGGATAGGCTGTTTTTAGCAGCTCCTGCCCAGATATGGCAACAGTATTCCATCCTTGGACGTACTTGGCTTTTATATAGATAGAGAATTGCATCAGTAGTGAGATATCTTCTGGATCGCTAGAAGGATCCCACCATCTTTCCAGCGACCTTGGCAACAGACTTGATGTACGTGTTCCATTTCAGATCAGGAGTAAAGGTCAAACCCAGAAGCTTGTCAAAACACGGGGCCTCACCCAGACGAGAGCCATCTATCATAATTGATGCTAGATGGGGATCAGAGCGTTGATGATGTAAGGATAGGAGTTTGGTTTTGGATGCATTAAAGGTAACCAGCCACATCTTCCCCCACTGAATCACGCACTCAAGATCAGAGGAGATAGAATCAGAGAGAACTTTGTCATTTACAGCCTTTGATGTGTTGCCGTAGATGGTCGTGTCATCAGCATAGATGTCAACGAATGATTTAAGTATGTGTTTAGGGAGGTCATTGATGTAGATCAGGAAGAGAGTTGGGCCCAGGATTGACCCCTGAGGGACTCCAGCATTTATATTGCAGACCTCCGATTTTTGTCCATCTACCACTACTCTTATGAGCCTATCAGAGAGAAATGATTTAATGATTGAGAAAACATTTCCAGTTATACCGTAGCTGGAAATCTTGTGAAGTAGACCCTTATGCCATACCTTGTCGAATGCCTTTGATATGTCAAGAGCAATTGCCCTAGAAAGGAAGCCTTTGTCAAGAGATTCACTAATCCTGTGGGATATAATCGTCAGCACATCTGCGGTAGATCTTGCAGAGCGGAAACCATATTGTGTCACTAAGAAGGTTATTCCTGCTGAGGTGGTTGACTATTTCTCTATTTAATATGGATTCCAGCAACTTACTCATAACACACAGGAGACTTATTGGTCTGTACTGAGAGGGAGATGACTTATCACCTGTTAACGACTTTCTACAGAAATATATGTTCTCTCTCTCACACACACACACACACATATATATATATATATATAAGAGAGAGAGAAAATTAAAAAGGACAAACCAAGTTATGTGTTCATCAATGTTTCCTCTGGATGAATGAAATTAAGAAAACAAACCACCAGTACAAATATTTGAAAATATATTTTTGATGTGATGAATTCTATAGCCCTGTTCCATTTAAGAAACAGAAAAGGTCGTTGGAAATTTAAAAAAAAAAAAAGCGGGGGGGGGGGGAAGACATAATGTTATGAAAGAAAGTTTTTTTTTATATAACGTCATGTAGCCGTTTATATATTTAAAAAGATATGATACAATTCATATTCCTTTTGGGACAAATATGTTCGTTATAATTCAAATATGAATGTGAATTGTCTGATGTGTATGAATTAATGCAGGAGGTGTGGGAGAGTTTATATATATATATATATATATATATATTCGTATTTCCACAGCACAAAGAACGGCGCAGCCCACAAGAGCCATGTCAGCCAATGAACTGGAAGTCTAAGACTCGAGTTTCGCCCTCATTTGGGCTTGTCACCCCCACTTTTTCACCAGTCGGTTGAGGACAATAGTCGACCTTGGAACCCTTCCACTGCCGGTGATAATTCTTGTCCGTCTAAAGTTACTGGTATGGGGAAGTGACCAAATTATCGGTTGATCGTCTAGTTATATATCCTGGACAAATTCATTGTGTACCCTCTTAACGACGAACGTCGTCGAAAGAGAGCTGTGGATTTTTTTATGTAGTAAAAGAAAAAAGACAGGATAAAACGATTCTGCACCAAATATATATTAACAAAAAAACAGTACAGTTCTTATAATTCTTTCAGAGTCCTGAAGGAAGCGAAGTGTTATTATGCTAAGAATATGGTCGAAGGCATCAGCTTGTAACCTTGTGGAGTGTCGGTCTCTGGGTATCTGAAGAAATGTGTCAAGAGCCAACTCTGCTTTGACTGTGTTCCTCTCTGCGCATCTCTTCTCCAAGAAAAATGCCTGCGCATTCTCTCTTTGTCCATCTGACTTGATATATATATATAAACAATTATATCGCCCTCTGAACATCACGCGGATATTATTTCTTTTTTGTTTAGAAATTCAATTCTCAGTCCATAATCTAAATTATCATTTACAAAAATAACACAATGGCTCGCTTCAAAGATCTGATCGAACTCAAATAAACAGTTAGTAAATACAGTTTTTGTTAACCTTTAACACACAGTTCTCAGGTTTCTTAAATAAACAACTTGATACCAAGTGGTTTTGCCTTTCTTCCTAACGGGGGGGGGCATCAACCTACCCACACCCTTACTTTGTTACAGACTCATCAGTCAGACATTTGGAACCCAGGCCTCCTGCATGCAAGGCAAGCATTCTACCAACTGAGCAAACGCCCTGCACCTAAGAAATTCTATTAATCAACGCAGATTAAGCAAACCGCGACGAAATGAAGCTGTGGAATAGACCTACTTCATCTCGACAAGGAACGTGGTCATCCAACCAGCTGAACCCCAAGCTGATGTCTCACAAGTAGGGATTTTGAACTCGAAAGGACAACGCCATCCAGCAGAGCTAACCTAAGGAACCATTTTGTTATAGAATTTTCAGAATGTGAAATATTATATATAATTATTTCCACAGCCCAAAGAACGCCACAGCCCACAAGAGTTATGCCAGCCAACGAACCAGAATTCTAAGACTCGAGGGCGAACAAGGTTTTGACATTAACGTATAATTTTATTTATAAAAGCTCTATTTATGTATTGAGTGAGTTGTTAAAAACAAGGAGAACGTCTTTTAGGATTTAATGCAGTATCTATATTATTCTTTCCATGTTTTTCCCCCTTCACTTGTCCTTTGTAATATTTCCAGCTCGTATATTAGTGGGTCAGATTGCTGAAACAATCTTTCACGTGGTGCTTGTATCACTAAGTGAAAGATTCTTATGGAATATTGAGATAACCTGCCCCACTAATATTTTTTCTTAATCGCTATTCACCTCGGTTTTGGCTCTGTTGAGAGAGGTGCGAACCAGTCAGCTAACTTTTCACTTTTTTAAAAATTATTTTTAATTCATCATGCTTAATAAATTTGGTATGTACATATCTATTATATATTTCTTTTGTGGTACAAAATATAATATATATATATATATATATATATATATATATATATATATATATATATATATATAGCAAATAGTTAATAAAACGTGTTAAAAACACTTTGAAAAAGAGCTTTTACATCTGGTTGCGATTACTTTATAAATATTAATTATTTAATATTTATAATATACTTTTGTTTTACCATCTTGGATCATTTTGGTAAATTTAATTGTAATTTTTATTTCATATATATATATATATATATATATATATATATATATATATATGAAATAAAAATTACAATTAAATATATTATTGATGTTTTTTTTATAAGCAGTTCTGTAGTATTTTTCACTCCCGGGGTGCTTTAAAGGGAGAGGTTATCTGCCCTTTGTTTATATTCTAGTCACCCCACATTTTTGGGACATATTATTTGTAATTAATTTATTTAAATATTTTTACGTGCATAGATAAATTGACGTGTACGTAAAAATATTTAAATAAATATTCAAACAATAAACTAATATATATATATATATATATATATATATATATATAATTAGTGATGGGACGATTCCAATATTTTTTCTTTGGTTCCGATACAATTACCGATTCCGATTCTGTATAAATCTTTAAATATTTTGCTATAAAGTTATTTTGTCCTGATTACAGTAAAACCACATCTTAAATGTGTATGTATCTTCTCAAACGTAAAAACACACTTCTGAGGGGGTGATCTAGAGATTTTAGTCTTACTGGAAGTTTAAATTAATAAATATTTATTATTTTATAACTACTACAAGCAATAGAAGACGTTTTATAAAAACAATATAAAATAAAATAGATAATTAAAAGACTCGGTTTTGGCATCGGAAAATAGGCTCAAGTTTTCCCGATTCCGATATCCCAAAAAGCTCCGATTTTTCCGATTCCGATTAATTGTCCTGACACTTATACATTGATTGTTTATGTCTTGTGTAAAACATTCTTTATGTCTTCAAATCAACTTCAAATATTTTTGTTATATCCTTAACATATTCATTTACAAACTATACTTTTTGCACCGTGAATAACGGGCTAAAAAGTGAAACGGACAGACAAACAAACAGATAGATATACTATAGAAGACGTTTTAGTCTGTTTAAAAAAAACGAGTAAAAGTTATAGGGCATTGACTTAGAATGACTGCTTTATGTCAAACTGATAATTGAAAATTGTTAAATTTATACGCATTTTTGCATCAAATATTAATCCCTATTAATCCCTAATCATGCATCAAACGGATACCATAATACTTATTTCGCTACACCTTATCACAAAAGCCCGTACAAAATTTAAGCCAGGTCGACTCGGTGGTTTCTGATAAAAAGTAGAAACGGACAGACAGCATACGGACAGAGAAATATAATATAGATATGGAAATTGTATTTATGAACTTGAATTTTATTTAGTTCTGCAGGTGCTTTTGGGACCCCCTCGTACATAGTTTTAGGTCGATCCCGAGGTTTGTAGCACTAGTTCTGTATAGTGTACACAGTCCTTAAAAAAAGACCGGCGTTTCTACACTATTGAGACGGAATTGCAAAAATCGTAAAACTGAATTTCACATGAAAACAAAGGTATCTACGTATTCCTTGTATGTTTAAGATGATTATATCCAAAAAATTACGAAAATTGATAAGGTAGAAAATTATTTATTAAAGAAAATAATAATTAAAAAAAAGGATTTGATGAAAACGATTGTAAAACACGGGAGAATTCAAAAGTGAGGTAATTCGGATTCAGACAAGATGGCGGCAATTTTTACTTGTTATACGATTAAAGTTTTTTTTAATAATTCAGTAATATTCAGGTAATTTCGACTGCATGATTTGGAAGCTACCATTGTAACTTATTAGAATTGACAAAAAAAAAATCAGTTGAAACCATTGTTTTTTTTTTAATCTGAAGACTCCATTTTCCGACTACAAAATCTCGTCCCAATTCTGTAGAAGCGCCAGAAAATCTCTTGCTTTCTTTAGCGAACACTCTTTTACTATTATATCACAATATAACCGATGATCTTTCTTAAATGACGTTATTAATCGTTCGATGTAGGTTTATGTTCCAAGGGCTGATTGCTCCCGCGGAGCTTCGTGGCTGGAATCTAAACACGTAATTATCAGGTAGCGTTAGTTGAGTGTTACGAAGAACAGTTATTAGATGGAGGTTGTGATCTCCGTGAACGTCTCGCACTAACATCACCACCACTACCACAACCACCGCCGTGCATTAGAAGTAAGACAGGTGGAAAGATGCAGAGTGATGCAAATGTGTCAACGCAACGTACTTATCCGAAAATATGCTAAAAACAAAATAAAATAAATTTTAGAAAACGAAAAAGGTTCTTCTGACCCTTTTGTCTCCCAATTTTTTGTCTGCTAAAATTTTAATCGCGTGATTACAGTGTAGCGACAATAAAATAAACCATTCATTCAAGTGCCGCTTGTTATGGATTTAGCTGAATACGATATTAAAAACCACTTCATTGATACTTATGCACTTATGTTACCGGAACGGCGCGTGTTGTGTAACCATTCTGGACTTAGATCTAACAATTTAATAAACAAAAAGATAACTTGAAAATACTATTTTAAAAAATAGCACGGTAACATAAGTTCATAAGCACCACTTTATTTTGCATGTTTCTTTTCCAAAGGTCCGTTTGAATAAAGTCAATATCGTATTCAGTTAAAGCGGCACTTGAATGTATGGTTTATTTTATTGTCGCTACACCGCAATCACGCGATTAAAATTTTAGCAGACGAAGAATTTTAAAATTTTAGCAGACAAAGAAATGGGAGGAAAACGGGTCAGGAGCACCATGAAAAGATTCTTCAGCATTTATACGGCCCCCTCTCCCATCTCCAATTTTTTTTATATTGTTATGCGGAGTGGGGTGGAGGTGGGAGGTCATGATTTTTTTATTCTTATTTTGTTATAACTTTACAGCCAATTTCTGATACAGTGGTCACAATAAAATAAAGGCTGCATTTTTTTAGCCCCTTTAAGAATCACTGACGATCA
Organism: Euprymna scolopes; assembly: GCF_053919585.1. Lineage (NCBI taxonomy): Eukaryota > Metazoa > Mollusca > Cephalopoda > Sepiida > Sepiolidae > Euprymna > Euprymna scolopes. The sequence goes on along the minus strand of NC_136493.1, from coordinate 36,239,479 downwards.
GCAGAGAGAACCCAGCAAGTATCGAATACACACGGAATCTATCCACCCTGACAAGTTCATTGGTCAGTGTGTGACCGAATCTGACAAGTTCATTGGTCAGTGTGTGACCGAGCCTGACAAGTTCATTGGTCAGTGTGTGACCGAGCCTGACAAGTTCATTGGTCAGTGTGTGACCGAGCCTGACAAGTTCATTGGTCAGTGTGTGACCGAACCTGACAAGTTCATTGGTCAGTGTGACCGAACATGACAAGTTCATTGGTCAGTGTGTGACCGAGCCTGACAAGTTCATTGGTCAGTGTGTGACCGAGCCTGACAAGTTCATTGGTCAGTGTGTGACCGAACCTGACAAGTTCATTGGTCAGTGTGTGACCGAACCTGACAAGTTCATTGGTCAGTGTGTGACCGAACCTGACAAGTTCATTGGTCAGTGTGTGACCGAATCGCCTAGCATGGATATTAATTCACGAAGAAAAATAAATCTTTGTGACTTCTACACTTTTTTCAAATTCTTTTATTTAATTACAAACATCAAACATTTGTTAGAGGTCGGCAGTTCTGCAGATACGATCGTTTACATTTTGTCGAGTTTGTGACATAATCTCTGGCCTGGGTAGGGTCATTTTAAATGTGTATTATGTATTTATTTGGTTCCCCACTGAGTAAATTAGACACAAGGCCGTTTTTTAATGTGGAGAGAGAGAGGAAGGGGGGAGGGAAAAAGGAGACCAGCTCCCGATGGGTGGGAAATGGGAGCTGGATAGTGACAACTGGTATGAAGGGTTGATATTTATTTGCTCCCCCACCGAGCAAATTAGGCACAAGGCCGATTTTTAATGTGAAGAGTGAAGGGGAAATGGTGACCAACTCCCCGGGGAGTAGGGGAGCTGGATAGTGACAATTGGTATGAAGGGTTGCCCCTACATTGACCAAGGTCTGATATGTGGGGCTAACCTCACATATGGTCTTTGCTTGCAGTATCTGTCAGAACAGATTGTATTTATTTGCTTCCCCACTGAGCAAATTAGGCACAAGGCCGTTTTTTAATGTGGAGAGAGAGGGAGGGAGGGGGGAGGGAATAGAGGAACCAGCTCCCGAGAGGTGGGAAATGGGAGCTGGATAGGAACTGTTGGTATGAAGGGTTGCCCCTACATTGACCAAGGTCTGATATGTGAAGTTACCCCCACATATGGTCTTTGCTTGCACTATCTGTCGGGACAGATACTACACTTTGATCTTGTCACCCGGGCCACGGGACAGTGGGCCATTTTAAATCAGGATAACATCTTTGCAATCGCCAAGAACAACGTCTGTTTATAAACGCTAGGTATGGCACCCCCCCCCCCAAAAAAAAACTGAATCCTTAAACAGATGTAGATGCATATTAATATGGAAATAAATGAACCATTGAGGAATGTTAGGGTTATCAGTTAGTAATTGTTAACTGAACATAAACAGGGTTTTGTAAATGAAAAATCAGGAAAAACATGATTAAATGAAAAAACATATAACGTTCAGAATAAAAATGTTATTTTAGCAAGAAATTAGCCACCTAGTGTTGCTCGCTCGTAAAATACGTTTAAATATGATATTTAAATTTATACAGATTTCGTATTTATTACTATTATAGAGCCAATACTTTATTGATTTTTTTCTTCTTACTCCCCTCGCCCCCAAAGTAGGCATGTTGCCACTTGAACGCAAGGGCTACTAATTGGGACGATGCCTAAGAAAGATTAAGATGTTGGTTTACGTTGTATTTGAACATCTGCATATCAGTACAGTTTGAGAAGCAGGTAGCAGAAAGGGAATTCCAAAGTCTGGCTGTTCTAGGGAAGAAGCAATTGGAGAAGAGAACTTTCTAACATTTAAGGACGTCAACAGTGAAGGGGTTTATTTTGTTGCTAAGCGGGTTTATCAGGGATATGTACGTCAAGAGGGAACAAGTGCAATGGGTTCATCAGAGCACATTCCATTAAAATACTTGTAAAACAGGCACAGGGATGCAACATTTCAGCGATGGGACAGGGGTTGGAACCTAGTAAACAAAGTGGAACCTATTAGATTGGAGGCCATTTTTTGGACCCTATCTAAGAGGGAGAGGCTAGTGGTAGATACACCACCTCAGATGTGGCAAGAATACTCCATGCATGAACGAATGGTGGTCTTACAGAGGTACAGGATACTCTCAGGTGTGAGTAGTTTTCTAGCATGATAGAGGGAGCCCACCTTCCTTGCAGCTGCCTTCGCATTATCCTCAATGTATTTGTTCCAGTTCATATTTCCTGTGAATGTTAAGCAGATGATTTTAAAGGAAAAATTCTCAGGTAGGGAGTTATTTGTCATGGATATCGGTGGTTGGAGAGGCTTCTTGTAATTGTTAAAGGAGAGGAGCTTAGTTGTACAAGCATTAAATGTTACCTTCCATTTACGTTCCCATTCCACTATTGTCTGGAGGACATTTTTAAAGGATTCAACCAGTGTCTTGGATTTGTGTTCATCCGTTCTTCCCTCATGCATATTATAGAGCATTATACATCAGCAAATATACCCATCTCGGACTCAATATTATCGGGTAAGTCATTGATGAATATCAGGAATAATAGTGGTTCAAGGATCGACCCCTGAGGCACTCCAGCATTAATGTTATGCTGCTTGGATGAACGTCCATCAATGACAACCTGGATGGTCCTATTGTCTATGTAGGATCTAATAATATTTAGTATTGGACCCATTTTATAATCGTGAATTCAAAAGTTTTTAAAAATATAGATGGGATGCCATCAGTTTGAATGAAAACTAAAACATATATCTCTCCAATCCTGATCCACGACAGTTCCCGTTGAATGGTTAGTAAAAGCTGATCACGGAAGTTCTTCAATTTGAACAACGACGTGTTGAACTTCCAGTGTTCAGCCATTTAATTGTAACTGAACCCGGACGAGCCTCTGGTTGGAATGAACTATATTATGAAAACTTGGACAATTTAAAAAATCGTACGTCGACTCGCCTTACTAAGAAAAGATTAATATAATTCAAAAGTTGCATCGAATCAGAGCTTTGGCTATTTATCCAAGTGCATACTATATCCCGGGGGTTTTCATTCAGAGAACTTAGTGGCAAGATTGAACTTATTGATAAAATTGCAAAAATGGTTTAACATCCGGATTTCGGTTAGTTGTCCTTGAAACGTTGTCCCCCTTCCCCGTGATCTAAATCTGAATCCAGGACGGCGTTCTAGTTTTCTACTAAAATGAACCTCCGAGATGTATTATTATGTACTATTACAGATATTTTGTCTTCTCCTATTTCAAGAAAAATAAGGGATTTCATTGAAGGCTTGTCGATCAAGGATTAGTTCAAAATGCCATGTTGAATATTCATTGCAGGAAATCTTAGCAATGTCTCTGTATTTCATTAAAAATGCTGAAATGTGTTCTCCATCTACATGAAAAGGCACATGAAATACGGAGATATCTTTTTTTTTTTTTTTACAAAGGAATCACCACTTCAGGGCCCATTCGATATTGTGGGTTAAAAAGTGTACAGTGGTCAAAAGGACAATATTATAGTAATCGTTAGAAGTGTAAATTTGGTAAATTGCATTACTTAAGGGGAACGGCTCATCATGAACTTGTTTACATTGGACTTGAAGACGGAAAGCAGGTAAACGGAAGAGAGTTCCACAGATGTGCAGTTCTTAGAAAGAAGCTTTGTTCATGTAATCTACATTTAGGTTTAGGCACAGATAAAGAGTGGGGAAAATTATTGATAGTTTTTACAGCCAAACGAGTGTTTCTTGTGAGGAGGGACCGTAGATTGGAGCTCAGACGAGCACTGGCCATGAAAATAACGATAAAACACAGACAGGCTCGCAACATCTCTTCTGTGAGAAAGAGGTTGCAGGGAAGAGAAAAGGGTATCCCCCACCAGGATACAAAGTCTATTCTGAACTCTGTCAAGGCAGGATAAGATCTTCCTAGCAGTTCTTGCCCATATGTGACAGTAACACTCCATCCTTGGACATACGTGGCTCTTGTATAGGTAGGGAGTTGCATCAGCAGGTAGATATCTTCGTCGACCCAAGAACTCCATACGTAAAATGTGTTTGAGGTTATGATCTCTCTTGGAGATAACTCAACGCGGTCGTGTTGAAAATAATAGGTTCCATGTATGTAGATCTTTGCATTTGACTATACGTAATAGTCGAATTCCGGTTGTGACGATCAGTTATTACTAGGTTACTTGTCGAATTAATGATTCTTTTCGTTTTTTGTCTACAACTAACAAAACATTATTAATGTTATGCCCTTCTCTGTTAATAACAATGAGTTTTCTCCCTTTATATTTGGATAAAAAGAGGTCTGTTTAGTGAGTAGAGTGATCTCCCTTGCTTGTTGTGGATTATTATTGACTAGGAAAATAAAGATGGGGTTTTTGATAAACGGCTGTATGTCTACGATTGGAGTTAGGTGAGAAGAGCAACACGTTTTTTTTTTTTTTAATTTTTTTTTTTTTTTACAAAAGCTGAAGTTCGTCTTAAGTATTATGGGAGAAGTAATCACCAGTGTAAAAAAAACAACAACAAAAAAAAAAAACGCACACATTAAAAATAATTTTCGAATACGATTTGAACTCATATCCTTGGGAGCCTGTATCTGACATGGATAATGATACCTAAACGTAAAAGTCGGTCATATCCGATCGATACTGTTCGCTTAATGGAAATCAACCTGATAGTTGTCTTTGAATAAGAATTATTTATAGTTCATTAGATTCTAATAGTGATTTATAAATAAGCGAGATATTGCCATTTATTGGAATCGGAGTCTCTTACTATATGTATATATCCAGATTATGCAATTCTCTACCTGTATAAGAGTCAAGTACGTCCAACGATGGAGTACTGTTTCCACATCTGGGCAGGAGTTGCTAAAAGCACCTTATCCTTCCTTTTACAGAGTTCGAAATAGACTTTAATGCCCCTTTCTCTTCCCTACAATTTCTTTCCCACAAAAGAGACGTTTCGAGCCTGTCTCTACTTTATTGTTATTTTCATGGCAAGTGCTCGACTGAACGACAATCTATGGTCCCCCCTTGCCTGACTTTCATGAAAAACACTCATCTAATTGAAACGACTATCAATAATTTCCCCCACTGTTTATCTGTGCCTAAACCTAAACGTACATTCCACGAAGAAAGATTCTTTCTTAGACCTGCACGCCTGTGGAACTCTGTTCCCTTTTCCTGCTTTCCAGCTGACTACAAATAAGACATTTCGTCTTCAAATAAAACATGAACAAGTTCTTGATGAGCAACAATCCCCTTACGGAATCCTATTTACAAATTTTCCACTACTTACGATTGCTACAATATTTTCCCATTGACTTCTATACACTCGTTAACCCTTTTTCTCGAGTGGCTTCCGGGCCTTGATAAGTGGTTACTCCTTTGAAATAAAAAAGTATATATTCGCAGGAGAAAAAATCCAATAAATTCAACCGAGTTTATATAATAGTGCTAAATAGGGAATAGAACTATTTATATTAATATTTTTGTTCATACAGACATGTAAAAATGCTGCGACACTGGCATGACAAGGTTTCGATCTGTAATTAAAATTCCGTCTATTCCTGGTTATTCGTGATATTTGGATTCGTTGGATTACTGTGATCATCTTGAGTGTCATAACCTTTCAGCCGATGCAATCTCCGATCTTCTTCCGGCTATAGCTTGTCAAAATCGAAAATCTCGACGGAATTTTGAACGGAACCCTTTATTTACTTCACAGGAGTAGCTTGCTCTTGTTCCATCAGCCATTACTGGATAAAGGTCCTAAGTAATTAGCAATTGAATTGAGAATTGAACTTCAACCTTCAGGAAAATATCACTTTTACAATTTATTTTTTAGAGGTTCATATTGAAAAAAAAAAAACAATTAAAAAAAGGAAAAATGTTTAAAACTAAAAAGTCGCATGATAAAATTTCAAATAATATTAAAAAAAAGAAACTTTTTAGCAAAGGAGTTAATAAAATGATCTGTTTTTTAGCATTGATTTCATATTGTTTGGTCAAGATTTTTTCAGGTCATAACTATTTCGTCATTGGAATTCCTCTGCAGTCTATTGCTATCACTACATTTACCTAGTACGGCAGAAATGAACAACGTTTAACAGGCAGAAAACAGCACTTGAAAGAGGTTGCTTTGGGGTTAAAATGGCAAAGACGAAGCACATACCTGATGCTCAAGCGATTATATCTGTTCCACGAGGCAAATATCATTGCAGCATATGTAAGTTTATAACTGTTTTGAACGCCATCAAATGCAGAAGTAATGTCACAAAACATGCTGGTGTGACAAGTAGCAGACGCAGATAATTGCAATTGCAGCACATGTCAAATTTTGAAACTATGGAAAAAGAAATTGTTGCAGGTAGTAGTAGTAGTTTGTGTTATTCCGTCGGTTATTGACCCAGCTGAGCTGGAGCTCCCCTGCACCTAGGATGTCCACTTCATACAGAGGTCCAGTCCACTAGACGATTGAGGTTGGGACTAGAGTAGCCTGGTGTTGGTGGTTGGTCTTGTATCTTTTCCAGCCAGATGTCCAGTTGTTTTATGAAAGTATCGGGGGACACTCTATTTATATTTCTTATTGCGGCTGGAATACAGTTGAATGTTCTTGTACTACTGTAGTTGAAGCTGTGGGGGATGAGGGACTTGATCCTCTGTGTAATCCCAGGCCTGGTTTTTATATAGCACATCCTTCCTCGCCGCTGGTGGGTTCTTTCTACTTTTGTTGTTTGTGACCCTTACTTCCAAGATTTTCCATATGCAGATGATAATATATCATTCTCTTCAGCGTTGAATACAGTTGCAGCTCCTTCATCTTCTCCCAGTAATTTATTTGGTCTACTCCACACATTTTGCCGGTGAATGTTCTCTGGGCTGCTTCTATTTTGCAGATTTCTATTATATTTTGTGGAGACCATAGCTGACAGCAGTATTCCTGATGCAGTTCTCTATCTATAGAAGAGCCAGACACGTTCAAGGATGGAGTACTGTTGCCACATCTGGGCAGGAGCTGCTAGAAAGGACTTATCCTGCCTTGATATAGTTCAAAATAGACTTTGTAGCCTCGTAGGGGATGTCCTTTCTCTTCCCTGCAACCTCTTTCTCACAGAAGAGATATTGCGAGTTTCTCACTGCTTTGTTATTTTCATGGCAAGTGCTCGACTGAGCTCCAATCTATGGTCCCTCCTCGCCAAACTTTCACAAGAAACACCTGTCTAGCAGAAAACACTATCAATAATTTCCACCACTCTTTATCTGTGCCTAAATCTAAACGTAGATTCCATGAACAAAGTTCTCAGAACTGCATGCCTATGGCATTGTCTTCCGTTTTCCTGCTTCCCAGCTGACTACAATATGGTTGTCTTCAAGTCTAATGTAAACAAGTTTTTTGATGAGCCGTTCCATATAAATTTAGACAGGCTCACAATGTCTCTGCTGTGAGATAGAAGTTACAGTTAACAGAAAAGGGATTCCCGCACTAGGCTACGAAGTCTGTTTGGAAGTATTGTTTTCTTGTAAAAATTACTGAATTCGGTATGAAATTACCTAAAAAATGTTGATATGCTGTAAAACAAAACAATCAAACCAAACACCATGTATAAATATTTGGCGATTTAAGCAACGTGAAGTATATTTTTCCCCCCAAATTAATGGAGACGGCATTAATTTAAGGTAAAAGTTTGATATGCTGTAAAACAAAACAAACCAAATCTTTCTTTCTAATCTCATTTACAAACAGGAAACGTTATCCCTCTTTTTTTTGTTTTTCGTCTACCTTTCCATTTATTCATTTCACCTTTCGACCTTTTTTCATTTTTCATCCGTTTTGTCCCTTCCTTTCTTTTTTCTTTTTGTCACTCTCCACACACCTCCACCCACCTCCACGCATGCACATTATTTTTACCTCTTTGGCCTCCATTTTCTTTTGCTGCCTTCTCGCGGTTTCAAATCATTCGTAAACGCGTCTATTTAAATGCGACTATTATTTCGCTTTTGATATTTCTCTTCCTGTTTTTATTAAGCTTCATCTTTTCAAGCGATCAGGCTTTTTTTTATGTTTGCTTTTTATTACAGAAAAACCTGTTCATGGTTTTAGAAACGATAAAAAAAATATAATAAAAACCCTGATGTATAGTACCATGGTAGTAGTGGTGGGAGCAGAGTATACCAAAAATAAAAGCCTGCCATATTATCTCTAGAAAGAGAGACGTCTTCTCAGTACTTACTTAATCCCTTCCCCCTACTTTTTTTTTTTAAAGAAAACCTGTCAAACCTAAAATTGCATTCTTTACACGTTAAATGCACTCAATTTCTTCTCCCCAATTGGTTTTTTTGCAATCAATTCCCTGATTGGACATCAATAAGACGAGTTGTATTAATGTTTCTGCTGAGAGCTAGTGCAGAAATGATGTGCATCTGCCTCTTGGTATTCCCTTTCCCCTCATCCCAATACAAACCTGGAATATTGGAAAGAACGTTAAGTGAAGTGTGACATGATAAAAAAAACCGTGGAAGGGGGAGGAATGAGGAAAATAGGGTGACCTACTTCTATAATGGTTCTATTTGCATTCTGACGCATGCATTCTTAGCTGCAGCAACACCTCTGCAAAAATGCACCAACGTGCACTTGCAGGATTGAACGCAATATGCATTCCATCTATATTTCTGTTATTTAGATTACACTTCTGATCTTGCTTCTGATCGTCATAAATGATAACTAGAATTAACTTATATATATATATATATATATATATATGTGTGTGTGTGTGTGTGTTCATACCAACACATTTAACTGCACATATAAAGAAAAAACATTAAGGATTTTTTCAAGAAAAACACAAACCCCACACCATACTTTCATACCTTAAAAAAATTATCCTTTATTAAAAACTTAAAAAGGTTTGATTGCATTTTCTTTTTGGTCGAAAAGGTGTTTACGGTTTGGATTTAAAGTGCTATTGTGTGCTGGGTTTGTGGGGTTGGCTGTAAGTTTTGTGTAGTATTTTAGACCAAGGTTTTGATTTGTGAGCATTGGAGGAGTTTCATGTGCTTCTGCATACAGACTTTCAACAGGGGAGGTTGGAAATGCTCCTAGTGCTAGTCTTAGTCCGGAGTGGCATATTGTGTTAAGGGTTTTTAGATATGACTTTCTGGTGAATTGATATATGAAGCTAACATAATCTATTTTTGATCTGATTAACGCTCTATATAGTTTGAGTAGTGTGTTCCTGTCAGCTCCCAATCTACTCTAAAAGCGATTAAAAATAAAAAATTACTCCAAAAATTAACGCAACTGAACAGTAAAAAAGAAATCATTTTCTGCTGGATATCGAGCCATTCTGGTATTAAAGGTAATGAATTAGCAGATTCTGCAACAAAAAACGCCTTAAATCTCCCAAATCGATGCAAATTTTAAAATTCCATACATAGATCTATAAAGACGTATCAACGCATATACAACAGAGAAATGGCAAACCTACTGGAATGAACACCCTAACAACAAACTTCACAAAATCATGCTAAAAATCAAAAACAAAATACGAAACTAAACAGAAAAGAAGTCAAACAAACAAGAATAAAAATAGGCCATACACACTTAACCCACTTATATCTTCTAAAAAAAGAAAGCCAACCCATCTGTATACCTTGTCAAACACCACTCACAATCAAACACATATTAATTGAATGTACTGATTTTTTAACCGTAAGAAATCGATTCTACAAAGAAAACGATATTAAAGAGTTATTTGATAAAAACAATCCCCCACACCATACTCTCATATCTTAAAAAAATTGGCCTTTATAAAAGAATTTAAAAAGAACCCTTTATACAACGGTCCTGGATATGACCTAAAACTATATCCGATGGTGAGGCCCCACCTTGCGAGCTTTGGGGAGTGCGGAGCCACCCTTTAATTGCCATTGCTCCCAGGTCCACTCTGACCGGGAGTGGTAGTACCTGTTAGGGTCCCAACTATGGATTAAATAGAATCCGACTTAAAAAACAAATATACTCCATTAAAAATCGTTCCTCAAAATCATTAGATTCGGCATTAAATAACCTGAAAAAGGCTGATATGCCGTAAAACAAAAACAACCAACCAAAAACTTAAAAAGAGCATAATACTCACATGTCAACTAGAGCAGGGAGTGAAGGTCCCCTAAACTCATAGATAATCGGCATAGAATGACCCAAAGGATTGACATGCTGTAAAACCCAACAAAACAAACAAACAAATAGAAACGTCACAATATTATTCTTCCATCTTTGGATAGAATAAATATTTCACCTTGATCCTAGCATGAAAGCCAAGGAAGTGTATTTTAATACGAGTTTTGTGTTCACTGCAACATGTCACCTGATGAAGTTAAGAAAGACTTTGTTTCTCATGTTCGGCGATAGAACAATCCCAGCTTTGAAAAGACTGTATTTACGTACAGAGGAACATGAACCATGAATTAGCTTATTATTATTATTATTATTATTATTACTAGTGGGACCTGTGGAAATTCCACAGGGGCTCATTCATATGTAATATATTGATGTTGGAATTCTGTAGATGTTCAGTGTAAATGGAGACGCTCTGATATTATTATAGCTTTTTTGTTAAAACTGCAAAAATATTTATTTAAGCTAGCGGAGAAACCCGGTGTAGCCCAGTCGTAAAGTATGCTTCGATATGATATTTTAATTCTTGCAAATTTCGCATATATTATTATTATAGAGTTAATGTTCTATCGATTTTTATATATTATAAAGTTGCGATTTCTAAAAATGAAAAAACAATCTCCATATGACTTGGGTGCATTAGCTTAAATCAAAACCGAAATAAAAACTTATGAAAAAAATATGTGTATGTATATATCTATATATAACTGTAGTTCCTTCAACCAAAATTTATGAAGAATTCTTGATAAAATTATTTATAAAAAAAAATACATTGCTGGAATGCCATCTGTTATAATCGAAACCGAAACCAAAACTTATGTAGAATTCTTGGTAAAAATATTTATGACAAGAAATGGAAGTACATAACAGTTAAACGACCCGGATGTAAGCGTGAAACAGAAAATAACACACACGCTATCGTATTAATATATAGATTATTATTATTATTATTATTATTATTATTATTATTATTATTATTATTATGTTTGTTAATTTATATTGTTGTGATATTTACACGTTTTTTTGTTTTTTTTTTTACACTTAAGTACGGGCTTTTACGCCAAAGCTAGTGAGCCTAGTCAAAGAGTCAATTAGATGGAAAGCACCTGGCATATGATGTTTACTGAGTACGGTGATGTTGTACTTGGTTTTCAAAGTGTTCAACTGTTTTTCAAGATTATCTGGAATTGAGCCAAGCACACCTATGATGATTGCCACGATGGAAGTTTTCTTATTCCGCAACCTAGCAATCTCCACCCTCAGTTTCTAATAGTTCTGTAATTTCTCATTTTTTTTTTTTTTTTGCCTGCTAAGTTGATGTTGTTTGGGCAAGCTACATCAATAATTTGACATTCATTGGTCTTTTTGTTTATGGCTGTTATCTAAGTAGTGGGGAAGTGTTGCTTGCAACAGTGGCAAAAGAGGAAGAGCTAGATAAAGAATCACTGGAAGATAAGCAGAAGTACAAGGAAAGAATCGAAGCAGAAAAGTTGACTGAGTTGGTAAGAATGAAACTTTATGGTCAGTTTGAGTGAGATACCAAGGCACTAAAATGTTAGGAGACTAGAATTTTCTGTCTAAAGGTGACTTATATTTGCTGCTCAGGAGCAGGCACTAAAGATGAGATTTTCTCTTTCTCTCTTTTTAAGTTACCTTTCTTTTTTTTTTTTTTTTTACAAGGTAGTCACCACTTATCAAGGCCCGGAAGCCACTCGGGGATAAGGGTTATTGTGTGTACAGTACGTTAGTGTTGGAGATTTGATAAAGTGTCTTACTTAAGGAGGCGGTTCATCAGGAATTTGTTCACATTGGACTTGAAGATATCCAGGTTGTAGTCAGGTGGGAAACAGGCAACCGGAACAGAGTTCCACAGGCGTGCACTTCTAAGAAAGAAGCTTTGTTCATGGAATCTACGTTTTGATTTTGGCACAGATAAGGAGTGGGGAAAGTTTTTGACAGTGGTTTCAGCTAGGCGTGTGTTTATCGTGAAAGATTGACTAGGGGAGAGGGCGGACCAGTGATTGGAGCTCAGACGAGCACCTGCCATGGTACTAACGATAAAACAAAGGCAGGCTCACAACGTCTCTGCTAGACAGAAATTTCATCTCCTGACTCTTTTGCCACTGCTGCAATTTTTTCTAAATTATTATTGGTCCAGCACTTTATCAGAGAGGGACCTTTGTTTTCAATGGTGTGTGTGTGCGTCCATGCACACGTCTGGACGATTGCCAGATAACCATCCATTACTTTTTCCTGAAATTTTACCACAAACTGTATTTCATTAAATAGATGTGCGCAGTAAAAAATGGGTTTTTTTGCAAAAATTTATGTTGCGTCCTCAGGAGTTCAAAAATAGTAAAAATATGCTCCAAAATGGCCAAAAATGACACGTTTTGCCCCATAACTTTTGATCCACACATTAGATTTTTCTGAGACTGGGCCAAAATATGGAGCTCATTGTTTCTAATATAAATCCAGTATGGGTGACCCTGGCAAAATTCTAGTTTGCGTCCCCCAGGGATTTTAAGTGCTAAAATGTCCCTGCTGTGACTCTTTTCTCATATTTCTCAACAAACACTTGATATGTCTGACTATATAGTGGTTTTTACGGTGGTCAACTCAAATATACATGTGTTAAGAACTGAAACTGCACCGTTTGTCAATTTTCACTGGGATTCGGCGTTCTCAAGAGCTCAAAAGGGGGTCACAAATACCCCAAAATTGCAAAAAATGACACTTTTTACCCCATAACATTTGCCCCATCCATTAGATTTTTCTGAAACTTGGCCAAAACGTGAAGGCAATGTTGGCCCTTTACACTTCTCACATTCATCATTTCTTCACTATTTTTTGTGGCATCATCTCACATGCAGCACCAGAGGAGGACCATACACACGTGGCTTGTCAAGTTTGAAACACTAGTAGCGCTTAAGTTAAACCAACGACAAGATGGCCCCATGAGGTTGTCTTCTTTAGAGTCTTGATGATCGTTCAAAACTCGAAAATAAAACAAAATACTGATAGAAACCCACTCAATAAATCCTATGGTAATATTTTTTTGACACTTTTTACCCCATGGTGTTTGATCCATCCATTAGATTTTCCTGGAACTTGGCCAAAATGTGGAAGCCATGGTTCTTAATATAAATTCATTATGGATGACTCTGGCAAAATTCTGATTCGCATCCCTCTGGGACTTTTAGGGCTAAAAAAAAAATGCTTTTTTATACCTCTTTTTTCATATTACTCCAAAACTTGCTATGTATGTCTATACAGTGGTTTTCCATGCTGCTGAATTTAAATATACATGTCTTAAGGCATCAAACTGCACCGTTTGTCCATTTTCACTGGGATTCGACGTTCCCTAGAGCTCAAAAGGTCTCACAAATGCCCTAAAACTGCAAAAAATATCACTTTTTACCCCATAACTTTTACCCCATCCATTAGATTTTTCTGAAACTTGGCAAAAATGTGAAGGTAACGTTGCCCCTTTACACATCTCACATTCATCATTTCTTCATTATTTTTTGTGGCGTCATCTCACATGCAGCACCAGAGGAGGACCACACATGCACGGCTTGTTATTATTGTTAGCATTCTACGGAATAAGAAATATAGTTAACAAATGTTTTTTTTAAATCTGATATTTTTTCTGAATAGCACACAAAAAATAGGTTTTTGTGCACAAAGACCAAAAATATGAGTTTATAACATTTTTATGAAAATAGTTTCCATCATATTTTTAAAATATAATGTGCACAACCTTTAATTTATTTTCTTCAGTCCAACATCTTTTGGCAAACGATGTTGTTCGTTTTTTGCCCTGTTACTTTCGAATGTTCCCCTTTTTCTATGTAACATTTTTATGGCTTCTTTCATGACTGAGGAACCACTACACGTCGAAATTACTACGAGTTCTTTTCTTACAACATTGATCATATATTATTATAATGATATTCGAAAAGGAAACTACACTGAAGAGGGATCAGTTACATATTCTTGTCCTGAGTTGGCAGATTGGCATTTTCAAAGCTAAATTTCGCAAATTTGGTGGTTTTTTGATGCAGTTTCACCTTCAAAAAAGGTATTTGGCCTTTTTTTTTTCAAAGGAACGTATGAACTAATCAAAGAAGGAACAATCAAGATATTATGAAGTACGTTCAATAAGTTTCTGCGCTTTTTTGTACAGGCATTTAAAATTGTCATAAGCTCTTGAAAATTCAGTATTTTATTGCTATATATCTTATGAGATGACTGACGAATTTTTATGATTTCAGGTTTAAATGAGTAGCTACAGCAGGAAGTGAATTACTCTCTACTAAAGCCTGATTGTCACAGTTGGTGAATTTCCAAAATGCAATTTAGACGTGAGGACACTTTACAAGAACGATGTGCAATAAAGTTCTGTTTTAAACTTGGAAAAAATGCCACAAAAACGTATGGGATGCTTCAAACTGTTTTCGGACCATCGTGCATGAATCAAGCATCAGTATTTGAGTGAAATAAGAGATTCAAGAAAGGCAGGGAGTCTGTGAGGGATGATGAGAGGTGTGGAAGGAGTAAGGAAGTATACACCAGAGTTGATTGGCCAAATAAAGAATTTCATGGATAAGGACCGTCTTATGTCTATAGAGACAATGTGCACAGTTTGATGTCAGTGTGGGAACTGTACACACAATTATTCGCACAGAACTGAAGATGTTGAAGATTTGTGCGAAGTTTGTCCCAAGAGTGCTCAGAGAAGATCAGAAAGAAAGACGTTGTCATGACAAAGATGCTCATCAAGACAGTTCCTGACTCTTCCTATAGTCCATACGTTACTCTCAGTGACTTTTGATTATTCCCTAAGCTCAAGGAAAACGTTAGAAGCTGCCATTATGAGACAATTTAGGAAATGAAGATTAGAGTCATCGACATGCTCACACAAGTGGATTTCCATGGAACCTTCTAGAAGTTGTTGGAACAGCACAAGTGCATTGCAGCCAGAGGAGATTACTTCAAAGGGGACTAGTTTTTCATGTGTTTAGCATCAATAAAGATGGCCATATAAAAACAGTCTGGAAACTTATTTAAGGCACCTCGTATATCGATTTTACATACATTCAATTTCAGAACTTGTGAAAACAATGAAAGATGTTTTTTTTTTCACTAAATTTTTGTTTTCTTTTATTTTTTCAGGTAAGTTTCTTCATATTTTGTCAGAATTTCACGAAGATTGCGAGAAAAACGTGTTTTACTTATTTTGATATTCAAGACTTTGGTAAGTGTTTTATTTGCCACCTTTTTTATAATATCAAAAGATCTTCCCTACATGCTGCAACATAGTCGCCTTCAAATCCAGTGTCAACAGATACTCATCATAAACCGTCCTGATCTATTGTAATAAAGTTGTATCCCTTTTTGTTTGTTCGTTTACAATTTAATTAATATGTACAAAAGATACACTGTTTCACAAGTGAATTTTCATACTAAAAGAAATCTACATTCAGGAAGTAACCTCATTTGCATATTGCGTTAAAGAAAATCTATTTTAATAATTAGTTCGATGTTATTATTTTTTTGTTTTAATAGAATCGTTTTAATTGTTCTATTTATAAGTTTAAAGTTGATTTGTTCAAATTATTTTCAATTTAGTTTATATTTAATTTATTTTCAATTATAAATAGCTGATAACAGTTGCTTTTAAAACCAGAAGTAAGTCTATTTATTTAAGCAGTGAGAGATATTTCCGCTACAAGCAATGAGAGTTTCTTAGTGTTTGATTTTCATAGATCAAGATGAACGTGTTTTATGCTTCCTTAAATCCAACATGTGGTCACTTTTCGTAACAAGTAAGGATATTAAATAGTATGTGATTAATCCGTCCACTCGGCGATATGTTTCAACTTGGCAACGCCGAGTATCTATAGATTTTAAGTAATAAAACGTTGTTCATTCCACTAATCATTTTCAATCCTGTCATAGTATAATCTTCATCTTTCAACTGGCAATCTAATGATTGATACGTGCTTCTGTTCAGTCTTGAAAGACAAAGAATACCCCACCCCCTGTAGGGGCAGCTGTGCGTGTAATTTTGAAGCAAGTGTTGCGCAATGGCCAACCATGCCTCTCCTGAATCGGCACTGTTTGAGTCCAGTGGCAAGAAGAAGTCCAAGACGACTGGAAACAATTCCGAGATAAGCGGAGAGCACATACAGC
This sequence comes from Euprymna scolopes, assembly GCF_053919585.1. NCBI lineage: Eukaryota > Metazoa > Mollusca > Cephalopoda > Sepiida > Sepiolidae > Euprymna > Euprymna scolopes. The sequence continues at coordinate 36,223,044 of NC_136493.1, read as the reverse complement.
CCCTGGAAGTCCCAAATGGTCACCCATTTAGTACTGACCAGGTTCAACGTTGCTTAACCGGTCATTCAGCGAGAACCTGTGTGTCAACGTGATTATGCCATGACTCACAAATAAGAAGAAATAATCCTATCCACAGACACATGTGAATTTGTCTTTGAATTTAATTAATAGTACGGGTAAGGAAAGGTGCGTTTGGTTTTGGGTTGTTTGGATTTGATGGTATAAAAATGTCCAACCCTATCATAATATTCTTCATCATGTCAATCTATCCATCTCGAGTGACTTTTGGCCTTGATAAGTGGTGACACACTCAAAAAAAAAAAGAAGAAAATTCCTAATCGCAGACACATGTGAAGTTGTCTTATAAATTTTATTAAAGATAAAGAAAAGAGCGTGTTTTTTTTGGGGGGGGGGTGCTTGGATTTGACAATATAAAGATGTTCAATCCTCTCATAACCTTCTTCATCATATAATGACAATCTATATCTTCAGAATTTTATTTGATATTTATAATAAAAATAGTTATATAATTCTATAATGAATACAACAAACTCAAAACCATCCGATCATGCTATCAACATGAGGTGTCATTCATTCAAAAGTAAAGTTTTGTATCTTTTTAACTCAAATAAATGAAAAGCTACGAAGACGGGAGTGTTACTATTAAAACGGGCGACCGTTGGTACTCCGGAATTCATTTTCTGCCATACTCAACACCATTCTAAATTCACTTTTGCTAGCAATGAATAATGACTATGCATGGGCGCCCGGGGCGCACTTTGTCACTCACATGTCTGTTGCCACTCTGAAATCAGCGATGCCATCTCCTCACTGAGCTAGCATCAACCGCTCCGGCTTTGTAAACGTTCAGCAGACGCCGATGAATGTTGATGGGTTCAATTTTTTTTCTGTGTTGAGGAATTTAATAACACATCTTTGTTTCTGACGCACGTCCATGGCAGGTATTTCTTTCTTAGAGTCTCACACCGTCAATATCTGCAACAGAAAGATGGAATTCTCAGCTTATGAATGCATGAGTTCAGTTATCATAAGAATAGAACTTGCAATCAACTCTGATCCATTCGGGCGAAATAAAAAAAAAATTGAGACATTTCTTTGAGGACGCCCCTCGTATCAACTTGTGGTGTAATTCATGCCATTGCAAAGCGAAAAAACAAATTAAAACAAAATTAATAAAACATGAAGGTTCTCCGGTTTTACAATAATTAAAAAAACTGAACATATTACAGTAACCCCTCGCAACTTTGCAGTTCGACTATCACGGATTCGCTACTTCACAGGGTTTTAAATGTGTTAATATCGCGCATTTCCACCAATAAATCCTTTTATTTTAATAATCATTTGTCTCTCTATTTTGTAATTTTTGTTTCAGATAAAAACTTTAATTTTTTTTTCATATGTATGTGCGTATTGTAATGGTTCTCTCTCTCTCTTTCTCTCTCTCTTTCTTTCTCTCTCTCTCTTTCTCTTTCTCTGCTTGCTTTAATTATTTTTTATTTTAATTATTTATTTGTTTAATTTGTAATTTCTTTTTAGAAATCGATTTTTGTTTACATATATATGTATGTATGTATGTATGTATGTATGGTTTCATGTATTTCCACAGTAACTAACTTGTTGCGTGTACGTACTTGCTTAATTCTCTACCGTTACATGTGTATTTATGTACAGCACTGAACTGTAATATTATACAACCTAACAAGTGTTACAATCTTTCTGTTATCTATAATATAAATCTCGCCTGTCTGTTTAAACGTATGTATGTATGTTTGTATGTATGCCTAAAACTTTCAACAGAGGCGACGGATTTTCCCGAGATTGGTATCGATTTGAAGCTCGATCCTTCGATTGTCTAGCCTTAATTTAAACCTTCGTCACTTTCGGTTTGGCGATGGGCGCAATAGCAAACACATTACTTTTTTTTTTTTTTCGCGGTACGGGTTCAACCCTGCTTGCCTACTTCCGCTTTTTTTGTTTTGCTCTACACACATCTCCAAATACCCGAGCAACGCCCTACACCCAGGCTAGTTATTAATATAGTAAAGGGTGGGTTATAAACATTACAGGGATGGTTTTAAACAGCCTATAAACAATTAAATAAGGTAAAAATAATGGGTTTTGTCCCACTTTTTTTTTTGTCTCGCGGATTTTCGAATATCACGGGTGGTCTCGGTCCCTATCTACTCTGATATTTGAGACAATACTGTACTTTGTTCATAAAGAGCATTCACATTATATCATATATTGAGAGTAGGGCATGTTCCGTGTGTTAACATTGGATAATATCTTCTTTGTTATCTATATATTTCATTTACATATGAGGGCGCCTTCGTGAATACAATTCAGAGTTGTGATTGCTTCATACGAGTTCATTATTCATGCGACCGTTTTACGGATCCTATTCTATATATATATATATATATATAAAGTGAGAATGTACATGTGTGTATGTGTGAGGACACTTCTCAATCTGTATACATAACGAAGTTTTAATCTACAGACTTGAAATTTGTTATATAGGATATTTTAACATGTGGAAAACATTTTAATCGATTTTTATCTGGAAAAAGGGCCGCTAAGGGGTCAAAATTAGCAAATTGGTACATGGGGGTTGTTAAATTTTTATCTATTTGTCAACTGTTTCACGACTGCACATGCACAGTTGGGAAATATGACTGCTTCCTTATGTTAGGGATAAGTAGGTTTGAAAACACATCTCAGGATCTTGTCAAGCTAGTCTAATGGTTATTAGACTTGGTTGACTGTCTTTAGGTTTTAGTTTCGGTCTCAGCTCGATTATTTTTTTTACAAAAAAAAAATGAACTGTTTAGAATAAAAAAATAATACTCACATGTTTCAGTTTCTTTCCGTTTTTGTTGTCTACTCGGTTGTCTTCAAGTCCAACGTAAACAAGTTCTTGATGAGCCGTTCAACCAAAGTTAACAAGTATGCCGAATTTCCATTACTAACGATTACTATATTGCCCAATCGACTACTGTACACTGTTTAACCCTTATCCTCGAGTGGCCCCTAGGCCTTGATAAGTGGTGATGGCCATGTAAAAAAAAACTTCATTTTTCTTTTATGAAGTTAACATTGCGTTCAATGGCTACAGTATTTCTCTTTATAATAAATATGAAGTCTGCAAAAATGAAAATATAATATTTGTGTGTATTTTACGACCAGGGAACGTCGTGCGGCCTGCTCGTATGTCATATATAGTAGTGCAAATGTGACACATCTGAGAAACAAGTGCTTTATCAGATTCCACATAAAAACGCAAACAATAAATCAGAAGAAAGCGGAAGATTTATTTCTAGGACGTTACATATTTGTCACTCTTATCTCCTAGGTTGTAAACTTAATCTGAACAACCTTCTTGCAGTATACGGTGCTAGTCACATAAATATATTATTACATATTATCACATAATTCTTCTCTGACAATCATCTTAATGGTTTTTATATGTACTGCATAATCATGTTTACAAAACGGTTCTCATCAGATCACAAAAGTTAAGCAATGTTGATCCTGGCTAGTAACAGATGTGTGACCATTTGGGGATTCCCGGCGCTGTATGTGTTCATCACTTATCTCGGCATTGTTTCCAGTCGTCCTGAACCTCCACTTGCCATTTAACAACGCCGACTCAGGAGAGGTGTAGTTGAAGATTGCACAACTCTTGCCGCAAAATTTCCACATACAAGCACCCTTATAGTGGATACTCATAGTCTGTCAAGACTGAAGGAAGCCGCCATAAAGGATCTGGTTTTTACTTCTTGGATCTCATAAATAGAAGCTGACTTAGCATAAATTGATGAACATGATACATAGTCATAATATTTGTTTATATTATTTGGATTTTTCAGACTACTATTCTCATCTTTAGCTAAGTCTACTATCTGTGTTGATACAACACGTCGTTCCTTCTCTCTCTATTCCATAATGTGATTAAATGACTTAAAAACTGGTACAAACCTGTTCTTTCATGAGCCTGCAGTGTCCGGTGTAAACAAAAAGTAAAAAAAAATGGCCGCTACTTTGTTTTATATGTTGGCGATTATGTCTTGTCATATGCAAATGAGATGCTTCCGGTTTGCATAAAAAAAGTCTGATTATTCAGAGACAAGGTTGATTTGAATGTTAGAGTAGGAAGTTCGGACAGTAGTGTGTTGAATTTAATCCTGGAAATTGTTAGTAAGAAGTGAAGCATAGTTCACAATCCATCAAGAAAAGTGTAAAATACTTAACCACACATGAAGGAAAATTTGGGAGAAGGGGCTGAGGAAATTTTTGTTTCTGTTTTAATCTAGAATGCTCCTTATTTGGGAGCTGGATGTTTTTCATATTAAAAGCTGATCTCGTGTCTAATTCGGCCCTCGTTAGAAGACAGATAAATGTCACGTTTATCACCAAAGTTAAAGATTTAATCTGGAACACTTCCAAGTGTCGCATACAATGCTGTTCAAATCAGTATTTCATCATCCGATAATATTCTATATTATTTAATTGGAATTCATTGAGATGAGTATTATTTATTAATTTCATTTATTGCAGACAATTATCCTAATCTTTTATTAGTGACGCAGTTGATAGAGACATTGAATCTCTACGGTTCCAGGTGATGATTGTCTGAAGATAGCGGTTTCAAGCCTATCCAAAGCCGGCCAGAGGCTTACTTGGTCAAAACGTGATGAGACGACAACTACTACGGAAGGCAGCAATTGCAGTGAGTGCAGTCAGGAGATTCAGAGTTCCTATCCATCGCGATTACCACCTGACGAAGGCCAGAGGAATAGTTGGCCGAAACGTCATGAAACAACTAAGAAAAGATGAGGATAATAGTCTGCAATAAATGAAATTAATGGATAATATTCTCGTAATATTTTATATGACATGCACATAGTGAACTGGGATCCCTATATTTGTTCCCCCCCCTTATATGTGGATGAACACGAATATGTTCAATATTCACGATACTCATTTAATTGTACGATTTAAAAATCTGAATAATAAAGTGAATAATTTATTTTCAAGTTTAGCCGATCATATAAATAGGTGATTACATATTTGAAAGTGTGTACGGGAATGTGTGTACGTGTCACTAAATATACACACATATATTATCAGATGGCGCCAAACTCGATTTATCTCCCTTGTCATAAAACCAGGTGTCGTCCTGATCAATCTTATAAAAAGTGATGCACTGACTTTTCTCTCTTTCTCTCGATTGTTACATGTTCAGTGTTGAGACATTATGTTGAATAAAGATGGCAGTGAAGAAGCAGTGCAGTTCCGATACTGAGTGGTTAGTAATTGCCAGTAACAAAGATGGCGGCAAAGAATCAAATGCAGGTTCGTGACGTAGACAACGGCGAACTGATTGAATCCAAAATTCGACAATTTTTATAGTAACTTTGGAAGCTTTTCATTGCTTGGTTATTATAACTTGTGGTTATAATGTGGATCGTCGAAATCATTGTCATACTCCCCATTAGGAGTCAAAAACATTTAACACTACAGATAATATCAGCCTATCATCTCTGTCTCCCCCCCACTATACGGGCTGACATCCCTATGTACTCACAACCACACGAACCAAATTTTTTTAAAACTTTTAGTGGAATCCATCATAATCATAAATGACTTTTTGTTGTATACTCACTAAATAGATGTATGTTATATGATAGTGGACCATATCAACGTACACATATATTGTTGTATGACGAAGGTTCATCTGAATGTGTGTACGTGTCACTAAATGTCTATGGTGGTTCTTCACAAATTGAACCATAGCTTATCGTATTGCAGTCAATGTGTGTGTTCTTAACATTTTCTCAGTATATAATTCACTCTTTTCTTTGACCCTTTTAACCCTGCCATGATCGTTAGTAGTATCTCTTTTAGTGTGTGTGTGTGTGTGTGTGTGTGCGTGTGTGTTGACATATGACACGAATACATAAACGTGGCATACCTGGTTCTGCTGGTCAGCTTTTTTCCGGGAGGTTCTTCTCTCATCTTGAATTGGGGTTGATTCTCTTGACAAGAACACGCGTGCAAAATACTCAAGGCGATGGGTTGGTTTTATTCGTTTCCAGGCATTACTTCTAGCAGAGAAGCGATCGACGATCTTTACTTGGGTGGCCAGTTCTTACACGTCCCACGCCTGAGACGCTCCCTCCCTTTAAGAGGAGACCCCTTTCAGACCATCTTCTTCTGTTGATGTCCTCAATTCAACTCCAACTATTTTCTTAGCACGTGATCACATACACGAACTTCTGGTGCAGTTGATTGGTCACCGAGTTTTATGTGATTTTGACATCTTTGAAAAATATATCAAGACAAAGCTCACACCTTCCCGTTCACCACGCCAGTCAGAGAGATAGATCGATGGATACAGAAATAGATAACTAGATCGATAGGTATATCGATAATACACACACACACATATATATGTGTGAGAGAGAGAGATAAACAGACAGATAAATAACAAATAATTTCTTGCGTTCCCAATTACATAACAAGAAAAAAGTTTCATAACATTCGTAATATTATTTTTATTTTATTTTAATGATGATATTAAGTCCACAGGCGATTGTCTTAGAAGAGAAAAAATGATTACATGTTATATCTTGTGTTCTTTCGTTCATTTCTTATGAATAATCGTTGTTGGCATTCGTATCGCTGATATCTTTATAGAAAGGCATGAGGTATTTATGGGAGGAATTATGTGAAGGTTGTTGAACGAATTAGATTCGAACTTGGCTGTCAGTACATTTCATTGACCCCTTAGCCACTGTCATCTCCCTACGTTTGGTGTTGGTGTGATTTCAAGAGTTATTCTTATGTTTCAGTCGATGTAACCTACGGCCTTCCTCAGGTGTATATTGTCAAAATCGGGAATCTTTCTCTCATGGCATACTGGATAAAGTACTATGTAAAATTTAGTTGAAGGGTGAAGATTCAATTCTTAATGCGGGTGATATAAAAAAAAATACAACGGCAATGGATTAACTAACGGTTTCTGTTCGAAATTCCCTGTAAATTATCGAGTTTGAGAGAAAGATTCCTGAGTCCAACAAGATACAACTAAAGAAGATCGGAGGTTAGATTGACCGAAATGATAAAAACAATAGTCTGAATAATCCAAATAATACGAATACATTTGAACTTATTTAATTGATATATATATATATATATATATATATATATATATATATATATATATATATATATATATATATATATATATAAATTATTTACTATAGCAATTCAGTACCTACAGGCACTAGTGCTTCATCGTTTCGGGAATCATCACTGCAGGGTGTCATGATTAACATCGTTCAATCGATTTGAACCTGGCAACAATGCTATTTCTGACTCTATTAGCAAGGACCAAATCCATTCGGCTACGGTTAATCGCGAGAAATAATGTTGAAATTTAAACATTTATTATTAAATGTTTTTTAACGTCTGTCAGAGTGATTTAATCATTATATAATGATCTGCACATACGAGCCAAATTGACTGACTTTTATTTTAACTGAAAGTGCTCAACAATAACAAATGAATTTCTTAATATGCGTATATATATATATATATATATATATATATATATATATATATATATATAATCAAATCATGACCGTTATCAACTAACGTATATCTAGCATATGTATGCAAGGTGATAATGTACGGAAATGAAACATGACCAGTGAATGTTGAGGACATATTAATGTTTAATGTGACAATCTTAAAGAGAGGCTTAGGTCTTATAACTTCAGAAGAAGGTACAATCTGGATAGTAAAGGAAGATGTGTGCAGAACAGGAGACTTTGATGGTATGGCAATGGTGAAAGAATGGGGATTCTTTAGTCATTGGATGTATAAAAGTGCGGTCGTGCATATGGAGTACTGTTGCCACATCTTGGCAGGAGCTGCTTGGCGCGTTTTATCCTTCCTTAACAGAGTTCAAAAACGGCCTCAAAACTAGTTGGTAATGCCCTTTCTCTTCTCAGCAACCTCTTTCTCACAGAAAAACGTTGCGAGTCTGTCTCTGCTCTATCATTATTATTATTGTAAGTGCTCGACTGAACTCCAATCTATGCCAAACTTTCACCAAAAAACACCTGACTAGCTGCAACCATTATATATGATTTCCCCCACTCACTATCCATGCCTAAATCTATACGCAGATTCCATGATCAAAACTTCTTTACCAAAACTGCCCACCTGTTGAACACTGTTCCACTGGCCTACCTCCCAGTTGAATACAACATGATAGCCTTCAAATCAACGTAAACCAGTTTTTGTTGAGCTGTTCCTATAAATAATCAAATTCTACCAAATTTACACCGTAAGTGATTACTACAGCACCACTTTACATTCAATAGCCCTTATCCTAGAGTGGCCTTCGGGCCTTGATAAGTGGTGACTTCCAAGTAAAAATACAAAATTTTAAAAATTAAAAAAAAAACGCATGTTCAACCAAATATGATTATGATATTTCACTCTTAAAGATTTATCTTAGAGATTAAATTTTGCCTTTTCATTGGGACAGCAGCCAGGACATAGTTGATTCCAACTGTCATCTATCTATATATATAAAAGCGAAAATGTGTGTATGTATGTATGTATATATGTATGTTCGCTTTTTGTGTATGTTTGCAAAAGGCTTTTTTTGTCGGCCTTCTCGCTCGGCTCAGTTCTTCTTAAAACTTTTTATATCACGTCTAAATGATAATATCTACGACTTAAGAACGGGGGTCGCGCGTGTATTTAATTTGCCCGACATTCACACGCTATTTTTCCCAGATGTTTCGATCGCCGCATGTTTCTTTCACTTTTCAGTATAAAACAAGCGAAAACTGGCTTGCAGGCGCGTTATGTTTTAAGGTTAAAGATCACGTGACTTAAGTTTCACGCACCTGTCAATTTCATTTTATAAACGTTAAATTAAGATGCTTTCACTCCCCTTCTCTCGCGGCCGAGATGGTTAGGTCCCAGGTTTTTTTTTCCATTTCGTTTCCACCTCCACGCCAAAGGTTCGGGGTTCAAGCCTACTTTCCTACTAAAGCTTTTTTTTCTTTTACACCTACAAACACCCGATCAACGTTTTTTTTTTAAACAGAGTTGTTTTGATCACCCCCCCACGCACACACCTAAAAACAACCGGGCTACGCCGAGTACCCCCCGCTAGTAAAACTATAAAGCTTTAAGTCTTAATCGTTTGCCAAAGCATTTTACAAATTCTCCAGTTTGTTTCCAAAGAGACGCACTAACGTGTGGAAATATTTAGTTCCACCCCTCCTAGCAATAAGAGAAAAGGTGATAAAAATAATGAATAATCCTATTATAGACACCACAAACAATAGATAATCATTTAATTCCTGCAAAAACAACAAACTCCATCAAATTAAGCCCAACTTTAAAAAAATCAAAAGACAAAATCTTTAATACGATGATGACAAGAGGAGAAGACGTAGTAATAGCAAGACTCCAAATGCTATCACACACTCATCTCTATATATTAATCTGACCTGTCTGTTTAAATGTATGTATGTATGTATGTATGTCTGCCTAAAACTTTCGATAGAGGCGACAGATTCTCACGGGATCAGTATTGTTTTATAGTTTGACCCTTCGGACAACAAATAGCGAACATTTGGCTAAAAACATTAATTCCTTCACCCTCAACTGGACACTTTTCTACAAGTAGGGGTCACTTTTTTCGCCGATATTTTCGAATGTCATCCCCTCTTTTCGATTGACTAGCCTTAATTTAAACCTTCACCACTTCCGGTTTGGCGATGGATGCAACGGCAAAGACGTCAGGTTTGATTTTTTTTTGTCACGTTGTTTTCTTCCTTCGTGGTACGGGTTCGAACCTACCTGCTTACTACCACATTTTTTTTTGCTCAACATACACCTCCGAACACCCGGGCGACGCCGGGCGGGCACCCAGGATAGTACCTACTAAAGAGCGAAGAAGCTCCAATCTGTACTCCATGTCAGGAACCGTTTATGCAAAACACAATGACACAATAGGATCTGTTAGTTTTTATATATATATATATATATATATATATATATATATATATATATATATATATATATATATATATATATATATATACACGTGTTAGTTCCAGAGCCAAAGAGTCCGTGACAGAAGTCCAAAGAGAGAGAAGTCGAGGAGAGTCAATGGAACTACAGGTCTTTGAGTGGTAATCCAGGTATTTTTCTGCTCCCTTGTGGAGAATCTGTGTTCATCGCCCAGCAGAACGAATATGTTACGTTACAGAAGTTCCGCATGACATAAACGATGCCAGAATTAACATGTTATGTAGTGGGAGAGTGTAACAGTGTATATTCAATGTTCACGTAATCGTGTACGCATAATCAATTATGTATATATTGAAGTTACTTCGTGTCGTCTAGTCGTTGCTAATTGTTCCTTGTGGATGGGTTTGACATACAATACATTCCAACATATAGCATATAATACACAAATGGGAACGGGACACACAGTCTTAGGGTTATTATCTTGCCAACAAAGAAAGCATATCTTGTCTGCCCAGATCTTGGTTGATGAAGCTGCTAAAAGCTGAAATGACCATTTCTTCCAAGAAAACAACCAGGAATCTTCGATTTCAGATAGCTTTTATTGCACCATGTTGGAAGATTGCACGCTGGTCTTAGTCTACTCCCATTACGCCAGACCCCAAAGGCTTGTAGTTAGGGACGTCACCGTCCCACTGTCTCTCCTCGACTTCTCTCCCTTTGGACTTCTGTCACGCACTCTCTTTGGCTTCGTAACTAACTTGTATATACATTTAAACTAACAGATCCTATTACGTCATTGACTGCCATAATCTGACACGTGAATTCCAAACACGTTTCCGATACTTGGTTTAGTCACGTTCCTCTGCAGTTTGGAAACCTGCATTCTCATCAAGGCCTAATTCTAGGATCTGTTTGTTCTTAGTTAAATATTTTACTAAACATTCCTTTGTTTCAATAATATTCTCTCTGCATACCCTTTTCTACATAACAGTTACAAAACAATAATGATGTTCATTATCTACAATTTTACTTTTTAATAGCAATAATAATAATAATAATAATAATCGATCTCTGAAACCGACGATCAGCAAGGCAACCAGGAATAATATAACAATATATTCATGTTGGCATAAATTTAAATGTAGACGCCCTGATATTACTGTAGTAAAACTGTAAAAGTATTTATCTAAGCAAGCAGGGACGATGGCGTTGCCCGGTCGTAAAATACGCTTAAATATGATATTTTAATTTATGCAGATATCGTATGTATCATTATAGAGCCAAGTTTCTATCGATTATATATTAAAAGGTGTGATTTCACAAATACAAAATATATATCCCTATGACTTGGGTGCATCAGCTTCAACCGAAACTTATGGAGAATTCTTGTTAAAATTATTTATTTAAAAAAATATATGACTTTAGTGCCATCAGCTATAATCGAAACCGAAATCAAAACTTATGAAGAATGCTTAATAAAATTATTTATTACTAGAAATGAAAGGTCACAACAATTAAACGACAATCACTCGGAAGAATAAATATATAAACGACGTGATACACAAAATAACATACAAGCTATCGTATTGATATGTAGCTAATTATATATATATATATATATATATATATAAACACTCCTATAAATGCGGTTTTCTTTCGTGTGTATTCGATATTCATATTAAACCCCCTCCTTTCTATTTATTTAGAAAGAAAATACAATTTTGTTATATCTTAGTTGTGGAATTGCATTCACTAGCAAAAGATCTAGCTAATTTGCATATTCTTTTAAACATTCATTTTAATTAATTCCCTATTAGTTGCTTCGGTTTTTTAATGGAATAATCATCATTAGTTAACTATTACCTGTAATTATATTCATGCAGATATTCTACATGATTTATACTTGCATAATATTTGCGAAAAAAGTTTATAGTAAACACAAACTTGTTTCCATATATATTTATGTATGCGTATATATTTTTGTTAAACAAATCTATCAATCTATCTATATATATCTATAAAAGTGAACGTGTCTGTGTGAGTACATTTCTCTACGCAATAACTCTGTCAATTTTTTATCTATAGACTCGAAATTTGATATACAGGGTACTGAGATTTAGGAAAATCTATGTGATCGGTTTTCGGCCAGAAAGTTGGCTGTTAAGAGGTCAAAGTTCAACGATTTGCCCTTTTGAGAACTCTACCAAACTCCTCCGACAATTTTGGGTCTAAACACTTGAAATTTTCGATATAAGTTCCTTGGACATGAATCTAACTTAATAACTTGATTAGAGCCCTTAATAATAAAGGTTAAGGGGTTATAATAGAGGTCAAAGTTAAAACAATTGATCGTTTTTTTGTAGTTTTTTTTTTTTTTTTGCTCAACATACACCTCGCACCCCGGGCAACGCCGGCCACCCATGAAAGTATATATATATATATATATATATATATATATATATATAATATATATATATGTGTGTGTGTGTTTTTAAAAAGATTAGCGGTTTCAGTAATGACACACAAAAGTAGAGAATGTGAGATACCTTACATCCAGCTGTAAGGTGCTGTTCCTGGTGAAGCATTACATCATAATAAGTAATGTATATGAAGCAACGTGTAGCTTAACCAGTATCAGATGGGTGACCATATGGGAATATTAGGCGTTGTATGTATTGCACTGAGACATAGAAAGTTCCAGGTTAGTATCTGAGGGGATGAGGGAGGGAGCGTTTAAAACCATTAGGACAGATGAACCCCCAGTCTTCGTTAAAACACGCATCTCGGAGAAGAAGACTAATCTCTTATGGAAATCATTTGCGCTGTCTGAGATTAGAAGTGGTTCTAAAACGTATGGATGGTCTTATACAAAGCGTCACAATTATAAGCCAATCATTTCTGTGGATTTTGGACAACTTATTTGCCTGAATCTCATATGTCAGTATTCGACAGGAGCTTCTGTTATATAATTATATATATATATATATATATAAACATTAATGGTTACATATGTGCGCACATATTTCACTGGAGTCCCAATTCAGAGGCAACACTTCATCAGACGAAAAAAAAAAATCGAAATTAATAGGGGTGTTAACTTTCTATAAGACGTGGGTGCGATCTATATTCCGGAGAGAGTTGGGGTGTATACTTCGTGAATGTGAGTAGTAGGGTTTTTTTTTTTTTTTAGGTATAATAGGGGGAAGGGCAATACTGGTTCCCGTGTTTCAGCTGTCATTAGTAGGCAGATGTTAGGTGATTCGTTTAGCTTGGCGGTTATTTATTGACCTTGATTTAAACTTCCCATATTTTAGGTTGCTTTTATGGTAGTATATCTTTCATTGGTGGCGACTTTAATTTCCTTTTTGACAAATGTTACTTTTATTTATTAATTTACTTTTTATATTTGTATTTCTTGTTTTTTATTTTATTATTCATTCATTCGTTTTTAGGGACTCCACTGGAACGTGTATGCACATATGTAACCAATAATGTTTGTCTAATAAACAGACTATACACTAGCTTTGCATTGGGCTCTCTTTAATCTTTAATGATAACTGGAGTTTCATTGGATTTACATCTAGGAAACCAATCGATACAACCGATATATATATATATATATATATATATATATATATATATAATCTTGGAGATGTCTTAAAAGTTTATTAGAGTCTGCTATGAACTTTGAACAATCCAAAAGCGTTAAGATCTTGTGAAAACAGGAAAATTAATTACACGAAATTGACAAGATAATTGGTTTTACCCTAGACCGGTACTACACAATAGGTGGACAAGGCGATCGCCTAGAGCGCTAATATATGATGACACCAAAGATTCCGGACAAACTTGGATAAAATAAAAAAGTAAGGAGCAGAATGTTCGAAAGAAAGAGTCAGAGGGATGCGAGCAATAAGAACAATTCTCTCTCTCTCTCTCTCTCTCTCTCTCTCTCTCTCTCTCTCTCTCTCTCTCTCTCTCTCTCTCTCTCTCTCTCTCTCTCTCTCGTGTTTTTTCTCTCCTTTTCCCCTTGGACTCTATATCACGCTTTCTCTAGTGTTCTTCCTCTGTTCTTCGTTTTATTCTCTTTCTTCCCTTCTCCTCTCCCTCTGTCATATTCTCTTCATTCCCTACACTCTCCTTGTTCCTACCTCCTATTCTTTGTCCCCTTCCTCTCTCGCTTCCTCGTGTTTTATTTCTTTGCGCCCTCTCCCTCTCCCTCAGGCTATCTTTCTCCCCTCCCTCTCACCTCCCGTTTTCTCTTTCTCCCTTTCCTCTCTCCATTCCTCAGGTTCTCTTTCTCACCCTCCCCCCCCGTGTCCACTTTCTTCCTTCTCCTCTTCCTCTCTCGTATGCACTTTCTCTCCTCTCTCTCTCTCTCTTTCTCACTCGCTTTTTTTTAACCTCCTTCCTTGTCTCTCTTTCTCTCTCCTTTGCCTTTTCTTTCTCTACTTCCCTTGCTTCATCCTTGGTGTTCTCTTGGCCCCATCCCCACCCCACTAACTCTTACGTTCTCTCTCTCTCTCTCTCTCTCTGCCTACTGCTCACATTCTATCCTCTCTTCGTTGTGCTCGCTTTCCCATCTCTGAAGCTGTAAACCAACGCAAATGAATTTATATTAACTATGTTTATTCCAAAGTGAGACAACCTTCAGTTCATAAAAAAAGTCTATGTACGTCTGCACCCGGTGAACTCAATAATACCTTCTCTACTGTTCATCATAAAAAAGTAAGACACCGATCAATTGGCGTTCATGAATGAACTAATATCTCACACAAACTGTTCGTTTATAAGCGATTCCTACGAAGACAGTCAGTGGGCAAACATTAAAGGTCGCGACCAGAGCAAAATTCGAGAAAATTTCAGTATATTCTTTAAAAATGGTTTTAATGTTTTTCTTACTTATTATTAAATGAGGAATCATTTTGAATCACAATTCGGTTAGTATTACGCTTGTAAACTGGAAAAAAACACGTTTAAAATGTTTCAACAGTATCTGAATAAAGAAAATCACACCACATCAGGTCAAATTCGACCACTATCTTGTTTTGATTTCACTTATTCAAATAAGGTTGACACATTTTAAGCATGTTTTTCTCAAGTTTGAAAATTAATCTTTTGTTTACCTTCAGCAGCCTCGTTACTTTTGCTTTCCTAATTTAGTGCTTTTAGTCCTCGCATTCCTTGGGCGATGTTTCCGACCAAGAGGGGAGAATTGCTGTTTTTTGCGTCATAATCTATTTCATCAAATACTTATCCTTGAAAAGTTTTTTTTTTACTTTAAAGTAGTATTTTTTTAACTACTTACATCGTGGCTTTATGCCTTGTCCGAAATAATTTCCATGAAAACGAAATGTGATACAAAAAATAGATAATTAATAAAAATAAGAGAAAACCATTTTTAATACTTATACAAAATATTTCTTACATTCTACTGTGGCCGCGACCTTTAACGTTTATCGCTCAGTGTTACAAGAGGTTAGGTATGCAAATGGTAGTTTTGAATGTGAGGTTACAATAAGCATAAAGTTAGAGATGGAAAATCCCATAAGAATTTAGCAGCTTCAGGGTTATGATCACAGCATATGTCGAAGTATGTGGTAGAGAAACGAGAGCGATTTTCGATTTATTTGGATGGTTTAAACTAGTGGTGGGACGATTAATCGGAATCGGAATCGTTAATCGTAAGAATCGTGTATTTTGGGAGGTATCGGAATCGGAATCGCATCGTTAAAAAATACCTTAATTTTCCGATTCCTTCATTACGATTCTTTTAGTCTGATGTTGAAAAAAAGAAAAAAAATTCCTGATATTTCTAACCGCAAGAGAGAAATGTAGCATGTTATAAAAAGAAACCAAAGAAATTCATTATTAACAGGGCAATGCTTAGTGCCCCTCCCTTACAACGTTCATTCATTCAGATCTACAAAAGAGTTAACTTGAAAAGAAGTATGCAGGGCTCTACATTGCGAGTAAAAATAAAAAAAAACGTTTATCTTTTTGGCGATTGTTTTTTTTTTTACTGACAAATCTTCTAATACTGAATGAAAATGCTTTTTCAACTTATATTTCTTAAAATAAAACGAGCAAAGTCAAATTATTTAAACAGTAAACGGTTTAATAGAACAATGTACTTTTTTTTTCTTTTTTTAAAAGGAGGCTTTTGAAAGAAATATCTCTAAAATGAAATTGATCACGTTGTATTATTTCGCAAAGTTTTGACAGTTGTCCCCTTCTACTGAAGTTTAAAAAAAAATCGACCCCATACCTATCTCTTCCAAACCTAAAGTTATTAAATAAACCCTTCGTTAATTCAAGGGTAATTACTTCAATTCAGTCAAGTTTTTTTTTTTTAATTTCATTGAAATAAAATCCATTTTTTTAATTTTTTTTCTCCAGAAAGATAAAACCCTGAATTTGATTATATTAAAAGCAGAATAATATAATCTTTTTTCTAGAATTTTAAATTGAAAATTAAAAGTGTTTTGCGCAGTTTTTTGCCGAACGAAAAAGAAATTAATATATATATTTTTAAAAGGTTTTGTAATCAATTAATTTTTATGTCTAAATAATATTTACGATTAATTAAATAATTTCATTTTAAAACGTATTTATAAATAGAATTTTACTTAAGACTTATAGTTTAGCAATATTGAACCGCATCAACCATGTGTGAATTGAACACAGTCAACCAAAAAAGAAATTCAAAAGAAAATGCATATTTGCATTTCATTATGTAAACTTTTATACATTAGTTTCAAAAATTAAATTCTATAAGTTTTTTTTTTTGTTAACTACCGGTTGGTACAATTTACCGCCCCATCCCTTTATATTTTTTTCTTTTTGTCTTTTTTAGCGGATTTTTTTTTTTTTTTTTTATTACACAGTGATCACCACTGATCAAGGCCCGGAAGCCACTCAGGGATAAGGGTTATTGCAAGTACATTACGTTAGTGTGGAGATTTGATGAAGTGTTTAATTAGGGGGGGCGGTTCATTAGGAATTAGTTAACATTGGACTTGAAGACATCCAAGTTGTAGTCCGGAGGGAAGCAGGCAGACGGAACAGAGTTCCACAGGCGTGCAGTTCTAAGAAAGAAGCTTTGTTCATGGAATCCGCGTTTTGATTTAGGCACAGATATAGAGTGGGGGAAATTTTTCACAGTGGATTCAGCTAGACGGGTGTTTTTCGTGAAAGATTGGCGAGGGGGGACCAGGGATTGGAGTTCAGACGAGCACCTGCCATGGAAATAATGATAAAACAAGGATAGGCTCGCAACGTCTCTTCTGTGGGAGAGAGGTTGCAGGGTAGAGAAAAGAGCATCCCCCACTAAACCACGCAGACTATTTTGTACTCTGTCAAGGCAGGATAGGCTGTTTTTGGCAGCTCCTGCCCAGATATGGCAACAGTATTCCATCCTTGGACATACTTGGCTTTTATATAGATAGAGAATTGCATTAGTAGTGAGATATCTTCTGGAGCGGTAGAAGGATCCCACCATCTTTCCAGTGACCTTGGCAACAGACTTGATGTACGTGTTCCATTTCAGATCAGGAGTAAAGGTCAAACCCAGAAGCTTGTCAAAACACAGGGCCTCACCCAGACGAGAGCCATCCATCACAATTGATGTCAGCTGGGGATCAGAGCGTTGATGATGTAAGGATAGGAGTTTGGTTTTGGATGCATTAAAGGTAACCAGCCACATCTTCCCCCACTGAACCACGCGCTCGAGATCAGAGGAGAGAGAATCAGAGAGAACTTTGTCATTTACAGCCTTTGATGTGTTGCCGTAGATGGTCGTGTCATCAGCATAGATGTCAACGAATGATTTAAGTATGTGTTTAGGGAGGTCATTGATGTAGATCAAGAAGAGAGTTGGGCCCAGGATTGACCCCTGAGGGACTCCAGCATTTTAATTGCAGGCCTCTGATTTTTGTCCATCTACCACTACTCTTATGAGCCTATCGGAGAGAAATGATTTAATGATTGAGAAAACATTTCCAGTTATACTGTAGCTAGAAATCTTGTGAAGTAGACCCTTATGCCATACCTTGTCGAAGGCCTTTGATATGTCAAGAGCAATTGCCCTAGAAAGAATTGCCTAGAAAGGAAGCCTTTGTCAAGAGATTCACTAATCCTGTGGGATATAACCGTCAGCACATCTGCGGTAGATCTTGCAGAGCGGAAACCATATTGTGTGTCACTAAGAAGGTTATTCCTGCTGAGGTGGTTGACTATTTCTCTATTTAATATGGATTCCAGCAACTTACTCATAACACACAGGAGACTTATTGGTCTGTACTGAGAGGGAGATGACTTATCACCTGAATTCTTAAACACAGGGCAAACTGATGAGGTCTTCCAGGGGGTCGGAAAGCACTTCTCCTTAAGGCAGCGCTTAAATAGTTTCGTAAGTATTGGAGCAAGTTCTGGTTGAAGCTTTTTTAACACTATAATTGGGATGCCATCAGGGCCAGTTGCCTTACTAGAATCTAGGTTCTTGATTAGCTTGGCGACCTCATGCACGGATATTTGTATGTTACCTAGCTTGTTCTGTGTTGTAGGAAGAAATATGGGGAGTTGATGGCCTTCGTCGCATAGGGTAGAATTAGCTGCAAAGTTCTTTGCAAATAGTTTGGTCCTGTCTGACGCTGACGAGATGACCTCTGGTCTATTGATAATGGTTGGGATAGAACGCACAACGCCAAAGTCCCAAAAAAGTCTTCCATGGAAACTTTTTGAAGTTGATGAAGATGATGAGTTGAAAGCCATTTGCAAAGTCTGTCAAATTAAAATATCACGAGGAATAAAACCATCTAACATGACCACAACCAACATGTTAAAACATTTAACTATGAAGCACCCAAATAAATTGGAGGAGCAAAATAAAAAAGAAAAGGAACAAAAAATTACCAACTAGTCACTCAGAGCAGTTTTATTAGTGAGGGTCGAAATCGCAGTGTCTTTTTTTTTTTTTTGCCTACGTCACCATCTAGGTGTCACCAATTTTTTTAACCCTCCTTAACTTCAAAGAGTAAATACAATATATACAACTAAAAAAATAATTTTTAAAAATGCTGATTCTATTCATGAAAAATTCTTTTAACTAGAAATTAAAACTTAGGTAAAGATAGCTGACTGACAGCAACAGGAGCACTGGTTAACTACTGAACCACGTGGAAAGGTGTGGGGGGAGGAAAAAAAGGAAATTAAATGATGATAATAAATTATGATAACTGTCTTTGAAAGGCACTAAACTCCTAAACTTACTTCTTTAAAATTTTAGGCGGCACTCCCCGGCGATTTTAAAGCTCTCTCTCTCTCTCTCCAAAAAAAAAAAAAAAAAAAAAAAGATTTAATTTTTAAGTTTGGGAAAGATATATTTATTATAACCGAATTCTTGTATGAAGACTGGATTTACTTTATTGGACGTTAATTTGTGAGATAAGTAATTTTTCAATGTTTAATATGTTTTTAAAGTTTCAATTATCAATTAAATTTTTTTAATTGCGTTTATTTTTCAATTTATTTAAAAAAACAGGGTTTTAAATGTATTTTTCAAGGTAACAAGCTTCGAAAGAAGTCTAATAAAAAAAATCACTTAATTTTTAATTTCGACAACCCTGAGAATTTAATTATTAAAAAAATATTGAAATGTGACATTTTTTTTATTTAACATTTCTATTAGTTCAATTAATTTTCTTTCAATAATTCCTTTCACTCAACAAACTTCACCATTTTTTTTAAATTTTTTCTGTAATTTTGGTAATTATGTTTGCTCAATTTTATCTAGTATTTCATTTGTTTTTTATAGTGGTATCATTTTTATATGTGTTCCTTTGATATACCCTATTTCCAAATTAGTTTGGCTAAACTTATTCTTCACGTTAGAAAAAACGTGTAAAAGCAATGAAAAAGTAAGAAAAAATAATAGGTATTAACTACTCTTTGTGAATTATGGATGTCTGAAGAACTGCCGTCACAAATACAACTATCAATAGTCAAACAAAAAATCGTTTTTGAAATTCCTTTAATTGTAACTTTTCGCTATACCTACCTTTTTGGTATAAAATACAAAAACTTTCGATTAATGGTATTTCTCATATATGGTCGTTAACTTTGGAAATGTTATTTTGTATCTACGGCGCCATGTCACATGGTATATTGTTTTTTTTTTCATTACGCACGTTCATTTATAAATTATTAAATTAAATATTTATCTTTTTTATATTTAATTAGTATATATTTTCTTTCTCTTCCGCTATATTTTTTTTATTTAATTCATTAAATCTGTTAATTATGAGGACCAAAATAATGAATCGTGTGTATTTATTCTCTAATTTTCTTGTTTTTGTTCTGTTATATAAATTCTATTTTATTTGTTTTTTCTCTGAAGGATAAATTCTATTTTCTTTGAGTTTTTTTTTCTGTATTCCAATTAAGTAAAATAAATTTTCTCTAAAATAAATTTTGCTAAGTTTTCCGTTTAGTTTACTATATAATAATTTTATTTAAACCAAAACACGACGGTGTAGACATAAAATATCTCTTCCAAAGTTAGGAAACATATTTGGGAACTACCGACCATAAGTATAAAACTACCTGGTATATTTCAAAACAATAATTCCCTAGGAATCGGAATCGGAATCGTACTTGGTATAGGAATCGTTAATCAATATTTTCCTGGAATCGGAATCGGAATCGTATAAAAATTAGGAATCGTCCCAACACTAGTTTAAACTACTTTTTTTAACAATGGAGTCAACACTTATCAAAGCCCGAAGGCCACTCGAGGATAAGGGTTAATGAGTGTATAGTGGTCATCGGGACAACAGTGTAGTAATTGTTAGTGGTGGAAATTGGGTTTAATTTGATTAAGGGGCCGCTCAGCAACAACTTGTTAACATTGGACTTGAAGACTGTTGTATCCAGCTGGAAAGCAGGCCAGTGGAACAGAGTTCCACAGGCAGGCAGGCAGTTCTAGAAAAGAAGTTTTGTTCATGGAGTTTGCGTTTAGATTTAGGTACAAATAGGGATTAAGGGGAATTCTTGATAATGGTTGTGGCTAGACGAGTGTTTTTTTAGTTAGGTTTGGCAAGGTGGGACCATCGATTGAAGCTCAGACGAGCACTTACCATCAAAATAACGATAGAGCAGGAACAGGATCGCAACGTCTCTTCTGTGGGAAAGAGTTTCCAGGAAAGAGAAAAGGGCATCTCTTATTAGGTTTTGAAACTAGTTTTTACCTCTGTCAAGGCAGGATAGGTTGATCTGAGCAGCTCCTGACCATATGTGGCAACAGTACTTCATTTTAGGACTATCTGGCTCTTACACAGGTAGAGGATTGCGTGTGGATTGAGATACCTTCTGGAGCAGTAGAAGGACCCAATTGCGACTTTGGCAACAGATTTGATACAGGTTTTCCATTTAAGGTCAAGAGTGAAAATCAGACCCAGAGGTTTGTCAGATTAGAAAGCTTCTTTTAGACTACAACTATTCATATCAATTGGGGCCAAGTGAGGATCAGAGCATTTATGATGAAAAAAAAAGTTTGTTTTTTATGCATGAAAATTAATCGGCTACCTTTTGCCCCATTGCATCACATGCTCATGGTCGGAGGAAAGAAACTCAGAGAGGCCTTAGTTGTTGTTGGCCTTTGAAGTGTTGCCATAGATAGTAGTGTCGTTTTCATATAGATCAACGAAAAATGTTATTTGAGCAATCATTGGTGGAGAAAAGGAAGAGAGTTGGGCTCAGGATGGATTCTTGAGTCAGTTTTTGTCCACTTTCTAATTTAGTTAAAACTGTGTTGAATTTCAGAGTCTTTGTCGATACCAATCCTTGTAAGAATATCAGGTTTTGAAATTGTGAGCACTCAGTTTAGCTAGTTTAAAATCGTCACAATATTTGTTGACTATTGATGCAATTGTTAAATAGTCCTCCTTACCTTTCTTGGTATGATTCAGGAATGTCCACCTCTTATGAAACAGCGACGTTTTGGGGCTGAACTGCTTGGTTTAGATTTTACGGCTTCATAAAAAGTTAAGTTACACGGTTTTTATAGTAAAATATAGTCCACGAACTCGTTGTCTTCTGTGGATCCCAGTTTTCGAAGCAATAAACCGACCTTTTTTGGAGTCCAAACAATCGGCACAATCAATGTTATACAGGTCCTCATACCTTCTAAAACATGAAGCGAAAGCATTGTCATCCTCCTAGGCGTAAATAAAATTGGCAATAGTGTTCCAGATTGCGTTTTGTGAGAACACTATGTTATTTTCCGTGACTTAGTATTTATTTGTTAACGTTTGTTATCTCTTGTTGTTGTCTTTGCACTCCTTTTTCGCTGGTTTACTGTTTTTGTTGTTAAATCTTATATTTGGCAAATTCAGCATCTCGTTCCTTGTTTGTTTTATTTTTTGTTCTTCCTGTTGTTCTATCTAATATTTGATCCACACGACCTGTTTTATGCTTGCATTATTCTTTCTTCATTTTTTTTTGTTGCAAATCCATTTGAGATTTCAATATTTGTGCAAAAGTTGATTTTAAATCTTTCATTGTTTCTTATTTTTCTCTTTTAAGAAGAGAGAAGAAAACATGAATATGGATTTGAATGTGTAAAAAATACTTTAGAATTTCCACGTTGCTTCATTTTCTTTCATATCAACACGATGTAGATCTTGAGGTAAATTTTACTTTTTACTTCAATAAAAAAAATCAACTTCCGGATTTTTCATTTATAGCTTTTTACACGTTAAACAATCTTATTTTTTTTTTAGTTAATGCATTAAAATGAGAGTTAGTGGTTCATAGAAAACAATTGAAGTGAATAGTATCAGTAAGTAAAGAATTGCCTTTTAGAAAGGTTTTATTAACTGTAAATACACGTACGCTCTTGAAAGGATCGAGCGGGAAAATGAAACAGAGGGCGCTTTTATTATGAATGTCAATCCCAAGGGGGATAACTCTTAACAACAAATTAAATCATAACATTTTCCCCGTCCTAAAGTATTCAAGTAAGGGGTAATTAATTATAGACAAATTTTTTTTTTTTTTTTTTTTTTTTTTTTTTTTTTACAATCACATAAGAATCATTTTATTTACAAATAACATATGAACCCAAACTGCAGTTTTTTCAGTATTTAGTCACAAAATCCTTATTTGTCGAACTCTGGACGAACTCCGCACAGATTGGCAGGAATGCTGATTTTCAGTATTATTTTTTAGTGAAATCTGATTTTCCTCAAGATCAGACGATTGATTTTTGTCTTCCTCATGACTAATGTTTTCATTAGTAGAAGGTTCAAATAAAGTCTCTGAAGTAGTAGGATTATTATTAGAGTTTTCTTCATTTGATGAGTTTGGAGCTAAGTCTCGAACGTTGACAGTGGTTTCAGTACCAGAAGGTAGTTGAACATAAGCGTAGTGGGGGTTGACATCTATTAGGGTGGCAGGCGTTACAGGAGGGTCCTTAAAACTTTCTCCTGTTCCACTTTCTGAATGATTCGTTGTTAATGCTTTTGGAAAACTATATGCTCGTTCGAATACTGCCTTGCAAGGTCGATGTTGTTGAGGTAGATCCTATTAATACAACGTTGTTAGTTTGAATATTATGTTGGTGCAAAAATAAAGTCGTTTTTGACGTTTAACTATATATATATATATATATATATATATATATAAAAACGACATTATTTTTGCAATAACCTAATACCTTGTCGCCAGTTGTTGTGGAACACAGAGATATTTTAAATTGGACTTTTCAACGGGCGTTCTTGAACCCAAATAGCCAGTTTTTGTGAGAACACTGAGATATTTCAAAATTCGGTTTTCCCTCATGAGTTCTCGAAACCACATCGCCAGTTGTTGTGGTCCTAGGAAAGGGTTAAAAAGAAATATGCGCACAACAGGTTTAGATAGAAAGAACATATTGTGTAAGAAAGTGAATATAAAGAAAGGTTGTCAGTATTTCCGACTATTCAGACAGTCTGTAGTCTAGCGTTAAGTTGCGATAACGAAAGTATTAACTCTCTGCGTTTTATAATGGTTAGAAAAGTCCATTATGAGTGAATGGGCGAATCCTCATAACAGTTAATAAGCAGAACATAAACACGAAAAGAGTCTATCAGGCATGTGTACAAAGTGTGATGATGCACGGGAGTCAAATCTAACAAGCGAGTGTTGCGGACATGCGTTGCATGGAGAGAAAAGCTTTAAAAGTGATACATTGGGCGTGAAATATGAGTCTTTAAAGACGGTCATAGACCTGATGACCTCAGATAAAGATTAAACCTCGACAATATAGGGAGAGCTATGCAAGACAGGAGACTTTGATAGTATAGCCACATTGAAAGAACGGTGAGTAGGTGTAGGACAGCTAATTTGACAGGTTACGTACACAAATGAAGGCCAAGAAAAACATCGGAAGAAATGAGAAAAGTGAACTTGAAAGAAAGAGGAATAAACAAGACGTAGCCAGAGATAGATTAGTTCCGAAGTCATTTTTTTAAAAGCCGTCCAATGCATTTCAGCATTTAAACCAGATAAAACTGAATACAGGGAGTAAAGAATGGATTAAATGAATAAGTGGATCTAGAACAGTTGAGGTAGCAAGGTTAATTAGCAGAGAGATCCAAGGAAAACATGGGAAGAACAGATAAGGAAGGATATAAGAAAAAGTAGGATGAATAAAGACCTGGCCAGAGATAGGTTAGTTTGAACATCAATTTCTAAAAGCCATCGAATGAATGCAGTATGTTAAACTAATGGTAAATCGAATATGCACATTGATGGTACATACACACTTTGCTGATATATCGATGGATGCCTCCGTTCAGTCTCAAAAGACAAAGGATACCCCCTGTAGGGGCAGCTGTGCGTGTAATTGTGTGGCAAGGGTTGCACGATCCTCAACCACACCTCACCTGAATCGGAGTCCAGTGGCAAGGATAAGTCCAGGACAACTGGAAACAATGCAGAGATAAGCGGGGAGCACATACAGCACCTGGAATTTTCAAATGGTCACCCATCTGGTACTGGCTCATCGTTGCTTAACTTCGGTGATCTGATGAGAACCGGTATGTCCAACGTGATTATGCCGTATGAGTAATATATACATACTTTGCTAACACATAGACTCTTTGCTAACACATACACCCTTGGCTAAGACGTACACACTTAGAAGACACGTACACACTTTGAAAACGCGCACACACATTGATTGCACATACTATAACTACGCACATTGATAACACGCCACAAACATTAATAGCATACACACACATTTATAATATATAGTTTTGAATGCTATATGTCTACAAAATTTAATTGTATTACCTTCCAGCTTCCTTGAGGTGTGAGTAAATTTAGCTCTTGATCTAAAATCTAATTAATTATGTTTGGTCTTCTCTTTTCCGTTATTCGGTGGTTTTGATCTTTTGCAATTTAATTTAGTTTAAAACTGAATTTTTGTTTTAATTACTTTTGTCTTTGAATGTTTCTTGAATAAAGATAAACCGATTTCTGTTTTAATGCTATTTCATTTGTACATTTTCTGTCTGAAGTGTTGATTCTTATAGTAGAAATCTAGTTGATAAGTTGGTAAATAGTAACTTGTGTTAAAACAATTGGCAGGTGGAACCCTAAGCAAAGAATGATTTTGGTTATGACCTTAACTCCATAGTTGAGTTCCTAATTTTAAAGCTTTAGAGAGAATTGAGCAATATTTGAATTCTCAATGCGTACAAGTCGATTTTGACGTGGAATAGTAGTAACATGCCCCGTTTATGAATTAAATAAAATCGTTGATTTACTATGTATTTTAAATATATGCATAAGAAATTGGTTTTATGGTTAAGAAAAAACTTTAAGTATGTACTTAGTATGAGTTTTCTTCACTTTTACAACTATCTCACAAAATTATTAAAACAATTGAAGTTTTAAAGAAAAATGGCATTTAAAATACAAAGGCAAATAATCTTTGAGGCATGCTTTTTTTTTGTTTGAATAATTAGTTATTTAGTTCTCTCCATATGCAAAGTAAAAAGGTTTAAATTTTAGGATTTCTTGTGTCAATTTTAGTTCGGTTGAAGCGTTTTCTGATTTGAGATATTTCGCAAGCTTAGAAATACAAAATGCAAGCTATCAAATTTTTCAGCCTTTGATAAGTGGTGAACCATTAGTAAAAATAATCTAGAAAACATTAATATACAGAAAATAAGTAAACTGTCGACATAAAATAACAGAAAAAGGATTGATATGCTGTAAAAGCCAAACACTAACCAATATATTTCTGTATTATCCCGAATAATTTACAATGCTTTTATATTTCAGTCGAAAATACATAGTTTCATAATTCGTTATAAATATGTGGCGTTAAGTAAACTAAAATTTTGTTTAAATTTCATTTTATCCATAAAACAAAGATCAGCCATGACTCAAAGCAAATACGAATTAATCTATTAGTTTTTATCCGGAAAATAATTAAGGTTCAGCTATGTAAAATCTGTGTTATCGTTTAAATGTAAATAAAAAACAAACAAAAAAAACGGACGAACGAAGAGGATTCTTTCACTTGACCTAGTGTAAATCTATACTATTAATAAAATTCTATGTTTATTTATTTATGTGTGTGTGTGTGTATATATATACCAATAAAGCTTTCGAACGGATACACCAAATTGAAAAATTCTTTTTTTCCCCTGAAAGGTGTGAGTCCCTAGATTGTCCTAATCTATATATGGTTCGTAACGAACAACGCCGAGTCACACAAAAGGCCCGAAATAAGGGTTTTGGGGCCGTTTCGTGCAATTGTCGAAAAAGTTACCTGCCTATGTCAACGGAATTTAGCACTGTCTGTATACAGTCGCGGTAACATCCTTCGACATACGGACAGGACTTGTGGCGCAATGGATAACGTGTCTGACTATGGATCAAAAGATTCCAGGTTCGAAACCTGGTAAGTTCGTAATAATTTTAACCATCATTTTATCTGTTTACTCATTATTTTTATCGAGGGTATTTTTGTTTTTCAGTGATTTTGTTTTGTGCATCTCAGAATTTCCTATACTCCGAATTCACAGGGTCAGACGATGTTGAGTGTACTTGATGTTGAGTGTACTCGATTTTATGTGCCGACGTGGCGCAGCTGCTAGTTTTTAATATAGTAAAGACTATGCGAGGAGACTAATGCACTAAAACGCAAACGATTGTTAATGGTAGTAATATTGTTTATTCGCCATGGAGGAGAAAGGAAAAAAGAGATGAAGAGAAGGAATAGTAGTAAGACCATCTTATAGAAATATTATTATCTAATCGCTATGGAGGAGAAAAAAAGGATGAAGAAGAGGGGGTGTAGTAAGGCCATCTTTTAATAATAGTAATATTATCTATTCGGTGCTATTTTTTAAATCGTATTTCCAAGTTTAATTAAAGTTTTATGATATGTTTTTTATTCAATTGTAAGGTTGAAGTATACAATAAGCACAAAACACCCTCCCCATGTTTAGAATGGCTTTTTAAATAATAACGTTATTATAACGTCCGGATCACTCTCTGCACTAGTACCATCTATTCCCCGTGTAGGAAGAAAAGGACGAAGCTTAAGAGGAGGAGGAGTAAAACCATCGTAATATTATCTATTCGCTGTAGAGGGGAAATATGAGAAAGAAAAGGAGAAGGGGTTAGACTATTTTTTATTAGTAATAGTACTAGTGACATGTTTATGTTTTTGTACATTTCATTGCATTAAATTCACTCCTAAACTAATTAACAGATCATTCTGAATTTAGGAAGACAGTTGCGAGTTGATAATATGTGCTATAGTAAGCTTAATTTAGTTTATATGAAGAGCCAGGGAGAGGGTGGAATCTCTTCATGAACATTTAGTTATCTTCGAGTTTTGTAAAATTTGAACTATTGGTATTAGACATCAGTTGATAAAGATTCTCTAAATTTAGGTTTCTTTGAAGTAATTTACTGGGATTTTAGGGGGACATAATATGGGCACAACTTCTCTTTTGTAAAATTCAAATATTTCAGATTTACATTAAATATGATCCATATTCATTAGACCCAAATGATGCAAGATATATTCCATTCTACATTCTTAAGACACCTTACACTTAAATCTGAGACTTTATATATTTTCTAGTATCAAAATAAGGTAATTGATTTTGATTCAAATCGGAAAAAGATTAAATTGAAATAACGTGTATATAGGAAGAAATTTAAGTTTATAGAAGGCAGAACAATGCAAACATGTGACGGATCTACTCAAACTGAAGCAACTTAAGATATAATGACAGAAACAACTCTGCAGTTTCATTTTTATTCATCCAATTCATGTGTATATGCATAACTATGTTTTTTATATAAAATATTTTACATATAGTGTGTTCTTTCTTGTATCAGGCAGTCAGGTGGTGTGTGTGATGCTATATTTCGGGATGTCTTCCCTACATCAGGCATATGTTCGACTTTCAAATGTGCATGGCAGGTTTTATTGTAGACTAGCCTGGGTGCCGGGAGTTTTTCGGATGTTTGAAGTGGTGTGTTGAGCAAAAAAAAAAGTGGTAGTAGGCAGGTAGGCTCGAGCCAGTACCGCAAAGGAGGAAACGAACGTAAAAAAAAAAAAAGATGTCTTTGCTGTTGCACCCATCCAAAAGTGACGAAAGGTTAAATTAAGGCTAGTCAATCGAAAAGTGGGAATGACTTTCGAAAATATCGGCGAAAAACGCGACCCCCTCCCTGTCGAAATGTGCCCAGTTCAGGGTGAAGGAATTAATGTTTTTAGCCAATATTTCGATATTTGTCGTCCGAAGGGTTGGTCTTCAAGACGATACCAATCTTGTGAAAAATCCTCTATCGAAAGTTATAGCCACACATGCAAACATACATACATACATTTAAACAGACAGGTGAGATTTATATTAAAGATGGAGCAGGTCCGCAGAAATTGGAAATAAATTAATCGTTTCAAATGCATAAGTTGAAAGGTTATTTTTATATAAGTTTTAATTAGAATCATTACACCTCCATTTTTAATATTCGTATAATAAATAAAAATCTGTTTTAAGGCAGATACGAAATGATTTCATTTAAATAAGGAATGACAATTACGGTCCAGCTATGTATAATCTCTGCTATAGTTTATATGCAAAGCACCATACGAAAAGGATTCTGCCATTTGACCCAATGTAGATGTTCTTATAAAATATAAACTATTATATAAGGAGATAAATGTACCGAGAATATATATATATATATATATATATATATAATAAATTCCACAGCCAAACAACGTCGCAGCCCACAAGAGCCATGACAGTCAAAGAACCGGAAGCTCAAGACTCGAGTTTCGCCCTCATTTGGGCTCATCAGTTAGACACATTCGAACTCAGGATTCGAAACCTGAACATATGTCTAACTGATGAGCCCAAATGAAGGCGAAACTCGAATCTTGGGCTTCCGGTTCCTTGACTGTCATGGCACTTGTGGGCTGCGACGTTGTTTGTCTGTGGCATTTATTATATAGAATCTCTCACATTCTGAAAGTCATATATATATATATATATTGATCAGGAAGTTAGTCCTGTTCAGTATCGATCAGATGGGGGTCACATCAATCGAATTCTTTCTTGTTCTTCCTGAATTTCTTGTACATCGATCTTTTCCTCGCCCATCGGCATTTCCTTTTGATCTCACCGCAGTATCACTTCTTTCGAAGGCGAACCTCTAACCAATTTCACGTCAGTTGTTTCTGTCTATTATTTCGTATATGGTTTATTAAGCTCTTTTGTTTTTCGTCGTCTCCGGTTATTCAACTTGTCTGCAATTTTATCGCCTTTACCTATATTGGACAATGTATGTCCCTTGGTAATTTTTGATCATTCAGACTACTGTTCTCATCTTCAATGTTTTTTTTTCCTCACAGCATCTCGGTCGATGGTATCTTCGACCTTTTCTAGGTGCATCTTGTCGACAAGATGCGCCGTATTTCCATAATTTCCATCGTATATATTTATGATAAAAATTATAGAAATAATAGTCCAATGTGATTGAAAAACGAAAAATCAAAATTATTTATATATTCATCAACGTTCCGTCTTTATTTCAAGACTTCGTCCGGATTATTGATATGATTTTTTTTTCTTTTTTCTTGAAATAAATTATCCCCAGGAAGTCTTTAAATAAAGACGAAAGATACGATTCTGATTATACTGATTGACGCCACATTTTCATATATATATATATATATATATATATATATATATATATATATATATATATATTACTCTATAAATTTTTTTTTTTTTTTTACTGTGCATTAATATTCATATTGAGAACACTTTGTTCTGTTTATTTCAAAAGAAAATACAATTTAGTTATATATAGATCGTGGAATTACATTCATCTGCAGAAGATCTAGCGAATTTGCATATTATTTTAAACATTCATTTTAATTAATTCCCTATTAGATTTTTCGGTTTTCATATGGGATGATCATCTTTAGTTAACTATTACTATTACGTGTAATTATATTCATGCAGAAATTCTACATAATTTATACTTGTGTAATATTTGCGTAAAAAGCTTATAGGAAACACAAACACTTTCCGTGCATAGACATATGTATATGCCTAACTTTTGGTACACAGACATATGTATATGCCTAACTTTTGGTACATAGACATATGTATATGCCTAACTTTTGGTACATAGACATATGTATATGTCTAACTTTTGGTACATAGACAAATGTATATGTCTAACTTTTGGTACATAGACATATGTATGTGTCTAACTCTTGGTACATAGACATATGTATATGTCTAACTTTTGGTACATAGACAAATGTATATGTCTAACTTTTGGTACATAGACATATGTATATGTCTAACTTTTGGTACATAGACATATGTATATGTCTAACTTTTGGTACATAGACATATGTATATGTCTAACTTTTGGTACATAGACATATGTATATGTCTAACTTTTGGTACATAGACATATGTATATGTCTAACTTTTGGTACATAGACATATGTATATGTCTAACTTTTGGTACATAGACATATGTATATGTCTAACTTTTGGTACATAGACATATGTATATGTCTAACTTTTGGTACATAGACATATGTATATGTCTAACTTTTGGTACATAGACATATGTAATTGTCTAACTTTTGGTACATAGACATATGTATATGTCTAACTTTTGGTACATAGACATATGTATATGTCTAACTTTTGGTACATAGACAAATGTATATTTCTAACTTTTTGTACATAGACAAATGTATGTGTCTAACTTTTGGTACATAGACATGTATGTGTCTAACTTTTGGTACATAGACATATGTATGTGTCTAACTTTTGGTACAGACATATGTATATGTCAAACGTTTGGTACACAGACATATGTATATGTCTAACTTTTGGTACACAGACATGTGTATATGTCTAACTTTTGGTACACAGACATGTGTATATGTCAAACTTTTGGTACACAGACATGTGTATATGTCAAACTTTTGGTACACAGACATGTGTATATGTCAAACTTTTGGTACACAATATGTGTATATGTCTAACTTTTGGTACACAGACATGTGTATATGTCTAACTTTTGGTACACAGACATGTGTATATGTCTAACTTTTGGTACACAGACATGTGTATATGTCTAACTTTTGGTACACAGACATGTGTATATGTCTAACTTTTGGTACACAGACATGTGTATATGTCTAACTTTTGGTACACAGACATGTGTATATGTCTAACTTTTTGTACACAGACATGTGTATATGTCTAACTTTTTGTACACAGACATGTGTATATGTCTAACTTTTTGTACACAGACATGTGTATATGTCTAACTTTTTGTACACAGACATGTGTATATGTCTAACTTTTTGTACACAGACATGTGTATATGTCTAACTTTTTGTACACAGACATGTGTATATGTCTAACTTTTTGTACACAGACATGTGTATATGTCTAACTTTTTGTACACAGACATGTGTATATGTCTAACTTTTTGTACACAGACATGTGTATATGTCTAACTTTTTGTACACAGACATGTGTATATGTCTAACTTTTTGTACACAGACATGTGTATATGTCTAACTTTTTGTACACAGACATGTGTATATGTCTAACTTTTTGTACACAGACATGTGTATATGTCTAACTTTTTGTACACAGACATGTGTATATGTCTAACTTTTTGTACACAGACATGTGTATATGTCTAACTTTTTGTACACAGACATGTGTATATGTCTAACTTTTTGTACACAGACATGTGTATATGTCTAACTTTTTGTACACAGACATGTGTATATGTCTAACTTTTTGTACACAGACATGTGTATATGTCTAACTTTTTGTACACAGACATGTGTATATGTCTAACTTTTTGTACACAGACATGTGTATATGTCTAACTTTTTGTACACAGACATGTGTATATGTCTAACTTTTTGTACACAGACATGTGTACATGTCTAACTTTTTGTACACAGACATATGTACATGTCTAACTTTTGGTACGTGTTTGTTATATTTAGTAGTCTTATTAAGAGAGTTTGTTGTTGTTGAGTCTTATTAAAAGCGCAGTCTTAGAAGAGAGATGTTGTATCTTAGAGAGATTGTTCGTTTTATAATGTGATTCATATTTATTAAATATTTATACTTAGAAGTGTAGAAGCTCTTTGAGTGAGGAGATAGCGTAAAGACAGTGTGTAGACAGTCTTAGTGTTCATATTGTGTATGTAAGATGTGTATATAAAGACATTTTATAACACAGATATATACATATAATAATAATTTTCACTTTACCTTTTGGTAGAATTGCAACACAAAGACGACGTTTATAAAAACACATGATGGGTTTATTTCTTCTCACGACCGGCCGTGGTTTTCTGAGTCAAGAATTCAAAGCTTCACATTCTAAGTTTCAAAAGTGATCGTCTCGCTTCCAGACGTTTGAATATCCATGTCTGGACTGTCGTCTGTCGTCCTCAGACTCTCCCCCAGTTTCTGCTCAAGTTTCTAACTATATCTAGAACTTCCCATTTTCCATTACGTCATACACATGTTAAAACATGTCTTCTTTCACCTGTTCTGGACATGCGTGTCCAAAACTTTTTCCTTTGTTTACAAAAGAAATTTTAACCTATATTCCCAGTAACCTATATTTCCAATATGTTAAAAACATGTTTATTAAATTATTCTATAGTTGCATTCCTCAATTGAATTTTTCATAACAGAATTGACACCGCACATTCTTTTCTTGAAACTATTTTATCTCTAAGCTAAACAATCGTTTGTTTTACATTCCATTTTCTAATTCTCTCTCGTAATCTATTTCTAAATCTAATTTACGAGGTTCGAATTTCGTCTATCTATTTCATTTTCATTTTAACTAAATCTCTCTATTTTTATACTTACATGAAAAGGGGACAGCCCTTATCATGTAACACGCTGACATATGTATATGTCTAACTTTTGGTACACAGACATATGTATATGCTTAACTTTTTGTACCCAGATATATGTATATGGCTAACTTTTTGTACCCAGACATATGTATATGGCTAACTTTTTGTACCCAGACATATGTATATGGCTAACTTTTTGTACCCAGACATATGTATATGGCTAACTTTTTGTACCCAGACATATGTATATGGCTAACTTTTTGTACCCAGACATATGTATATGGCTAACTTTTTGTACCCAGACATATGTATATGGCTAACTTTTTGTACCCAGACATATGTATATGGCTAACTTTTTGTACACAGACATATGTATATGGCTAACTTTTTGTACACAGACATATGTATATGGCTAACTTTTTGTACACAGACATATGTATATGCTTAACCTATTGTGCATATACTTATATATATGCCTAACTTTAGTTCTATAAACCTTTGTATATGCCTTACTTTAGTTCTATAAACCTTTGTATATGCCTTACTTTAGTTCTATAAACCTTTGTATATGCCTTACTTTAGTTCTATAAACCTTTGTATATGCCTTACTTTAGTTCTATAAACCTTTGTATATGCCTTACTTTAGTTCTATAAACCTTTGTATATGCCTTACTTTAGTTCTATAAACCTTTGTATATGCCTAACTTTAGTTCTATAAACCTTTGTATATGCCTTACTTTAGTTCTATAAACCTTTATATATGCCTTACTTTAGTTCTATAAACCTTTGTATATGCCTTACTTTAGTTCTATAAACCTTTGTATATGCCTTACTTTTGTTCCATAAACCTTTGTATATGCCTTACTTTTGTTCTATAAACCTTTGTATATGCCTTACTTTAGTTCTATAAACCTTTATATATGTCTTACTTTAGTTCTATAAACCTTTGTATATGCCTTACTTTAGTTCTATAAACCTTTGTATATGCCTTACTTTAGTTATATAAACCTAAACATATATCTAACCTTATATAAATAGATTAAATACATTTGCTTCTATAACATGATGTAACCCATAACTGAAACCATCCGAAAATTGTAGATAGAACCCTTTTAATATGAGGTGACAAGTTGTCAGTTGTGAGCTCAAATCAGAACCATGTTCAGCATTCTGATATTGAAAGTGGGTAACTGGGTCAATATTTTCATGATACGAACATATTTCAAACGTATTCATTCCATCACACGTGCAAATGCACACACACACATATATGTGTATATGCCTAAAGAAATGCAATGCAGGTCTAATTACTGCATCGTCAACTGCATGAATCATCTACTTGAAGATGCATTTATGATGTTTTCGGCAGCTGATATGTTTACTTCTCTTCTATAGATTCGAATGGTTAGATTTTTATGTGGATGTGTGTGATCCCCCCCCTCTCTCTCTCTATCTCTTTCTCTGTTGTTCTCTCGTTCTGGTCTTATTTTCTTTTTCTCTCCCCTTCTCGCTCTCATTTGTGCCTTTATTTTCCCTCTCACTCGTGTTCTATTCTTTCTCTCACAATCTCTTGTCTCTAGCACTTATCTTCCTCTCTCCACTTTCGTTCACTTGTCAGTTTTTTCTTCTAATTCTTTTTCTAATCTCTCTCCATTTTCTCTTACTTTTTCTAGTCTCTCACTCTTTCTCTCTTTCTTATATTCTTCTCTTTCTCTCATTTCTATTCCCCTCTCTTCCTCTATGCTTTCTTTCACTTCTCTTAATTCTCTCTCTCTCTCTCTCTCTCGCATCTTTCTCCTTTTTCTGGTTTCCTTCCGGTTTCTCTCGCATTTCTATCCCTTAGTTCCCATATCTTTTTCCTCTTGTCATTTTCTCTCGTTTCCTGCTCTCTCTTTTTTCTTTTGCTTCTCTCCTTCTTATCTCCCTTATCCCTCTCTCCTGTAATGCTCAATAGATAACTGATCTTTATATGGAGTACGTTGGATGTTTGCACACATGCAATCGTATTTCAATTCCAGATTTCAACAAACCATTGATTTTAATACTTAACAGTTTTTTACACATGTTTCACTCATCTTGAATTGTTTTTATTGAAACTATTCGATATCCTTTATTCGTCAATTTATCAATTCTTAACATGATTGCCGAAATATGAGAATGATTTTCAACAAATCAACCAGTGTAATGTTGTGACCATTTAGGCTGTGATCATAGCGTCGTATCTGTATTAATTGTGGCAAGCAGGGCCAAGGGTCAAACCATTATTATTATTATTATTATTATTATTATTATTATTATTATTATTATTATTATTATTATCTGATTCGAGCGACGGCGGGTCGCTGGATCAATTATTATGATTAGAAAAATAAACAATTAAATTGGGAAAAAGTGATTGACAGCTGAAATAATAATATCGCTACAAAGGAATGTGAAAATAGGAAATAGATGTAAACATGATTTTTTGTTTGAATAAACAAATAACTAGATTGAGGTTACATCAGCTGTTGGTCTGAGACACGTAATGAGATGTAGATTTGGGGAGATTCTAGTCAGTCGTTAGCAGGACATCAGAGAGTACGGACGACTCAACAAGGGGAGTTGGTCTCTCCGTGACGCAGGGAGCGGCGTCATCTCAGGCAGCCAAGATGTAAAAACGTGTAATCTCTGGAGATGCCGGCCGGATCATGAAAATAAATGTTCGTAAATAATTCAGGTATGTGTTGTGTTATTTACATCTGTTAAAAAGAACTGTCTGTATACAACTGTTTCGACACGTCCACGTCAATCGTTTCCTGTTAGAACTGTTGCATAAATGTTAAAATATACACACTAGACGATCAACTAAATGATACGACGTATATAAACACACACATTTACACGTACATGAATGTTGTACGAGCACTTTCTAGTCTCGCACAAAAACATGCATTCACATCTCAAGCCATTCTTCTTGTCATACACATACATGCACACAACTATACGCACGCACGTACACACACGTAGATATATTCACGTTCGTTACATACACTAACATTCACATGCATACACACACACGCTAACGTACACACATGTACGCACAATGTGACTTCCCCTTTAAAGGAAATCCACACATGCGCAAAAGATCACTGAAAACAACTATAAAAGCAAGAGACATAAGCTGCTTCCCTTTCTTTTCAATTCGGCTTCTGACCTGAGAGGTCGACGAACCAACAGGCCCCTTTCGGGGCGCGCGTTCCCGTGCGCCTCACGTCACCTGCTACTGTGTGTGGGACAAAAGCCAACAGACGGTACATACATCTTACACACTTTCTATCTCCATGGCCTGGATTGACTTTCTCTATCTCTCCCTACAACAATAGACTTTCCCTCTCACCAGCTCACAGTGAGAGACGCGAGCCAAACTGGGTTTACTTTCTCACTCTCTCTCTCTCCAACAATAGACTTTCCTTCTCACCAGTTAACAGCGAGAGACGCACGCCAAACTAAACACGTGCTGTACCCTTTTCTTTCATTTGTTTCTTCACGAAATAAATTCTAGTTCGTTTTAATTCAATAAAAGCGTTGTGCGTTTCTTCCTCAAAACAATTTCTTTTTCCTATTTTGCCACACCGGTGACCCGACGTGAGGTGAACACGCATTTCCTTCCATACCACCAGCCCACTACATTATACAGAAACAGTTAGAACTGTTGCATAAACGTTAAAATATACACATTAGACGATCAACTAAATGATACGACGTATATATACACACACACATTTACATGAATATACAGAAACAGATAAACCCCACCTATTCAACATGTACGTCGTTATAGAACATATTCATACATACAAAGTAACACCAGCATTAAAACAACGTAACACTAGCATTAAAACCAAAATAAAATCAAATGATTTGAATTCTCTGTCAACTTCTGCAAAAGTGACAGCATTTAACTTTTTGAATAATCACTAACTTATTTCGTCAGTGATATAACTGGATGGAAGTGTTAATTCACAATTGAATTTTGAGTATTGCTCGCACTGAGGATTGAACATTCAACCTCCAGAAAAGTGTCCCTGTGAACTGGAATTTTACTTAGTAATTTATTTGTTATGTCACGGGTCCTTGCTTTAAATATAAAAAAAAATAGAAATAGTCCCTTATTCTAGAAGCATTGAGATATTTGCACATTTAAAACGGATAGAATTAAAATTTTAAACAGTTAGAATTAAAAACCTTACATAACTATAGTCAAACGCAATAATATGTTTTTGGGTTTTTTTTTTATTTATCTGTACACTTTTCACGAATGGTTATTGGTTGTAAGGTTTATTCCCTCTGCATTTTGTATGGATTTATATTGGTCTCTAATGAGTTGTCCAGTATAAAATTCAACGAAACACGTATAGAACGTGCCATATATCAAATAAAATTATATGACTGTGCTCCAAATATACTTGTATTTTCATTGTTTACAAATGATATATATATATATATATTCAGTAATGTGATTGATAATTTAAAATTCAAATTAGAATTAAATTAAAAATCCGTTTCACAAGAAGGAACAACAACAAAATCAAATTATTGATTTTGTTGTTGTTCCTTCTTATGAAACGGATTTTTAATTCAATTCTAATTTGAATTTTAAATTATCAATCACATTACTGAATATTAAATTAGCTCTAGGATATTTACCTATCGAGCTTATTGCATATCTAAATTACAACGAGCACTTTTTCTTTCCTGTATTTTAATTAAACTAGTAATTTGACTATTACATTAAAATACACTCTGCTCTTTAGACTATTGTTCTAATCTCCTTTATATATATATATATATATATATATATATATATATATATATATATATATATATATATATATATATATATATATATATTACAGTTTTGAATCTTCTCACTTACATATGTTTCCACTACCGGAATCGAATTAACGATGCAGGTACAAAGTCGTAGCACTCTTTCTGAAGCCAAGCTTGGGTCTCTTTGAATTTGTGGACTGGCTCCAAATCTTGCTGCCACACCCAGGGTCTTCCAAAAACCACTCTTCAGCACATCCAGGTACACTTTGGTGTTGACGTTCAAGCCGACTTTGAAGATGTGCGGTGGCATGATGTGGCCCTCAGTTGAAACCGCACGAAAGACTATGGCCGGAAACTTTGTTTTCATCACCCTGGACACGTGACTGTTATTCATGGTAATCAAATGAT
This sequence comes from Euprymna scolopes, assembly GCF_053919585.1. Lineage (NCBI taxonomy): Eukaryota > Metazoa > Mollusca > Cephalopoda > Sepiida > Sepiolidae > Euprymna > Euprymna scolopes. Next base: position 36,184,280 of record NC_136493.1, on the reverse strand, counting down.
GCATTTTGAGGGTGCTGACAGTGGTTCTGTTTTCATAACTTGGATCGGTAGAAAGCATGATTTTTACAATGGTGCATCTCCAATCGTGCGCATTGAACATTGAGTCACTTTCAGACATGATAGAAAGCTCCTATCGCTCTTGGGATTTGTACACAACTGGCCACTCAGTAGATAGTTTGCAACAACAAGAAAAAAACAGTTTTCATCAAACGGAAATGGAATCATGTCTTTTCTAGGGCGACAATTTTATTGTTCCACCTTGTACATACACATATATATATATATATATATATATATATATATATAGAGAGAGAGAGAGACATCGGTGTGCGAGGAATGGTCTCTACCAAACTACTTTGTTAATTTCAGTATTCATTATCTATGCATTTGTTAGCGTAACTTTTACTTAGCCAAGCTCGTTTAGTTTTCAACATGGTTGCAAATTTGATAACATTTAGAAACCACTGGAAGCCATGTTTGGAAACTATGCGAATTTGACTAAGTAAAATTTACGATAACAAATGCGTAGATAATAAACCTTCTGTAACCACCTGTGAAAACTGTCCAGATTAATAATAAATAAATATATATATACATTTTCGTGCGTTTGGTTATAGTCATGCAAGGTTTTTAATTCTACCTGTTTAAAATTTTCAAATATCACCATGCTTTTAGACTGAGGAACTATTTTTAATTTTTTTGTATTCAAAGCAATGACCCGTGACATAAGAAATAAAGTTCTACGTAAAATTTCAGTTTATAGTGACACTTTTCTAGACATTTTTTTTTACATTTTTCCTCCAAACAAGGCACAGAGCTATTTTGATGTCGGGGGCTGTACATTGCAGGGATACTATTTAAGCAGTTGAGTAGCAACTACACTAGAACTTCTGCATGTTAGTACAGTCAGGGAAGCAGGAATCCGGAAGGGAATTCCAAATCTAGCAGTTCTGGGGAAGAAACTATGAGAATAGAAGGCTTTCTGGCATCTGGGGATCTCTACTGTGTAGGGGTGGGATTTTGCTGCTTGTCAGATTTGTCGGGAGTATTTACGTTGAGGGGGTACAAGGGCTTGTCGTTCGCCAAAGCATCCATTATTAAAATATTTGTGAAATAGGCAGAGGGATGCAACATTTTGTCAATGGGACAGATGCTGAAGTCTAGCTGACAGTTCAGGATCTATTAGGTTAGCAACTTTTTTTTGAACTCTTCTTTCCAGGAGTGAGAAACTAGTAGCCGATGCACCGGCTCAAATATAAAGAACTGTAAGCATAAAAATTGTTTCCAAAATAACTGGATTCGGTATTAAATAACTCAAAAAGGCTTGATATGGCGTAAAACAACCAAATCAAAATCACCAAATAAATACTTGAAGATATAAAGAATTTGAAGCATAAAAACTTTTCCAAAATAATTGGATTCAGCATTAAATAACTCAAAAAGGGTTGACATGCCGTAAAACAAAACAAGCAAACAACCATCTTTACATTAGGTGGCTGCATGCCTTGTCTGGAGCAATTTTCATTAAAAAAAATCTCCTTTGCTCTGAGGCTTATTACATTACACACTGACGTCAACATATTTGATAGACTAACATACAAGATTTGAAGAATAGGAATACAAAACAATTTTTCGTGTTCCGGAAAGATGATATTCAAAAACTAACGAACATTTTGGCCAACATAATTATTTTTTATTGAAAGTAGATTTACTTAATTCCATTTCGTATTTTTGTTCCATTTCGTATTTTTGTTCCATTTCGTATTTTAGTAAATCAGTAGAAGATAAAACTATTTATTTATTTTATTTTTTTACCTTTAAGAATTTCCTGCTTTCAGCTTTAGTTGTTAAAATAGTTGAAGCCTTGTTCCATGAGACAAATCTGCCACAGTGAAAAGCCCAAGTTAAAATATCTGGAAATATAACACTTCATTGACTTTATGCGTCGACCTTCCCTTTCCATTCATAGCATCAGAATAGCATCTGCTTCATAAGCTTATTAGTCGAACCATTTTGGAATTCGATCTGCTTACGAGTAAATAACTTTTAAAAGTTTCCTCAAATGAACTTTGAGTCATGTGACAGTTTTATTTTTTTTATTTTTAATTAAAAATAAATAGAAACTTAATCTCAGCCAGCATTTGTAAGTTGAAACCTTTTCATTTCCAATTTTATACTAAGACTTAAATCTTTCTTAGACATGCTGAACAATATAGATCACTTGGAAAATATTTTTGTTCAGACTGATTAAAAGTTAAATGTTTTATTTTTAACATAAAGAATAAAAATGATTCATACAGTTGTTTTATATATCTGTTATATATAAAAGACAAAATGTTTGTGTGTGTGCATTTTTTCTGTATGTCCCGCAAAGGCTTTTGTCGAGGTTGTTCTCGGGTTAATCGCTCATTCTTATAAAATTTTTATAAGCTACCAAGATGATAATATCTAAGATTTACGAAACAACTCGGCGTGTATCTTTAATTTGGGCAACTTTTATGCGCGATTTTCGCGCCTTTTCAGTATAAAAAAGCGAAACAGTGTAAACGAATTTGTGTTCTTGGCCCTATGTGCCGAGATGTCCAGAAAGCAAATAAGGTTTGATCAATACTGGGGGGGGGACCCGTCATATCAGACAATTGCTATTCATTTGGCGGGGGAAACAAACAAATACACAGAAACTGGCTTGCAGCGCCAAAGTTAAGTTGCGTGATGTTTGACCTTGTTACATTCTCGCACCTGTCAATTTCACTTTATAAACGTTAAATTAAGACACTTTTCACTTCCGTGGCCGAGCGAGTTAGATGTTGGGTTTTCCACCTTTCTTTTCCACCTTCGCATCAAGGCTTCGGGTTCGAGCCTAAATTCCTACCAAAACTGTTTTTTTTCTTTTACACCTCCAAACACACGGCCAAAGGTTTTATTTATGTTTTGATCTACCCTCCCAACAGACACACCTCCAAACATCCGGGCAACGCCGGGCACCCCCGCTAGTATATTATATATTATTTATATATTATTTATATATTGTTTATATATTGTTTTATATGTCTGGTTGTTGGAAACAAAACCAGTTAATGAGACTGTCGAGTGATTTGATGCAGAATACCATTTGGGATCTAACTGTAACATTGCTGTGACAGCGTCTTGTAAAGGAAACAAGAGTTGTAATTCCAAAGAATTATACAAGCGAATCTTAAAAAGAGTTTTACACAGAAAATTAGTAATAGAGATATATTCGTAGCTGTCTGAGATTAATATTGGAACGTGCATGTAGATATATAAGAACAGATAGAAATTAATCAGCCTTTCTGTAAATACTTGGTTGGGAATTGTCTCAGACATGAGGACATAAGTTTGGCAGACTATCTTTTAGTGCAATGGGAGCAGGAATAGTGCCAAGGCGAAAGTCCCACTGGTACAGGGCTAAAGTATTTTTTTTCTTTTTTTGTTTTTAAGTTCCGACTACAAATGACTAAGTTTGCCTGAAACAAATCACTTAAGTTCGAAATGATTTTCCAGTTAAATAGTTTCGATTAGAAGCTGTTTCAAGCAAGAGTTGAACCACATTCATTAGTTTCAATTCATCAGGGAAATCAGAAACAAAATAATTTTGCTGAAAGCAATTGATAAGAATAAGATAGGCCTTGTTGAAATCTACTTTAGTTTTGGGAGTTGGATGTGTCCGAGGAATACATCACACTTGCAAACGAGACGAAGAAAATCAGATGCTTAAAACTAGTTGGACAATGTAAGCAGAATATATGGAACATCAAGTACGACCCAATAGACTTTTGTGGAAGAGGCTTTGTGGGAAAGTTGCAGTGTAGAGTTTTTGTAAAGCTAGAGATCATGGTGTGGTAAGAGCAAAAGCAGTAGAAAAAGATTAAAACACTAAATTAATTGCTTCCAAACCCTAATACCTAACCACTAACCTAACCCTTACCCCTTATTCTTAAGCCCTAGTTTCTAAATCCTAACCCTAAACTAAACCGAAATCTTAACCCTAAACTAAACCTTAAGTAAACACTTCATCAAATCTCCACACTAACGTAATGTACTTGCAATAACTCTTATCCCTGAGTGGCTTCCGGGCCATGATAAGTGGTGATAACTGTGTAAAAAAAAAAATTTAAAAAAAAAAAAAAAAAAACTAATCATTAACCCTAACCCTAAAGCTAAGGATTATGGTGTAGCAGGAACAAAAGTCCTGACAAAAAGATTAAAACACTAAATTGCTTCCAAACCCAAACTCCTTTAATAAACCCTTAAACTGTAATCTGACTGTAGCCCTTAAATCCCTAAACTGTTCCCTTAAATTCTAACCTTAATGTCTTAAACCTAACCCTAGCCTAAACCTCTAATCTCTAATTCTAATCTCTTACCCTAAACCCAAACCTTAAACCCTAACCTTAAACCCTAATCCCTAACTTTAAACCCTAATCCCTAAAACTAAATCTTGACCCTAACCCTTAAATCCTAGACTTTAAATCCTAGCTCTAACCTAAACTCTAAACTAAATCTAATCTTAACCCTAATCTCGAAATTCTAATCACTAAGACTAACCCACTAAATTTTAGTCCTAATATATAAATCCTAACCCTAATCCTAAATCCTAACCCTTAAACCCTAAACTAACTCCACCGCTAACCCTAAACCTCTAATAATTCTTTTCATATAATTATTTGTGCTTGCTGCCTTCTATGCACATTTTGTGCATTCAATGGTTCCTAAGTTCTCAACTTTTTTATCACCAAGCAACCAGCTTAAATGTTTCTGATACTAATAATGAGTGAATTGCCCATTTCTCACTTTTATGTTCTCCTTAATATGCGCTGTCGCCGTGATTGCTGTATGAAATTCTTTATCTTCCTCGTCTGCATGTCTCTGATGTGTCATCAGTGGAGCTAGACAAATACAACTTGTCAACATGTAAGAAATATAAGAATAAGACGTTTGTTGGGAATTTTAGTTTTAAGTTTAGTAAGGTGCAAAGATGGTATGAACACGTATATTCTTAACCTTTCAGATTAAATATAGTAATGAGAGACGTGTGGTTTTGGAGACAGTTAAGTTATGACAGATCGTATTTTGTTTTATGTCTAGTGTAACCTATTCATTTAATTAAAAGCTGGTTTATACGTTTCTTGATTCGTCGCGTGTAGAACTATACCAATACAACATTTTAACACATAAAAAGGGGAAGCTAAGGCGTTTCTTGTGAGTTTGTGGGAATGGAAATCCCAGGCTAACTCGATTGTCGCCCTGTACCGGAGAGCGACCTAGCTATGTCACTTCTTGTTTCTCATATTTTTCTCTCTTATGTTCTGGACCCTCAAGCAGTCAACATGTAATCACGAACCGCTCTGGTGACATCGGCCACCAACCAGCTTATCTGACTAACCGTCAGTCTGTCATCAATCGCAAGTAACGAACTTTTATTCTTAACGAGCCCTCATTCTTTCTATCTCTTTCTTAATATTTCTCATGTAAATTTATGTAAATAAATTGCACTCCTTCGCTGATATATACCGGTATGTTTTCGCATCATTATGCGACCCTTATGCTTTTCAATTCTTCTAGCATTCAATTCATTTAACTACACATGGGGACGGGATCATCTATCACACAAGCAGACCATCTTGTCCCCTCCACAAGTTACAGTTTTATGTTTACTTGGAGAGATAGTTCACACATGAGAAAGATACTAGTATTCTCTTAATTCATTAGTTAACTATTTTAATGAGGATAAATTGACAGACACAGCGAATAAAGATCTTAGGAAAGGGGCATTTTACTATTGGCGATTATCAAAGTTTTCCTTTCAGTTATGTCTCGTGCATGTTCCATAGACCAACTCTTCTCAAAGCTTCGTTTCTATGTGAAACTTAATCTCTGTGACGTTCTGAGTCATTTTGACTAACGTCTCTTTATTTCGAGTCTACTTTAACTTATTTGACCTAAACTAACCTTCTCTCTTCCTGTCATTTTTCGTGGTAACTGCTTTATTTTACAAAAATGGTGGTTTCCTCCCACATTAAAAAAAGCAAACCATCTTGGGTTTCAAATTTGCCAGGGCTGGGAAGCAAGTAAATAGGAACATGTTACAATTCTGCTACTATATATGGGTAGATGTACTCTTTTAACGTTTTCATTTCTTAAAACAAATATTTTCATGTGGACTCACACATGAGAGAGAGAGAGAGAGAGAGAGAGAGAGAGGGGGGGGGTATTCTCTTAATTAATTAGTTAACTATCTCATTAAGAATAAATAAGCAGAGATAGCGAACAGCGATATTAAAAGAGTATTTCGCTCTTGGCGATTATCAGTGCTTTTCTTTCAATTAACACAGCATTCTTGGCGATGTGTCCTATAGACAGAACGAACCTTAGTTTCTTTGTCAACCTCGATATCATCAAGCGCCACGTCGCTGACGTCTATTTGTTTTACTCTGTTTTAATCTATTTGATCTCGCCTAACCCTGACACGACAGCTCTTATCTTTTTTGTGAGAACTCGTTTATTTCCTGAACTTTGTGACATTAGAGGACGTACTCACTATCCGACATCTTAGGTATGGTCTTGTCCAGCACTATGAGTTTCACCTTCATAAACTTTATCTTCTCGCCCTTTGAGAAGGGGTTAGCTTATTGCTAATCACCTGAGGCGCATCTTACTGGGAAATGCTATCGAGACTATTCAGCCGGACTCTCTTCCTGTTGGGGGGTGTTTTCAAAGTTTCATTTTTTTATTCTGCCAGAGTCTCTTCCTCTATGGGTTTTTTTTTTCAAAGTTCCACTTTTCGACCTTGTTTCACATCTTGTCGCTGTAGGAAGGCTATAAATAAACTCTATACTGCCCAGTTTACAAATCAAATAACTGTCGAATACATGCTTTTTATAACGCTAATTTAATGTCTAAAAAAATCTTAATCCCAAACGACTGTGTTGTATCATATGATATAATTTATTGTTTCCAATCCTCAGTGTAACGGAGTATGGAGGCTATATGAAAATGCGGAGCCGTGTACAGAAAGACGTTACCATAAGAAAAAAAAAGACTATAAAACGAACGTGTACACAGACCGCATGATGTTTGAGAGGACAGAGTGAGATCACATATTATTCGGGAAAGTACCTGTAAATAAATGTCGTTACAAAAAAGAAAGTTTAGTTATTACTTGTCCTATGTTCTTTGTGGCGTACTCTGCTACAACGTGTTGGATTCTGGTTGTATACATGGGATCGCGTGTGTAAACGTGTGTAATGTTAAAACAGTCTTGTTCATCATTCAACTGACAATCCCATTAACCGTTATCCTTGAGTAGATGTTGGCCTAGATTAGTGATGACTCGTTAGTATATATAAAAAGAAATCTCATTTTCGTCATTTATACATTTCAATAAGATTTAACATGAGATGGTAGTACTGAATCAGAAAGAAAGTACTTAATGACCTTTTTGCTAAATGAGTACTCCCTTCTCTAGTATAAAAGCCACATTATCGCGCTGCACTTTTGCATGTAACTTACGTTCAAACAAATATAAAACTCAAGTTATATGTCTACCCAACCATTGCCCGACAATATATAAAAAAATCTTACAACTTGAAAAGATGAGAATAAAAAATTCGTTTATTTTCAGTTATTTTTATTTATTTTTTTTTTTTTGCAGATTTTAAAGAAATGCATTATTGATTTTTTGAAACGGAATCAAAGAAAGGTATTGCAAGAATGCGCATAGAAATGAGGCCATTTTAGCATGTGGCTTGTAATAAAGCGCCACGAAAGAATGTCACTATTTCTGTTGACAAAGTAATGATAGCTAATAAAAAGTGTCACTATTTTTACTTAGTAGAATAGTCAAGTAATTAAAAATGTCACATTTTTTGCGAAGAAAGATAATCAACTAATCAGAAATGTCACAATTTTGTCTAAAATGTGTAATCAGCTAATCAGAAATGTCGCATTTCTTGCGAAGAAAGATAATCAGCTAATCAGAAATGTCACAGTTTTGTCTAAAATGTGTAATCAGCTAATCAGAAATGTCACATTTTTTGCGAAGAAAGATAATCAGCTAATCAGAAATGTCACAATTTTGTCTAAAATGTGTAATCAGCTAATCAGAAATGTCGCATTTCTTGCGAAGAAAGATAATCAGCTAATCAGAAATGTCACAGTTTTGTCTAAAATGTGTAATCAGCTAATCAGAAATGTCACATTTTTTGCGAAGAAAGATAATCAGCTAATCAGAAATGTCACAATTTTGTCTAAAATGTGTAATCAGCTAATCAGAAATGTCGCATTTCTTGCGAAGAAAGATAATCAGCTAATCAGAAATGTCACAGTTTTGTCTAAAATGTGTAATCAGCTAATCAGAAATGTCACATTTTTTGCGAAGAAAGATAATCAGCTAATCAGAAATGTCACAATTTTGTCTAAAATGTGTAATCAGCTAATCAGAAATGTCGCATTTCTTGCGAAGAAAGATAATCAGCTAATCAGAAATGTAACAGTTTTGTTAAAAAGTGTAACCTGCTAATCAGAAATGCCACAATTTTTTGCTAAGAAAGATAATCAGCTACTCAGAAATGTCACAGTTTTTGTTGAAAAGGGTAATCATTTAATCAGAATATCACAGTTTTTGTTGAAAAGGGTAATCATTTAATCAGAAATGTCACAGTTTTTGTTGAAAAGGGTAATCATTTAATCAGAAATGTCACAGTTTTTGTTGAAAAGGGTAATAATCATTTAATCAGGAATGTCACAATTTTTGCTGAAAAGTATAATCAGCTGATCAGAAATGTCACAAATTTTGCTAAGAAAGATAACCAAGAAAATAAACTAAACAAAAATATCACAACATTACTGAGTAAGATAATTAGCAAATCAAAAATATCACAATTTTGCTAAAAAATATAGCTAATAAAAATTTACTGTTGAGACCTCTAGATGCTGGAAAGCCTTTTACTCTAATAATTTCTTCTCTTGGTCTGCTAGACTTTGGAATTCCCGCCCTGTTTCCTGCTTTCCTGACTGTACTAACCCGCAAAGTTAAATGTGAACAAATATCTTGCTTCTCAATTCCTCACAGTCCTTTGCTAGGTATGATCTCCGGTAGTAGCACCTTCCTTTGGAGTTTCAATACTGTTTTTGGCTTGAAAATTGATTTAAAAAAACAGCATTATATTTGGGGTGGGGGGCATAATCACATTGGCATACTGATTCTCGTAAGATCACCGAAGTTAAGCAATGTTGAGCCTGGCTAGTACCAGATGGGTGACCATTTGGGAACTCTAGGTGCTGTATGTGCTCTCTGCTTATCTTGGCATTGTTTCCAGTTGTACTGAACCTCCACTTGCCACTGGTATTCAACAATGTTGATTCAGGAGAAGTGTGGTTGGAGATTGTGTAACTCTTGCCACAAAAAATTTCATGCGCAGGCACCCTTACAGTGGGTAGCAATAGTCTGTCAAGACTGAAGGGAGTACTATATATATATAGTATATATACTTTTTTGTGTTCTGTAAATTTTTTTTTTTCATTTTATTCTTTATTGAAAAAGTAAGGAGAAAAGTTACTGGCTTTGTAGCTGGTTTCCAATTTCTGAACCTTTTTTTTTTTTTTCGCCATGGTTTCGTATGTGTGAAAAATTTTGGTTGACAAAGGAAAGTAACTCTAATAAAGGTTGACAGGGGAGTATCATTATTAAAAATTTAGAACTGTAGACATGAAGTATTTGAATTTTCAAACGAGAGGTAGTGTTAAGTGGCGTAGCAAGTGGAGGGGAGAGAGCGATCTGCCCGTGAGGGAGTAAAAATAGAAAACAGAAAAAATTAAAATAATAAAAAGCTAACAAAATATCTGAAATTTTATACCAAAACTAATAACCAAAAATTAGATCCTTGATGGTAATTCCATTTAAATATGTATTTTGAGGATCTTCTGGAATTTTGAAAATTAACGGACTATCAACGGCCAACGGAGACGTGGGGCAAATCTTACCACCACCACAGGTTGCAAAAACAGTTGCTACACCACTAGTTGTGTTAATATCATACTTCCCAAAACCCCTTTAACGTACTTCAAAGGTATTGAATTTTCACAAATATTAATGGTATATGAATTTTCACAAAAATTAATGGTATATGAATTTTCACTCTATTTTTGCTCCCCTTGTATAAAACTAAATATCTCCCATATTTCTCACCCTATGCTTAGCAGTTTTCTTTTAAAAGTCATAATGATCAGTTAATTAGTTTAAGAGTGAATTATGTACATACAAATATATAAACATGTGCACATACTTAATTTTATATATAGAATAACAGAATCAAAGACAGGGATAATGCATGTATTTATTCTGCCTCTTTATGCGTCTTTTGTTTCAATAATCTTATTTCTACTTTAAATAAACATTTTATTTAAATTTGTGGAAACCTTTTTTATTAAAATAATACAGCTGTTTTTTTTTTGTTTTTTTTTAATATTTTGATCTTTGATTTTTCGTTCTATTTTTTCTATTATATCGTTTTCAGCTTCCATATTTTTTCTTGTTTATCAGTTATTTCTTTTTGAAATATATATGTATGTATATAAGAATTGTACAATTCAAATGAGGGCATGTGTGTTAGGGTTTAAGCTTTGATATCTAGAAGCACTACATTTTTTCGATATGACTCACAGCTTGACATAAATTATTCACATTACTAAAATAAACAAAAAAATAAATAAAATTAAATAAACAGGATTTTTAAAATTTCCGTTTTTTACAACTGGATCAGGGTTCTTTTTTTTCGATCAATAAAGTTAAGCAACATTGATTTTGAATATTACTTAGATGAGTAACAATTTTGGAATACCAGATACCGTCTGTTTGTAAAAATATTTACACTTCGTTTTAATTATGAATCACCTTTTATCAAGGTCAGCAGCCATTCGAGTATAAGGGTTAACAAGATGGAGTGACTCTCAGTTGAAAGATGAAGAATATTATGGGAGTTTTAAAAAATGATTAATAAAATAAAGTTTCATTACATAAGGAGCTATAATATATATTTATAATACTCCTTATATATATAAGGAGTGATACAATGGGGTAAAAAAAAATGGCTCGTCTTATCTTCTATTATATAAAAGCGAAAATATGTGTTTGTTTGTGTGTGCACTTTTTTTGTATGTCTGGTAAAGGCTTTTTTCAAGGGGGCGCTCGGTGGGGGTGAGGGGGTCACTAATTCTTAAAACTTTTTATATGCTCCCTAGATTATAATATCTCCGATTTACGCAAGGAGGTCGTCTCTATCTTTTATTCTAGCAACTTTTATGTTATTTTATAAAATTCCTGCTATTCTGCCTTCTTGCATGTTTGTTCGTGGTTTTCGTATAAAAAAGCGAAACTAACGAAAGCAAAGGCAGTTTTCCGGCTTCATGCCAGGGACATCCAGAAAGCAATTAGCTTTGATCACTGTGTGGAAAACCCCTCATATCAGACAATTGCTATTTGTTTGGACACTTGGGAGCGGGGAACGACCTATTGGTAAAGAAAATAAATACCATGAGAGATTTCATTTCTTCGCTCACTCCTGACCTAATTATCAGCGAGTCAACAGCTTTTGATTGGCATCACTAAATTTAAATGCTTTTCATTTCCATCGTCGTCATAGCACAGCAGTAAGATCTCAGGTTTTCTGCCTTCTCGTCACGGGTTCGAACCTGCCTGCCTACTAACATTTTTTTTCATTCTTTTACACCTCCAAACACCCCTGGGCAATACCGGGCACCCCCGCTAGTCTATATATATAAAGGGGAAAATGTGTGTGTGTTTGTATGTCTGCCAAAAACTTTAAACACACGAGACAAATCCTCACGAGATCAGTATCATTTTGAAGCACGATGTCTTGGACGACAAATATTGAAAAATTGGCGAAAGCATTCATTCCTTCACCCTCAACTGGGCAATTTTGTACAAGGAGGGGTTACTTTTTTCGTCGATATTTTCACAAGTGATCATCTCCTTTGGATTGACTATGCTTAATTCTAACATTTTCGACTTCCGTTTGCATGGTGGAGACATTAGCTAAGATGTAATGTTTTTTCCTCCTTCGCATTATGGATTCGAGCCTGCCTGCCTACTATCACTTTTTTAACACCTCTCTTCACCCAAAACTGCCTACTGTTGTTTTGACCCTACTGCTTTTTTAAATCCCCCCACCTCACCCTGGGTTTCCTTACTACACCTCCACACACCCAGGCAACGCCGGATACCCCCGCTAGTCTTTAATACATCCAAACCAAACCTATGTTTTCACCTACAACTCATACACCAACTTTGGCCTAGTTAAAAGGAATAGCTTTCTCTTTGACAAACTTCAGAGTTTGACCTTTTCCCCTGACCTGAAATAATAGACCTACATCCGATCTGATGCCAAAATCACTGGAAGGATGGTGGGATCGTTCTACCATTCACAAAAGTATTCTACTCCTGAGGTAATCCTCTACCTGTACAAGAGTCAAATATATCCTAAGATGAGGTACTATTACCACTTCTGGGGTGGAGGCTCCTAAGTATACCCTTTCCTGCTTTGATAGGATACAAAACTTTCTTAGAAATTTGTGTGGGCGATAACCATTTTGTTTTCCTGCCTACTCTTTCTCACAGAATAGACGTTGTGAATCTGTCCCTGCTCTATCGATAATATTATGGTAAATATTCGACTGAGTTCCAATCTATGGTTCTTCCCCATAAAACATTCACAACAAATATTCACCTAGCTGAAGCAATCGACAACAACTTTCCTCGCTCTCTATCCATGCCCAAAATTAAATGGAAATTCCATGAGCAGGGTTTCTTTACTGGAACTGTCCATCTGTGGGATGCAATACCGTGTGTCTGCTTCCCGGCTGACTATAATGTGGTTGTCTTTAAATCTAATGTGAATACATTCCTATTGAGTTGCTAATTTAGATAATTTAACCCAACCTAAGGTCCACCATGACTGATCTTGTCGTCTCACTATCTACCTAACACTTAACCCTTATCCTTGAATGGCCCCCTGGCGTTGACAAGTGATGATCCCAAAGTTAAAAAAAAAAGCATTTGTTTTAATGGAAGATAACATCGATGCAATAGATTACTCAAGACGAGACACAATTTTAAATGAGAATAATTTTTATTATTCGAACTGCTGTTCTCATTCTGAGGGTTATTCTCACAACGTTTTCACCGAGCTGTTTCTTCAAGCGTATTTCGTCAAAGTCTGCCCTAGGGTGTAACGGATAAAGTACAAAGTAAAAATTCAGTTCCAAGTGACACTTCTCTAGAGGTTGAAGGCCCAATCTTTATTGCGGGCGATGCTAAGAATACAAATGCAAATTATTAATTTATTTATTGTGGACTATTATCCTCATCTTTCTTAGTTGTCATTTCACGACGCTTCGGCCAACGAATCTCCTAACTACATTCTCAGCAATTACTACCATACATAATTGTTGTTGTCTCACCACATTTTTGGCTAAGTGGCCGGCTTTAGGTAGGATTGAAACCGCTATCTTCAGACAATTCTCACCTGGAACCATAGATATTACGTCTCTATCCACTGCACCACCAGTCCCCGAAGTGCGACCAAGGTTAGATTTTTTGGTCTTATAAATCCACGTTTATTTATTATCTGATCTTCCATGGTCGAGTCCGTATCGAATGGTATACATATTATTTTAATTGGAATTCATTATTGAGATGAGTATTATTTATTAATTTATTTACTGCGGACTATTATCCTCGTCATTATTAGTTGTTGTTTCATGACGTTTCAGCCAACTATTCCTCTAGCCTTTGTCAGGTGGTAACCATGACAGGAACTCTGAATCTCCTAACTTCATTCTCAGCAATTACTGCCATCCATAGTTGTTGTCGTCTCACCATGGTTTTAGTCCACATTAAATAAATTCATAAATAACACTCATCTCAGTAATGAATTCCAATTAAATAATATATAAATGCGAATTACTTAAGATTTTATTTTGTTATTGTGATGAGTAATTTGTATATTTCTTTATTTGTAGACTGTTATCCTCATCTTTCAGGCCCGTTTCACATTGCATAGAGGTGTGGAATCGCTATGGTTTCAATCCTACCTAAAGCTGGCTAAAGGATTAGTTGGCCAAAACGTGGTGAGAAGACAACTATGAAAGGCAGTAATTGCTGAGGATACATTGAAGACTCAGCGTTCCCATCCTGTCGTGATTAACTACCTGAAGAAAGCCAGAGGATGAGTTGGCCGAAACGTGGAGAAACAACAAAATTTTTACTCGATCATTACTGATGGAACAAGAGCATACTACCCCCCATGGATTAAATAAAGTATTTCGTACAAAATATGGTTACAGATTCTCAAGTTCAACAAGATAGACTTGAAGAAGGTCGAAGATTATATCGGCCAAAACATGTACGAATAACACTAAAGATTAGAACAGTCATCCAAACAATTAAAATAATGCAACTCATCAAAACTCATCTGAAAATTTCAGAAATGAAATTGATTCCTTATTTGCTTTTACTAAACTACAAACAAATATTTGATCAAAAAATTTATAAATTGGGTCCATGGATGATTAAATAATTCTTAAGGGGGTCCAAAAACAAAATGAAGTTGTAAATCCCTGCTCTGAATCTTTTTGAATTACTTGGCATGTGATTCTTGACCTTCTCATAACATGCTGGACAAAATTTCTGACAAGATAAACTGATACATCGAAAGACTGTCCAAATTAAAGTGGATCTTGGTTGAACTATGGAATCTCCATTAGCAAATTGTAGCGACTAACCCTAACCTTACTCTTAACCCTAACCTGAATCCTAACCCTAACCTAAGCGACAGGAATACTTACTTGATGAGAGAGAGAGATCCTGAAAATGCAACTTCCTAACTGCCAGGCAAAATAATAAGTTATCAAATGTCTTTTGACACGGCTTCAGTTGAGGTCATTTGATATAGTTAATTTCCTTAAGCAGTATTAGTATGTTTTAAATCATTATTCATTTTTGCACCTTATGTAAATTTTTGTCCGTATATGTATGTTGTCTGAATAAATTGCACGACACACACACACACACACACACACACACATATATATATATATATATATATATATATATATATATATATATATATATGCGTGTGTCCATATAATTATAAACCATAAATGTCCTTGCTTGAATCTTGTATTGGAAGATTGGGCGATTCGATCTATTAAAATAGGGATGACTATTGAATTTTTATATAGGCTGGAAGCACTTGGGGAAAATTGGAAGCCATCATTTGTTAACTTTTAAAATCCATTTTTTTTTAATCGAAATATCACATATAAATTTTCAGTTTCCAACTTTATATTAACCCTCTTACCACGACTCTTGCAAAATTTCGACAAGTCTACCACCTCTAACAACAGACGATGCTCGATGGGAAACTGGTTTTATTTGCAACTAGCAGGACCCAGTTCGCAGCGTTGCCCGAGAAGTTATGAAAGAATGTTAAATAATCATTTTGAATTGTTAAGTATCTGTGTATCAGTGATGCCTACTGGTAATATGCTAGGAAGCCTGAACATAGTAGGTAAGTAAAATTTTTGTCTCGATTGTTATAGAGTTTTATTTTCTCACATGCCCCTTTTCCAAAAGCGTATCAGCC
The DNA here is from genome assembly GCF_053919585.1 of Euprymna scolopes. Lineage (NCBI taxonomy): Eukaryota > Metazoa > Mollusca > Cephalopoda > Sepiida > Sepiolidae > Euprymna > Euprymna scolopes. Next base: position 36,168,597 of record NC_136493.1, on the reverse strand, counting down.
GTAATCATACTGATATAATTATTGGAGCAACAAAAGTAAGTAATTACAAAAAAAAAAAAAAAAAAAAACATGTAGCCATGCAATTTTTAGTTTCATATTAGTTATAAGAAAAGTTTGGCAATCTAGCATAATTTGACCCGGATGCTCCGGATTTTGTGTAAATTATGGTTCGGGCTAGTTGGACAGTCACCTAGCAAAGGAACAGATGCATAGTTACATATTTTTCGAAACATTTGGAATTTTTTTATGGCATAGTATAAACACCGCCAACCTCCCCATGTTAAGAATAGTTTTAAGCCGTTCTGAACATAGGGATGCTGAGTGTGTTTATTCTACGCTTCGTAGTGTTGGAAAATATTCGGAATTTTTTACGAATTTTTTCGTACCCAGCGTAGTATAAATACCATAACTTCCCCATGTTATGAAGGGCTTTCGGAGTAAACACCCCCGAAAGCTATAACGTAAGGAGGTTGGGACTGTTTATTCCGAAAGAGGTTTTTGACATGTGGATGCCGCGGGGGTGGGGGTACAGTACGGTGGATACTGGCATAAAAATACCCATTTTTTTAATGCGCAAAAGTTTTGTTTGTTTGTTTTTTCGATAAAAAATGAATACTTTTTGGTACTTATGCACTTATGTTAGCGTGCTGAAATAACAACGTAAATATTTAGAAAGCCACCATAACCATGAGTAGGGTATGGTATTTTGTGATTATAATGTACTTTCATCTAACAACTTGATACAAAAGATATGAGAAGACTGTGTTACAAAATAGCGCGGTAACATAAGTACATAAACACTATTCATTAATAATTTATCCCGAAATGTTGAGTGGAATGTACAGTGTGTATTCAAGAAAAAATATAGATGTTTTTTTTTATTTATTTAAAAGAAATTGGCAGCAAATGTTTAGCTTGTCTTTTATAAACAGAACTTTTTTTTATATATATAAAAGATGATTCGTATTAAAAGCATACATCGATGAAAGTACAGAAATCTGTTGTATCCAGGAAATGTACAAAGTAATGTTCTATCAACATAAGTTATAAAAAGAAACGGACCGCCCTCACATTACTCCCAAAATAATATTGTTTTTTTGTTTTTAATAACAATAACAAAATGCCGATTTGTTGTGGCTCATAATGTTTAACTGGAAAATAAACACCAAGCAAAAAAACAAAAAAACAAAGAAGAATGTATGTTTTTCATAAGAGCAAATTTAGTGTTTCATAAATGCAAAAAGCGGAAATTCACGAGAAAACTCTTAGGTATAAGTGAATAAACAAAGAAAACAGTTTAGTTATTTATATAATAGCGGACGGTAGAACTTATCAGTTATAGTTGTTTGTCACGACATTTCGCGCACTGTTCCTTTGTCACGTGATACAAACAAACTGCGATATGCTAGTAGATTAATCTATTCAAAAGGAAAGGGGAACTCGATGAAAGCATACTGCTAGGAGAATGGACGAACGGACGCAGTGTTGCACAGGGCAGTCGATAAACGAATAGAGAGAGATCCGAGAGAGGGGAGGGGCGAGTAATGACGAGAATGAGTGAAAGAAAAAGCGCATTTGCGTCGTGAATTAATAAAACTAATAGCGTATTTAATGGATTAATGGGGAAATACCAATAATGCAAAGTTAATGTAGCTAATAATAATAATAATAAATCTAGTGCAGAAGGTTTTAAAAGAAACGAATGGATACTTAAACAAAATGGTGGCGTGTTTGTAAAGATTGAACCGTTCGTTTAATAGTGGAAGAAGCGAATGTCTGAATATGAGAATGTCTGCCAAGCAGCCAATCAGATGTGGCGGATTTTGGTAAGGGAGAAATTATTATCTGCAAATAGGAATATATATAATTTATGGTATGTGTATGCGTTGAATAGGCAGTTAAGAGCGGATAAAACCCAACAGAGGAGGAATATGTAGAAATGGTGCTGATGTCAAATGGGAGCGGTGGTAGTACAAAATAGGTAGAGAGTAAAATAGGAACTGCTTCCTCTAAAGATGGTGAGATTGTGATCGTCTCACTTCTCGAAAGAAACATAACATTTTATTATAACGCCTAAATGTGTATGTAATGTGGTTATAAAATTACATAAGATAGTGGGTAATAGTGTAGACTTAATAAATTTGCATGTGCCGTCTGTTGTTGAAAAACTACAGTATTTTGGTCCATCTGGGAAAAACTGTGCCAATTTTATTATATATATATAGGGATACTACTAATGTCACTAAATAGGGTTTGTGGTTGGTATGAGAAAATACGTCCGTGTAGACTTTAAAAATGTTTGTTAAACATTATTACATAAGGAGTCATTTCGGGTAAAAATTAATTTATTTTACCTATCGAAACGCACGATTGAAATGTGTAAACATTGAATTCATAAAATTCAAAATGGCTGTCACCTGGAATTTCGTAGCGCAAGTAGCAGATTTAACCTTGCGATCAAAAACCAAGACCGAGTGAAACAGAACGAATAGAGGTTGTATTGATAAGTCGGAAAATGAAAATGAAACAACTGTTATTAATATTTCTATAAATAAAAAGAAGTTAGAAGGAAAATAATTTAAATAACTTTTATTTTTACTTTCGTAGATTAAATGTAAGAAAAACAAACATGAAAAATAATTTAAAAATTTATATACATTGTTTGGGCATACAATGAAAGATTAAACTTGCAGAATTACTAGCATGAACATCTGACATTACCCGAGATTGAATGAGGATCAACAAATGTTTCACACTCACATATTTTTATTGTCATCGAAATCGATGAAATCGTTCATTTTTTTTTCAATAAAACCGATTGATTACCTGTTCTAGTAAGGGAGCCATCGCAATGCACTGGAAGGAAGCTCCACATGTCTTCCCTTGGTGACTTACTTCATAGCATATTGTAGTCTACATTGCACTGTAGAGAACTTACTGTATTTGATAAAATTATTTTATATAAAATGGCTTAAATTAAAATTTAAAATGTAAAAAATCAAGTATCATGCTTGAATTGTGCTCTAAACAGAAACATTCATTTAGAACGCGCATCTGCCATATCAAAGAAAATACTGTTGACTTTATGCACCTAGCCTTACTGCTTGTTCGGTGATAATGTCTTAAATTATTTTTAAAATAAACAAGTCAAGTATTATGCTTTAATTGTGCTCTTAATAGGAACATTAATTTCCAACGTGCCCTTGTTTGTGTGGTAGCAAAACTTCTCAAATACACTTGTGATGTTAGGCCGTGGTAGGTGTAAACTTTGGTCAAAATCGCCTGTTCCTTTGTTTCATTTGATTATTTCGATTATCGATTATCGATACTTATCGAAGACATTCTGATACAAACCCTCATCTAAGAATACTGTCAGGCATATAAATTACTTCTGTGTGAAATTTTATAAAAATCGGCTCAGCCGTTTTCGAGTTCATACGGAATGAACTGACAGACACAGACAGACAGTTTCTTTTTATATAAAAGTAGAGAATTTTAAAATAGGTTTAAAAGAATCATTTTTTTTTAACTCAGCGCTCAGAAAGTTAAGTCATTTTTATTTGGTCGTGTCTATGTTTTCAAATAGGGACTAACAGGAGATAGACGTCGTGCTAATACAGGAACAAGACTATTATTCTATAGATGACAGCAGATTCAAGTCGGGTGAAGAGATCTACAACTGAACTCTGCTCAATAACTGGGATCAAGTCGATAAAGCCGTACTGTCTATCTTACAGAATTTTGACCTTGGTTTTATGAGGGTGATTATTTCATCGCGCCTGTCAGACTTGAAGAATGGCGGCCGATAACTGAAAGCTTGGAACAAAATAAGCTGTTTGGAAAATGTTGGCAGTGATTGTTCTCGAAGCCATACAGAATTCTTCATTTATAATTCTCTTATTCAGGACGGCAAAGCCTTTTGATCAAAATAGAAAATTTTTATTTATCAGTTTGTCTTTCTTGCTTTTTTGATTTTTAGGAGTCAACAAAATTGTAGATGAATTTATATATAAAAAAAACAACAAAAAAACTAGTAATCTACACCTACCCAGCGTTGCCTAGGAGTTACCATCAACCGCTTAGTTATTCTACTAATAATTTTTTTAAAAAGAAAACACGTAAATTGTTTTAAAATAAATCAGTGACAGAATACATGTCAATTAAAAACATTAGACGACAAAATTTTAAGAATAAATATTTTTTAAAAAATCCTAAAGCTTAATAGCTCAGCATGTTTACGATATCAGTAGGCAAGCTCATATATCGCCATCTCTACGATTATATAAAATCTTTCACGAAAAACACCCGTCTAGCTGAAACCACTGTCCCACTCTTTATCTGTGCCAAAACCAAAACGTAGAATCCATGAACAAAGCTTCTTTCTTAGAAGTGCACGCCTGTGGAACTCTCTGTTTCCCACCTGACTACAACCTGGATGTCTTCAAGTCCAACATAAACAAATTCCTGATGAACCGCCCCCTTAAGTAAGACACTTTATCAAATCTCAACACTAACGTACTGTACACGCAATAACCCTTATCCCCGAGTGGCTTCCGGGCCTTGATAAGTGGTGACCACCTTGTAAAAAAAAAGAAAAAAAAGAAACTTTGTGTGTGAGATCGTTCCCTATGGACTCAGAAACGGCTAGGTCATTTTTTTTTAATTTCACGCAAAGGTACTTGATGTATCTGGGAATTTTCTTACGTAGGTTTTTGTTACGTAATGCGTCTAATAAGTATTGAAGATTGACAAATCTGATTAAATAAGGAAGTGCAATATAAACTACAATGTATTGTGGATGAGTCACTGCAGGAAGGCATGTGAGGCTTCCTCCATGTACACTGCGGGGGGGGGGCGATTAGGGTCCCTAAGTAGAGTAGGCAATTATCAATTTGATTTAAAAATGGGCGATTTCGCCGATTTCAACGACAATAAAAGTATGGGACGGTAGAACATTTGTTTATTTTCATTTCATCCTGGACAACGTTGGGTCTCCCTGCTAGTATAATATATATATAGTATTAGGAGGATTAATCGGAATCTTGGATTAGGAAAATCGGAACATTTTAGGTATCAGAATCGGAAAAAAAACATGGTACCTATTTCCCGATGCCAAAAACGATTCCTTTAATTATCTTTATTTTATTTATAACAAAATATTCTACTACTGATAGTAATAAAGAAATAATATTTATTGATTTTAAACATCTAGTAAAACTAAAATCTGTAGATCCTCTTGTCACAAGTTTTTTTTTTTTTACATTTGAGAAAATATATGCGTATTTAAGATGTATTTTTTTACGATAATTGAGGCATAATAACCATTTTATCTTCTCTTCTATCTATTCTTCTATCTATATAAATAAAATGAACTCATTTTTTCCCGTCTGATTTTGACATTAATAGGATTAAAAATCAAGATATTTCATGCAAATATAATATGCACAAACGGCAGAACAATATCTGAGGTGTGTTATAGGCTTATTATTTCTCAAATTCCTCGATAATCTTAGATTTCTATACTTTTTCTGCTGAGAAGTCACGGCCAAAATCGGTTAAGATCAATGGAAGTGGTAAAATATTTTCTCTCTAATAAATTCCTCCTCCCCCTGCCACCACTTAACACCGTTTTGGGATCGTTCACAAGGAACAGTTGAGAAGAGAACACCGGTTTGGCTTCGTAGTTCTTTCATGTGAAGTTATTTAAAATCACTAAACTAATCTGCAGTGCTCTGTGGCGTAGTGGTTAGCGTGCTGGACAATTCACATTATATTTTCACGTTCGCACCGACCTACCGTAGTCGTTTTTTTTTTTTTTTTTTCCTAAACAACTGGAATGGACTTTTCTTGGTGGCCGAACTGTTAACGTTGCAGATGTTTTTTTGTTTTTTTTCACACTTTATTTTCCTACTTTTACTCATGACTCCGGGTTTGATCCTTCCTACTTACCTACCATAACATTTTTTAAAACTCCCCCCCCCGTCCCGGAAACAAACACTCGGGCAACGCCGGGTACCCCCGCTAGTAGTTAAATATTTAGAGATTTATAAAGAATCGGAATCAGTAATTTGGTTTGGAGTCGGTAATTGTATCAGAATCTGAAATAATATTGGAATTGTTCTATCTCTAATATATAATATATATATTCGTGGTCTGGCAAGGCCACAGGGGAAACAACTAAACCTGGCGTGCCAAAACACTATATATACAAATGTAGGCAAATTTGGGCATATTTTGTTGGTTTGAAAGTATAGTTTTTCATTTATTTATTTTTTTTTGTAATTGTCATAAAATTTTAACTATAGAATAGCATTATAATCTTTTAAAAAAGCCTGCAAATTTTCATGTAGCTTCGTCCCATAGAACCAAAGACATTGAGTACTTAGAGAATGGACCATGTGAAGGTTGCCAACATCCTAAATAAAAGTGTTTCTGTGGAACGAAGTGGATTCGAACTTTGCACACTTAGATTGCCAGTCCATGTCGTTAAGCACTTAACCATCGTCAGCCTCTTAGCTTGAATTGTTTTGTTGTTTTTTTTTTTCGTTTTTAAAAGGTAATCATCCTTGTTACAGTTTGCGAATAAGGAGAAAGCAATTATTAAGTTTGACATATAATTGACTTGCAATTTCAACGGGACGTTTTCTGCATGTGCTTGTTTGTTTTTGTTACTGATGTGCAGATTAAACTGAATGCATAAATTGACGGCTTGGGAAATAAATTGTGACTGTTTCAACTGATGATGTATTGTTTCTGTGAACATATCTGTTTCTGTTGTTTTAGTAATTCATTTTTATATACCACCACCACCACCACTGCTGCTGCTGATGATGATATCTGGTTATTTTTTACTGTTACTACAAATAATACTTTACAAATTACTTTTCCTGGCAACAACATTTCGTGACTTGGAGGAAGATGTAGTATCTGTTCTGAAACTACACTTCTTTTCTGACCGCGATCAGTGGAGGAGAGGTCCTTTTAGATTGAGGCAATTTTCATTTTTGTTCCTATTCAGAGTGCCCCTTTTTGTGGAGCTGGATATTCCCCACATAAAAACCGACCTTGTATCTAACTGTCTTCGTGGGGAGTCAAGAAAATAGGAACAACATTTTTTGGCCCTCGGGTCAAGATCACAGTGTAGTATCTGTTCTGATGCTATACTTTACCTTTTCTGTCCCGGTCAGTGGATGAGAAATCCTTAATGACTGAGACAATTTTAATTTCTGTTTCTATCCATAGTGCCCCTTTTTGGGGAGCTACATTTTCACCACTTTAAAAACCGACCTTGTGTCTAACTCTGACCTCGTGGGGAGGCAAGTAAATAGAGACATTACTACAACCATGTATATATCAATACCATAGTATCTTTAAGGTACGTATGTACGTACGTCCGTGTGTCACGGTTTCCAGATATAAATTATTCCATTGGGAAATCATATTTATTCTAAAAGAAGATACAAGACTACGAACACTAAATTAGTATGTAGATACGTTAATTTAATGTTCGTCATCACCTTCCATCCTCCTTTTTAATAAATAGGATCTCCTGATCGAATATTTTACAATCTGGAAACCGTGATAGACGTACATAAATAGGATCTACCGATCACTGTAAAAAAATAAATGAATAGAAAATGATGTCGCTTTTGAGCCGTACGTGAAACTAAACTATACCTTCTTGGTCTTCTGGCAAGGATCCAAGCGTAATATCTGTTCTGTCTAAAGATGATATCATGGGGTTTCCGTTTGCGACGAGCGTCCATACAATAGAAATATGTCATAGACTCCTATAAGAATATTGGAAATAAACCGTAATAACCAGATATATTTTGACACTACATTAACCAGATTATTAGATAAATACTTATTTTATCCTTTAGTCCTCACATTCCATGAGCGATGTTTCTGATAAAGATGGAAGAATTGCTGTTTTCTTGGTCAGAATGTACTTAATTAAACACTTATCGTTGGCAAGTTTTTGACATTGGAGTAATATATTTTAGTTTCTTACATCAAGTGGGTTTGGAGCGATTTCTGTTGTGTGAGTGAAAAAAAAAAAAAAAAGAAAAACGATATAAACAATTTGTGTGTCATGTCTTGGAATTTTTAGATGAGGGTTGGTGATCTGCAGTATTCGTATTATTTGAACTGTTTTTCTCGTTTTGGATATTATTGTCACAACGTTTTTTTTTTTTTTTTTTCTTCTTATGTTTCTTGTCGAACTCAAACAATCTAACTGACAACACATGCATTTCTTTAACCTTATTCTCAAGTGGTTTATTAGTATTTTTACTAAGGTCTCACCAGAGATCACTCAAGGATAAAGTGATGTTGAAACAATACTGAGGATGTTGAAACAATACTGAGGCTATTGGTAATGATGATTGTGAAAGCATACTCTGTCGTTGGATCACCATCTAATCCTTTTGTGACTATGTAAGTTGTTTATTTACTTAATACATGTTTTTTAAACCTAATTTTGTTCGTTAATGAATTTTTTTTTTTTAAGAAATCATGTGGGTAAAAATTAATTTTTATGTAGTAGTCGATGTTTACACATGGACGTACAAAATGTGTAAACGCGTTTGTGCGCACGTTGTCTGCGCATACACTATCTTGAATAAAAACAAATTATATTTTAAACCAATCAAAAAAAACTTCCTGCATTTATTAGAAATGGTCTTTCTGGGAGCAACATAAATCCTTTTTATAAAGCGAAATTTTTCATCAATAAACCAGTGGTACCCAGTTGACCCGAGTCTACGGATTGATGTCGCTGGACACCCTACAGTGGACGCTCATCTCTGCAACATCTCTCTCTCTCTCTCTCTCTCTCTCTCTCTCTCTCTCTCTCTCTCTCTCTCTCTCTCTCTCTCTCTCTCTCTCTCTCTCTCTCTCTCACACACACACACGCACGCACAACTCATTAACTTATTATCGTCTGACAATCTATATAAACTTTATTCATTGAAATATTTCCAATCTTTCTCACTACATATCTTACTAATACAAAATCAAATGAACATTGACTCTTATAAACAACTTTCAATAAATTATAATTTATTTAACTGCGCAAAGACGTTTTGAATATGATTTTTCTTTACCCCTGAAACTCACGACTCTTTATTAATCGATTCATACTTCTTCAATGCATCAGCTAATGGACCCCCCCTTGTTTTTACAAGAACGCTAAAATATTCACAAAAATTCTGTTTTCGTATTGCTGTAAACTTCCATTCAAAAACATATGAATTATCTTTTTTCTGAATACATGCCTTCTTAACTCACGTTGTTGTTTTGTTTATCGTATAACAAAATGTCTCTCGTTTTTTTTTTTCACAATTTAGTACAAACCCTGCAAACCTTTTTCGTTGAAAATATCTCTTCGAATCCAGTTCATCCCCAAAATACTTCTCCCGTTACAAAACAGCCTATCATAAAACTCCAAAACTGACGTGAATATACTCCCTAAAAACTGGTGACCGAAATGATTTCGGCGAAATCCCATATCTACATGGTTTTGTAAAAAAAAAATGCAATGTACATATTTACTTGCTTCACACCGCATCAAGATGTGACACAAGGTCGGAAAACGAGGGATGTCAAGTCAGAGCACCTAAAAAAAGAGAACACTGGCCCTGCACCTGTCGGGCTGATTACCGAGAACGGATTCTCGACTGATACTTCTACTCAGATCTCCAAGCAACCTAAGCAGCAAGGAGATTATTCCTACAGCATGAAAAATGAATGCAAAGTAATACATAATAGTTAAAATAATTAATATAATTTTGTAAGACCATTGAGGACTTTTTCTTTTTGGATATATATATATATATATATATATATATATATATACTACTTAATTTACTCACATAAATTAATATACGAAATTATAGATTTATGCGTAAACTTTAAGTATTTACTTGAAAAGTGCTTAATACGTAGGTAGAGCTAGTTAGATTTAAATGAAATAAACATGAATATACATAAACAATCACATATATATGTATGTATATATATATATATATATATATATATATATATATATATACATGTGCATATATGTATGTATATATATATTTATATATAAACTAACAATAAAAAATTAAAAAAAAACACTAACCTACTTTTAAAACAGATCAAGAAACTAAATAGAGCACACACAAAGGAACAGGTCAACCAGAGGGCAAATAGGCCTTTGTCCGATAAATGCATGCTCATTCGCTGATAGGAAGGGTGCGGTGGATACTAGAAAGCTGATTGGCTAACTAAAATCTCAATAGAAGAGGAGCATATAAAAACGATAAACAACCACAGAATTCGCGCATAAGCCTGAAGAGTCCTAGAGTGGATGAAACGCGGAATATTCAGTGTAGCTTAATCGCCATATATATTTTATAAACTACTATATATATATATATATATATATATATATATATATATATATATATATATATAATTTTTTTCAGAATGTGACGTTGTTTGGCTGTGGAAATAATTATATAATCTCTCACATTCTGAAAAATTACATTACTAATGGCTCGATAGGTTAGCATTGCTGGATGGCATCGTCCTTTGCGAGTTGAAAATTCCTACTTATGAGACATCAGCTTGGGGTTATTAGCTGGTTGGATGACCGCGTCCCTTGTCGAGACGAAGTAGGTCCATTCCACAGTCAGATTTCCCTGTGGTTCGCTTGATTTATGTTAGTTAATAGAATTTCTTGTGTGTGGAGCATTTGCTCAGTTGGCAGAGTGCTGTCCTCGCATGCATGAGACTCGGAATCCCTGGTTCGGATATGCCTAACTGATGAGCCCAAATGAGGGCGAAACTCGACTCTTGGACTTCCGGTTCTTTGGCTGTCATGTCTCTTGTGTGCTGCGCCGTTGTTTGGCTGTGGAAATAATTATATATATGAAGATGAGTAAAAGAAAAGAACACCTTAAAGATACATATGTATCGTGGTCATTACGTTCGAATTGTATTCATTACAGTTCAAACCTCTCTCGAATCCCCAAGCCGTCTGGTACCCTCACAAAGGATCAAACAAACAAAAAATAAATTAATCCGACTCGGCATTGTTTTAAAGTTTTAGTAAAAGATATAAATTATCGTTACTTTTCAAACAATACTTTTTCATGTTTTTTTTTGTTCATTCTGTCTTCTGTGAGATAAACAGACACCAGCTTGAAAGTCTCTCACCACCGCAACGACGGGGCCATACGCCCATCTCGCCCGATTCGCACTTTCTTCCCTCCTCGACCACAGCCAGCCATTTCTCATTTTTTACTTTATACGTTCATCTTTCCCAGCACGCACTTTGCTTCTCTTGACCATATGCTGTCTTTTTTATTTTTGTTATGAAGCAAGCTCGCACACATCTGCTAGTTTGCATATGTGCTCAAGCGGTTTCTGCTCATACCTTTGCTAGCCATCTTTCTTCGGCAGCTGCTGCTCATACCTTTGCTAGCCATCATCCTTCGGCAGCTGCTGCTCGTACCTTTGCTAGCTATCTTCCTTCGGCAGCTGCTGCTATTTTCACACGTGCTCATCTGTTACACATGGATGGAGGGTGAAGTTCATTGAGTCCACCAAATATTAATGAGTAATACAGGTGTTAAATCATATCTATTGTTAGAACTTAGGTTAAACCGGAGCTATTATATGACAACTTAGAAATATACAAATTATGATGATTATCATTGATTATCTACGAGGTGCCTTCCAAAGTAATGACTTCTATTTTTATTCCGCCAGAATGGATCAGAATGGATTGAAAATTGCACTATGATTACTGAATTCATGCATTCATGACCTGAAAGTTTCATGTCTCTGTTGCAGATATTGATGGTGTGAGACTCTAAGAAAGCAACCTCCTGTTATGGGTGTGCATCTGCAGCAGAGATGCGTATTTGAATTTCTGGCAAAAGTGCACTGAAAATATTGATGACTATGTAGAAAAATAAATTCTGGAGCACAAATCGTCGCTCGTTTTAATGGTATCACTCCTATCTTTGTAACTCAACTTTTGAGTTAAAAAATAAATAGGAAGCTTTACTTTTAAAATAACATTTGTATGACAAAGCACGCTCTGGACACCCATGCACAACTATCATTCATCGCTGGCAGAATTGCATTTAGAATGCTGATGACTATGGAGAAAAAACAATTCTGTAGCGATTCTGTGTTAAGGCTTCCACTCCTGTTTTCATAGCTCTTTGAAATTTTGAGTAAAAATTTAAAAAAAAATAATAAATAAGAGGCTTTACTTTTTAACGGTCGTTGTAAGTTCTCACAATTCAACATCATCAGAGTCGTTGTGTACATAGATTTTCAACTGTGCTGCTCAGGTATTTTTCTTTTCTTTTTTGTAGGTCCAAGTGTACTTCTCATTTTGAAAACCTCACCTGACATAGTGCAGAGGAGTTAGATAAATGCAAATAACAAGTGCAATTTTGTGACCAAATTCTTTTTGTGTTTCTGTTTCCGAAATTGATTTAGAGCTAGCAAACTCTAAAGTACCCTTCAGGAACAGGGGGATCTTAGAAAAAAAGTGTCCATGAAAATGTGTGGTGCATCTGTGATAAGTAAAAGCTTGTGTCGAAACACTAAATGGTTTCTTTCGTCTGTTTATGTTCACTTCCTCTTTTTTACATTTGCGAAGTTTATTTCCTCTCGAAGTTTCTTTATTTCTTCTTTTTACTTGCGTGCTCAGTGTTACATAGCGGTAATGGTTACTGTGTTATAGTTTTCGTCTTTCGTGTTGGAAAAGTCATATTGATTGTTTTCTTGAAAAAGCTTGTTGTGGTACCCACCTTACACATAATAATGAACTCCTCCGCTGACTATAAAGACCAGGAGAATATGCCTCCCGGCATTATAGGAAAGGTTATTAGTATTTATTTGCTTTCCCACCAAAGCAAAATGTGACACAAGGTCGTTTTTAATGTGGGGTTAAACCAGCTCTCTGAAAAAAAAAGGCAAAAGGGGCACACTGGTTGGGGCCAACAATAATAATTGTCCCAGTATAGAGGGTTTCCCCTCGATTGACCGGGACAAATTATCTGAAGTGCAGCATCTGCAGAACGGATACTACATTTTGATCCCGTTATTTTCCCTACATGTACATGTGTTCATTATTGGCTATCATCGGGTGTTGTTTCTATCCATCGGATTTATGTTTGTAATTAATATCAAATTTACACTAATATTACGTTTCTGAAATTTTTTTTGGATGAGGATTGATTATTCGTATTATTGGGATTCATCGGACTACTGCTCTCATTTTGAGTGTTATTTTCACAACGTTTCGCTCGATCTAACCTCCGACTTTCTTCAAGTGTATCGTGTCAAACTCAAGAATTTGGATGGAATTTCGAACGGAACCCTTTATTTACATCATAGGGGCATCATCCTTTTGTTCCGTCAGTCATGACTGGATAGAGGTCCTAAGTAATTCGCAATTGTATTTTTCGGTCGCCCACACTAAGAATTGAACCTTCAAGCCTCAGGAAAAGGTCAATTTACAACTGATTTTTCCAAGTACTCTAACCCGACTAAGGGGTCAAACTTGAAGAATTAGTATTTGGGGGGGGGGTCATCGGATTTTTATCTGTTTGTCAACTGTTTCACGAATGCGCATACATAGATCGTTCACATGGCATTACTTATGTTAAAAATAAGGTTTAAAAACCCTTTTTAAAGATCGTGTCAAACTGGCCTAATGGTTATCACACTTGACTCACTATCTTTAGGTTTTCGTCTCGATCTCAGCTAGAGTACTTTGTTTTTACTTACAAGAAGTGAAATGTTTAGAAAACAAAACATAATACTCGTATGCACATATCTCAGTTTCTGTATGAATTGAAATAAAATTTTATGCGTATTTTACGACCGGGCAACGCCGGACAATCTGCTAGTAGTATCATATAATGATTCTCACGCTAATTATGAAACGTTTTTTTTTTGATAAAATTTAAAATGAAGAAAAAAAATTGAAAGAATTCTTTTCTCTTTCTTCAAAGAAAATTCAATAATAAGAATTCTCCAGGGAACAAATTAGTTTTATACTTGATTCGATGAGAAAAAATACAAAAATGTTTGTTCATTGTGTCTTGTGCTGTAGGTGCATTTTATTTAGATAATTCATTTAGATAATTCTCATTAGACTAATTAATAAACTCAAGGGCACCAGGTAATATTTTCAAATATCAACGTCACCCCCTCATTTGATTTGATGAAAAAATAACAGATTATCATTGTATTTTAGGCAGTAGGTACATTGTATCCAGATAATCTATTATATAAAGATAAGTTGTCTGTGCATGAGCACGCGCGCTCGCGTGTGTGTATAGCTAGCAGTAAAAAAACTACAAAACAAATACCTAAAATGTTATTCTTGGTCGGCGTTATCTTGGATGAATAATATCTAAAATTAAAAAAAAGATATTCATTCTTTGAGGGTCAAATAGACTAGTTTTTTTCGGGGGGGGGCGCAATCTTTTAGTTATTTTATATATTAATTTTTTTGTAAATGGAAATCGCTCCAGACATGGCATGAAGCTACTTGATGTATGTAAACAGCTAAAAAGGAAATATTACTTCAAGGTTAAAATTTTGCCAAGAATAAATGCCAGATGGAATAGATTCTGACCAAGAAAACAGCAATTCTTCCCTCTTTGTCAGAAACGTCGCCTCTGAAAAGTTGGAAGGAAAATGGCGACTTTTTCTTTGACGAAATCTATTATACAGGGTGGGGCAGAGCAACTTGCTTATTTAAATTTCAAATATATTCCAAATAAGCTAGTTGCTCTGCCTCACCCTGTATAAATAGGAATTGTGTGTGTGTGTGTGTGTGTGTGTGTGTGTGTGTGTGTGTACCAAGAGTAATGGAATGAATGAAGGAAAAAGAAGGGTTTGCAAAGGGGGAGGAGGAGGAGGAGGGAATGGTTAAAGAGAGACGGGTAAAGAGATAGAAATTTTAATAGAAATATGTTACACTTTCACTTCGGGCAACGCCAGGTAACCCTGCTAGTTTATTATAAAAAAAATCTCATTAGGCTAATTAATAAACTCCAGGAGGTAGGTGGGCAGGTAATATTTTCAAATATCAATATCACCCTCTCAATTTCCAAATTAAAAGTTGGTTTCTTATTTTCAAAATTGACGCACAAGTGAATGTGTGTACTACTTTGGATTATTTAGACTACTTTTCTGATCCGGAGTATTATTCTCACGACGTTTCAGCCGATATAACCTCTAACCTTCTTCAGGTGCATCTTGTCGAACTCGGGAATCTGCATGGAATTTTGAACAGAATCTTCTATTTAATCCATACATGCGGCTGGAGACCGCTTGTGAATTTCATACTCCCAGGGAACTTCCTCCTTTGAAGGAAGCCGGTTAAACCTATGTAAGATTAGTGATGTGTCCATTTTATTTAATCCATGGGGGTAGCATGCTCTCGTTCCGTCAGCCCGGATCAGGTAGAAGTGTTAATATGCAATTACATTCCATTCTCAGTATCTCCCTTACTAAGGATTGGATCTTCCCTTAGCAAAATGTGTCATTTAAAACTGAATTTGCACTTTATTTGTTATGCAATGGCTGATAGAACAAGAACATACTACCCCAGTGGATAAAATAAAAAGATCTGTTCAAAATTCCATGCAGATTCTAGAGTTCGACAGAAAGATGCCAGAGTTCAACTGGATACACCTAAGGAAGGTCGGAGATTATATTGGCTGAAACGTTGTGAGAATAACACTCAAGATGGGGAACAGTAGTCCCAAAAATCTAAATTATCAATCCTCATCTCAAAAAAATCCAGGAAACTATTATCAAATTGGATGTGATTTTTGTAGTCCAAATTGATTTCAGTTGTATGTACTTTTTTCGTAAATCTTTGGAAAATTCCAACAAAATGGTTGAACTTTGAATAAATCCAAAAGAAATCAAAAGGAATTGAACGTCTCCAATTCCAATGAAAATATCACAGAGAAATTTTAAGAGTTTGTGAGAAGCAAATGTAAAACGCTACTTTTACCCCTTTCTCTCTCTCTCTCTCTCTCATATATATATATATATATATATATATATATATATATATAATATATATAAAGTGAAAGTGTCTGTCTGTGTGTGTACATTTCTCTACGCAATAACTCTGTCAATTTTTAGTCTACAGACTCGAAATTTTAGATACAGGGTACTGAGATTTGGGAAAATCGATGTGATCGGTTTTTGGCCAGAAATTTTGCGATTAAGGGGTCAAAGTTCAACGATTTGACCTTTGAGAACTCAGCTAAACTCCTCCGATAATTATGGGTCTACACACTTGAAATTTTAGATATAGGTTCCTTGGACATGGATCTAACTTAATAATTGGATTTGAGCAAAAATAATAAATTTTAAGGGGTCATAATAGGGGTCAAAGTTTTAAAAAATTGACCGTTTTTTTTTTTTTTTTTTGCCCAACATACACCTCCAAATACCCGGGCAACGCCGGGCTGAAATACTAGTACTACTATAAATTCGTTTTTCTTTTGTGTGTATTGATATTTATATTAAAAACCCTCTTTTCTATTTATTTAAAAAGAAAATACAATTTTCTTATATATGGGTTGGGGAATTGCATTCACTAGCAAAAGCTCTAGCTAATTTGCATATTCTTTTAAACATTTATTTTAATTAATTCCCTATTAGTTTTTTCGGTTTTCTCATGGGATGATCATCTTTAGTTAACTATTATGTGTAATTATATTCATACAGATATTCTACATGATTTATACTTGCACATATTTGCATAAAAAGTTTACAGTAAACACAAAATTGTTTCCATATATATTTATGTATACGTATATATTAGTGTTTAATCTATCTATATATCCATAAAAGTGAACGTGTCTGTGTGTGTCTACATTTTCCTACGCAATAACTCTGTCAATTTTTAGTCTACAGACTCGAAATTTGATATACAGGGTACTGAGATTTGGGAAAATCTTTGTAATCGGTTTTCGGCCAGAAATTTAGCTGTTAAGGGGTCAAAGTTCAACGATTTGATCTTTGAGAACTCTGCCAAACTCCTCCGACAATTTTGTGTCTAAACAATTGAAATTTTAGATATAGGTTCCTTGGACATGGATCTAACTTAATAATTTGATTTGAGCCCAAAACAATAAATGTTAAGGGGTCATAATAGGGGTCAAAGTTTTTAAAAATTTACGGCTTTTCTTTTTTTGCTCAACATACACCTCCAAACAACCGGGCAACGCTGGGCTGGAATGCTAGTTTGAAATAAAACCATGATTGAAAAACTTTTAATGCACATGT
Source organism: Euprymna scolopes (assembly GCF_053919585.1). NCBI lineage: Eukaryota > Metazoa > Mollusca > Cephalopoda > Sepiida > Sepiolidae > Euprymna > Euprymna scolopes. The sequence continues at coordinate 36,151,263 of NC_136493.1, read as the reverse complement.
CCTGATGACAAAATAAAAGATCGCCTGAAACATGTCAATCCTTGGAAAAATGTAAAAAAAATATGTAAAAAGTAAAATAAAATAAAATGCATCTAGGAAAACCCAATAAATCTCCAGCAATGAAACAAGCTGTTTCTTTTTCTTTACAAGAGAATGTGACAAGAATAATGCGGCTATTCTTATTGCAAGATCCTTTCAAATTGCAATAATCTTTGCCCCAAAAGGATTTCAAATCAGATTATTCTTCGGAAATTAACATGAGGAATTTCTTGGCATCACTTACCGTTTTTCTTTGATATTTAAGTCAAACTTGATTCCTCTTGAGAATTCTTCAATCTATTTGGATCAATGGTTTCCCAATGAGTTCCAGAGTATTTCTTGCAACTCTTGGGGGCAAATATCCTTCATCATCGTGATCCCACATGCTCTGACTCGAATATCGTATTGTGGTGTGTGCATGCACGCGAAGAAGAACTATCAAGGGGAGGTATATATTTTCAGTTCGCAAAATGTGGCTAGTAGGGTTGATCGTATCAGTTTTGACTTGGATTAAACTCTGCTTATCTGGGCATTGTTTTCATTCGTCCTGGACTTCTCCTTGCCACTGGACTCAAGCAGTGCCGATTCAGGAGAGGTTTGGTTAGATATTGTGCAACCCTTGCTTCACAATTACACGCCCAACTGCCCCTACAGGGGGTATCCTTTGTCTTTCGAGACTGAACGGAGGCATTGATGACTTCGATTGTTGAGGTCAAAGGTTCGAATTCTGGAAAGGGTGAAAAATTAACATTAATTATTAATAAATAAATTAAGAAAGAAATTTTAGCCATACAAGTCTACAGAAATATGCAGGTACAGACAGCAGCATAATATATATATATATATATTTATATATAATGAGAATGTGTGTGTGAGGACAATTTTCAACCTATAGACTCAACGAATTTTTTATCTACAGATTTAAAATTTGGTATACAGGCTATTCAGACATGTGGAAAACTTTTAAATCTGTTTTCATCCTGATAAAGGGCTGCTAATGGGTCAAAATTTAAAAAATTGGGACATGGGAGGGGTCATCGGATTTTTATCCGTTTGACAACTGTTTCACGACTGTGCATGCGCAAATCGTTCACATAACAGTCCCCTTATGTTGAGAATAAGTACGTTTGAAAACACTCTTTAAAGAACGTAGCAAGCTGGCCTGATGGTTATTGTACTTGACTCACTGTCTTTAGGTTTTGGTTTCGATCTCAGCTCGAGTATTTGTTTTTTAGTGAACTGTATAGAAAAAATATATTACACATTTTTTTTTTTACTATATTGGTACAGTATGACAATTAGTAAAGGATTAGCTCTAATAATAATAAATGCTAAATCTGCATAAATTAAATATCATGCGTATTTTATAACTGGGCTCTGCGGGGCAGCGTGCTAGTATATTTATAAAAGTGACCCTGTCTGTCTGAAAAACGGTCTCTATCAAACTACTAAGTCAATTTCAGGTTTGCAGAAATGAAACTTGGTGTATAAAGTTTCAGACCTGTGAACAAATTCGATTTGGAGTTTGACCAGTAAAATAAATGCTAAAGGAGCAAAATTGAAATGTATCAGAACTTCACAGGTGTAAGTCAACTTTAAGTGCTATTTTACGCATGCGCAAATATACATTTATACTTTTTTATATAAGTTTTTATGTGTAAGAACATAGTATAGATGGAAACTGATAAAGTTGAATAGCAATATCTTTGGGTTTCGATTCTAGCTAATAGCACTCAAACTATATAAATAGTCATCAACATACAGCACTGTTTCGCTGTATCACAGCTCATCAATGCGGGTAGACAAGCAACTACCTCATGCCAGGATCGAAACCCGACGGCCCAAACGACTGCTTCTGTGCGGGTAATAAATTAACGATGTTTTGACATCGTCCAAATGCCTAAGCTCGATTTGATTACACAAAGATACCCTAATATATTACTTTTGAAATCACTATTATACATTGGATATGATATAGTAATCAACAGAGAATTGGCTCTATATAATAAATACAAAATCGTCAAAAAGTAAATTATCATATTTAAGCATATTTTACGACCGGGCAATGCTAGGCGGCTCGTTAGTATGTATGCGCCAGAGGGTAGAACTGCCGACTATCAACTATATGATTGTTAGTTCAATCCCTGGTTCGAGATGGGTGCTAATCTTGCCTAACTGATGAACGCTGATACAGCAAAGCAATCTCTCTGTTGATGACATATATATATATATATATATATATATATATATATATATATATAAATATATAAAGTGAGAATGTGTGTGTGAGGACATTTCTCAACCTATATGCTCAGCGAATTTTTTTATCTACAGACTTGAAATTTGGTATATGTGGTATTCAGATATGTGGAAAACTTTGTAATCGGTTTTCATCCGGAGAAAAAAGAGCTGCAAAGATGTCAAAATTGAAAAATTGATACTTGGATGCCATCGAATTTTTATCTGTTTTTCAACTGTTTCATGAGGTTTGAAAACACTTTTTAAAGATCGTGTCAAACTGGCCTAATGGTTATCATACTTGACTCACTGTCTTTAGGTTTTCGTTTCAATCTCAGCTCGAGTATTTTTATTTTTTATTTTTTTTGCTTACAAGAAGTGAATTGTTTGGAATAAAAAACATAATACTCGCATGCACATGTCCTAGTTTCTTTCCGTTTTTTTTTTGTTTTTTTTTACTTCATTGTTTTTTTTTTTTTTAATGAATTGAACGTTACGTTTAATACCGGGTAACGCCAAGATCATTTTCTAGTATGTGTATATATATATATATATATATATATATATATAATGTATAAAACAAAACTAACATAACGATATTGCGATCTATAGTTAATAAAAATTCATTAGGCATGAAATCATAGTTTTTTTTTCTTCAAACGACATAGCCATTAGAATTAGAATTCAAAAAATTCTCTGCGTGCACTGTTTTCGCATGCCTTGCAACATAATTTTTTTACTTTAAATAAGTTAGACTCATTGAATTCATCATCTATATAAATAAAACAGTAAATGAATGTGTGCGTGTCTATCAGTAAATATTTAACCGATAAACTCTTAAGCTACTGGTCACATCACTCTGAAATTAAGAGGAAATACAGCAGCGATGGTTTATAACGAGTAAAATCTTTGTTTGGATGAATAAATAACGCGTACAAATATATATCGGCAAGTTGAAATGCAAAATGTTCCTTTCAACTTGCCGACATATTTTTTTTTCATCTTTCGATTAATTTCTTCAAGTTTAATATTAAATCTTTCTTATCGATCTCTCAATAGCTACATCCGTAGGAGACGCGGCTAGAGCACTACATGTTTTGGTTTCAATTCTAGCTGATGGCACCCAGGTTATTTTTTTTAACTTTTGAAATCACTAATATATATTAGATACAATATAATATTCAATAGAGAATCGGCTCCGTAATAATGCATACGAATAGGAATTAAAAATATCGTTAACATATTTTATGACCAGCAAGGTTTGTCGCCCTCCGCTAGTTTTAAATAAATCTCAGGCAAGACCTCTTGAATCAACACTCATTATAAACTTCAATACAGTTAAACAACATAACGGTTTTTACAATATACCTTTTTAATCAAAACACATTAACAGACCAGAACAAAATACGAATTTAGATTCAGGTTAGTTATTTTCAACTACAAAAGATAATATCGATAATAATATTAAAAGTTGTTTTGTTTAACACTTCATCTTCGGTTTTGTCTACAAAATAACCGGAAATAAAACCTGTTATTAAAGTGTATACACATAATTACAATGTCACACCGGTTCCCATTAGATCACTGCCAAGTTAAGCAACGTTAAACATGATCAGTATTAAAATGAGTGACCATTTTGGTAAACCAGATTTCAGCATATGCTCTCCTTTTATCTCGACATAGTTTCCAGTCGTCCTGGATTTCTTATATCCGCATATATATATATATATATATATATATATATATATAGAGAGAGAGAGAGAGAGAGAGAGTCATCCACATACAGTAGTGTTTCGATATTTCACAGCTCATCGATGTGGCTGGACAAGAAACTGCCTCAAGCCGAAATCGAAAAAGTAGAAATAAGCTATTAGAGTAGAAGTCATTCCAGCATTTAGGGACCACTGCAGTGAAACGGTAGGGTTTTATTGTTATACGAGTTTTTTGAGGGGGTATATGTGTAATGAGTTCATCAGGGTATATTTCATTAAAATACCTGTACTTACTGGAGGATATTTTCAGAGATTTATTTCATTCCAGAGAATTATCTTGACTAAGATCGTTGTGTTGGAATTAGACGTGTGTAAAAAAAAATCAACAAAAAATGCTTGTGTTATATATTTGCTGTTGCCAGTCGTCCAATGTGCTTTTCAGTCTATGTAATTTCTAAAATCAACAATTGTTACTATATATATATATATATATATATATATATATATATATATATATATATATATGTGTGTGTGTGACATCATAACGTTGACACACTGGTTTTTGTGAGATCACCGAAGTTAAGCAATGTTGAACCTTGTTTGTACTAAAACTGGTGACCATTTAGGAATTCTAGGTGCTTATGTGTTTTTCGCTTATCTCGGCATTGTTTTCAGTCGTCCTGGATTTCTTCTTGTCACTGGGGTCAAGCTGTGCCGACTTAGGAAGGGTGTGGTTTGGGATTGCGTAACATTTGCTTCACAATTACATGTGCAGATACCCTTATAGGAGGTATCCATTGTCTCTTGAGCTTGAACGGTGGCTATAATGATATAGGAATAAGCCTCGTGAAAACAAAGGAAGATAAACGCACTGTGTGTGTGCATGCGTGTGTGTCAGAGAGAGAGAGAGAGATCTAATTGTGCGCATTTACTTTAACTGAAACGTGGTCCATATTCTTGCTATGATTGCAAAAGGCATTCTCATTTTAGAAGGCGCCGTAATGTGGCATTCACAAAACGGAACATATTTTCAAATTCCTGATGCTGGTGTAATGACCTCTAAGGCCACACCAATAAGCGCCAATGAATAATTAAAACAAAAATTATAGAGTTCTTTACAGAAAATTGAACAGAAAATTTGTATTTTCTATTGTTTCGTCATTTCTTCAGTTTGGTTCCATTTTGTCGCCATTTATCTTTGTGACTCGTTCAGTCATGATGAACTTTTCGCTTCCTTTCCTGATTTTATTAAAATATAATCTTATACAGATTTTCAAGACAAATAAAAATAGAAATAAGCTATTAGAGTAGAAGTCGTTCCAACATTTAGGGGCCTCTGCAGTGAAATTGTACGTTTTATTGTTAAACGGGTTTGTTGAGGGGGTATAATCAGTTCATCAGGGTGCATTCCATTAAAATACTTGTACTTACTAAAAGGATATTTTCCAGATAATTAATTCATTCCAGAGAATTATCAGTGTTAACATGAAAAGGAATTTTGCTTTTTACAGTTAAGAACTTATACAGACTAGTTAACCACCGAAAACAGTATTTTTCATATCAGGACTTATACAGATTAGCTACTCATCGGAAATTTTTCTAAAATTAAACATGGCTTTCAAGTTAAAACTTTCAAATGTGGATGCTGCTTTATCCCAATATTGTCGAACAATTGTACACTTTTTAAGCTTTCGTTAAGTTTTTTGTCAACTATTGTTTGCACCAAACAAGGCATATTGTTGTAAGGTTCTCGTTAATAGGTTAACACGTAGACCCAACATGTCGTAGCAGAGTACGTCACAAGGAACATAGGGCAGGTAATAACTCGACTCCTTTTTTTTGTAACGGCATTTATTTCTCATTCTCCCATCGTGTGTGACTTCTCATGATGTCACCCACGTCTCTAACGTGAGAGTTCTCTTGAACGTGAACGTCTGTCTTTTGCACACATTCATTTTTATAGTTCTTGCTTTATCCTTACGGTGACGCTATTTCGTATTTTGTATGTCCGCACTCTATTACACTGCCACTGCAATGTAATGTTCTGCTATATGAGACCGTATTTACAACGGCCTTTATAAATAGATGTGGAAGATGCTCGTTTACATTACATTCAAACTTCTGCATGTCAGCACAGTCAGAATATGGAAGCAGGAAGCAAATTCCAAAGTCAAGCAATCTGAAGAAATAAGCTATTAGAGTAGAAATCGTTCCAGCATTTAGGGACCTCTGCAGTTAAACAGTAGGGTTTTATTGTTAAACGGGTTTGTTAAGGGGGTGTAAGTGTAATGAGTTCCATTAAAATACTTGTACCTACTGAAAGGATATTTTCCAGATAATTGATTCATTCCAGGGAATTATCTTAACTAGGATCGTTGTGCTGGAATTAGACGCTTGTAAAAAAATAAACAAAAAATGCTTGTGTTTTATATTTGCTGCGGCCAGTCGTCCAATGTGCTTTTAAGTCTATGTAATTTCTAAAATCAACAATTGTTACTGCCTCGATATATACACTTGGCAGCGAAATAAAACACATACAGCTGGGTCATAAAATATAATATATAAAAGCTTTTTGATTTCAGTATAATATTTGTGATATCTATGAAAAAGTGTGGCAGGAGTTTTGCTGCTTGGCAGTGAATAAAAATATGTCAGTTTGTCCTCTCTTTGTGACTCTTCTCTTGTCGTTGTCTGCTGCTTCTATTTTATTAGCATAGGTGAGGTAAAAACATTCCATCGTGCATTGTTTTGAAATGCCAGTCAGTCCTACTGACATAATCTCTGGCGATTCTATGTCCCCCATTTTGACTTCTTTGACACCTGGATCCAAGATTTGATCGACTTTCCGAAAGCTGGGAGATAGCCGACTGTTCCCTCTGCCACCTGTAACGCATGTTTGTATTTTAACATTTTAAGAGGCATTTTAAGGTTGAGCTAGCATGAGTCATACTTCCAAACTGAATCACAAATATTTCCTTGTGGCAAAAAACAAGAGAAGCGATATATATATATATATATATATATATATATATATATATATATATAACAGGATGATAAAAAAAAAACGGGCCCCAACTCTAATTAGGCCCTGTTTCTTAGTGTTTTGTCCAAATGAAATGAAACTTTGGTCATAACTAGTTTATTATATTCAAAACATCACATCAAAACACTAGTGTTTTTGGCCTTTTTTTTCCGTTCTACAGCATATGTTCTAGATGGCCTCCATTTAGCTTTTGTTTTTTTTGGGGGGGAGGTCACGCTTTATATATATATTAAAGGCAAAACGCCTAAAATATTATTTGATTTCAACAGATAATTCTGAAGGTTGAATTTGGGGAAGCCGTTGTCAGTTTATATTGATCTGACCTTTTTCAAACCAGTTGCCTTCGCTTTTTTTCAACAAACGTTCAGTATTGGTCAAGCGAAATGTTGCTGAAATTGCAATGTTTAACAATACTTTGTTCAATGTTACTTGTCTACCCAAGAGAATAAGACAAGCCAGGCATAAGGCTTTCTGTTGCAATACTTTTGACATAATTATAGGATATGATAAAAGAAAATTGGAAGATTTTCCTTATGGACATTTGGCAATAAGAACTGACCAATCAAATGGAGCCATGCTCTACTAGCAACCAATCAGAAACTGGAATCACTCAATAAAACATACTGGGCATTTTAGAATTTCCACACATGATTTTTAGTGTTAACAGGAAAAGGAATTTTGCTTTTTACAGTTAAGAACTTGTACAGACTAGTTACCTACCGAAAACAGTATTTTTCATGTCAGGACTTATACAGCTTAGCTACTCATCGGAAATTTTTCTAAAATTAAACATGGCTTTCAAGTTAAAACTTTCAAATGTGGATGCAGCTCTACCCAATATTTTCGAAAAATCTAAGCATCAGATTTTATGCAAGTCATCCATTTTAGGTCTGGGGGTAAAAGTCAATCCTAGATGCTTATCAAAAAGTTTGGGAACCCCACATACACAAACTAGATAACCACCGAGAATATTTCCACCCACATACACACACAGTTTTATTAATATAGAGATACAATGCAATACAGAATAATTAGACAACCAAGTATAAAGAATGAAACGAGAGAAACATTATTTTCTAATATCGTGTTTCAAATCAAATACCAGTTTAATCAAAATTTTGGACTTAATAAATCTCTACAAAAATGTTTGCTTAAGAAATCAACATGGAGTCAATTTCCTTTTTGGACATCATTTCCTTTTGATAACTTTTCTTTCCGCGTCCATTATTTCTTTTGAAAACGGACGTGCCAGGATTCCTTAGATCAACCGAGGATATTCATTGTTGGTTCTGGAACCCAACACCTCGGATTGTGCGAAGATAATGCGAGAAAGTCAGCATCTTGGCACGTGTTGTTTGACAAGAACCCCACCACTGTGCACCAGCTCGTGGATGAAAAGAACGGAGCCAGAAATAAGCCTGGCTCGTTTTGAGGATCATGTGTGGGATGATCACGTGACCATCTGGCTCAAAATAGCTTGATCAATAATTATTGTTTAATCCAAGATTTGATAAATTCATCCAATAAGATTGTTTGGTCTGGTGAATTCTTCTCTCGGGATACGTGATAGATTTGTAATGAGTAAATGAAATTACGGATACTGAGAGCAGATTAACCATTTTGATTGCTGGGTTGGTCCCACCCTACAACGGCGTATCTTATAGTAAACTAATGAAGCTTAAGTTTCGGGTTGCCTGATCTCAGAAAACCATCTCCGTTCCACCCACCATCGCAGACATGATCTATGAAAGAAAGCAGTCTAATTTGGACATCGGTTTGTTAGAAGAGAATCAAGGAGAAACATATACATTTCATTTCTAATTTCTTACATGCAAACTAGCAGGTATTCGATTACATGTCCTAAATAATATTTTAAAAGGGGTATAAAACCAATATTATTACTTTTTTTAAATTTTTATGCAATATATATATATATATATATATATATATATATATATTTACAAAGAATCAGAATCGATAATAGTATCAGAAGATGGAATTTATCACGGAATCGGTAATTGTATCGGAATTAGGAAAATATTGGAATCGTCCCATCACTAGGAAAAATATTGGAATGGTCCCATCACTAATATATATATATATATATATATATATATTCTAATATTTTTCCTAATTCCGATACAATTACCAATTCCGTGATAAATTCCTACTTCTGATACAATTATCGATTCTGATTCTTTATAAATTTAACTATAAGATTGGAATTTTCCCCGATTTTCCTAAAAAAAACACATGTTAAATATGCAGATATTTTCCTAAACATCAAAATTACACTTGTGGGGGATGATCTATCGACTTAAGCTTTACTGGTTATTTAAAATTAATAAATATTTATTATTTTATCAATATTACCAGCAGTGGAAGATTTTACTTCAAATAAAAAAAAAGACAATTAAAGAATCCTTTTGACATCGGAAAGTAGGCACCAATTTTTCCGATACCGATTCTGAATAATCGTCCCAACACTAATATATATATATATATATATATATATATTTGTAGTCATCGACATACAGTCCTGTTTTGTTATATCACAACTCATCAGTGCCACTAGACTAGTACCTCTCCCAAGCCAAGGATTGAACCTAGAACCGTTGTTGACAGTCAACCGTTCTCCCACTCGACCACGGAAGTGATGCCCACAAATAACCTGTCCACCACTTAAAAAGTGCTCAAACCGCCTGTTTGTAAACAAACAAACCGCGAGCTTTGCACTTTTCAGCCACTTAAGTAGCAGGTGAGATAATTTACAACTGTGCTCTACCCAAAGAGCGGGGGGGGGTTAAAATATATATGTAGTCATTGACATACTGTCTGGTTTCGTTGTATCACAACTCATCAGTGCTGCTAGATTAGCAATTCTCCCAAGCCAAGGACTCAACCTAGAACTGTTGTGTTGACAGTCGGCAGTTCTCCCACGCGGCCAAGGAAGCGATGCCCGCATATAACCTGTCCAAATGTCTATTTAAACAAACATCCGTCCACCACTCATACAGTGCTCATATATATATATATATATATATATATATATATATATATATATATATATATATATATATATATATATATAATGGGAAAAGATGGCATAACAAAAAGAAAACACAATTGCAACTTCACTTCTAATTTTCGGATTTTGTAATCATGCCCATATTGCCTTATTTTCTTTTAAAGTTGATGAGTTTCTTTTCCTCTGATGAGTTAAGTGCAGAATAAATTCAAAAATTTACACAATGATCACATGAATGATTCTGCGCTATGAAACAGGTGCTGTCAAAAATTGAGCATTTCAATATACAGTATTCCATTACCAGTTCTAAATAATAATAAAATAGGATATATCACCGATATTATTACTTATGTTTTTTTTTAATTTTCATTTTTATACAATACTAGCAGGAAGACCGGACTTTGCTCGGGATCGAATGATGATCAACAAATATTTCACACTCCTATATTTTTATTGTCATCGAATTCCGTAAAATCGCCCAGGAGAAAGCCTCACATGCTTCCATGCAGTAACTTAGTCCAAAATATATGTTATTCTACATTGCACTTTAGAGAACCTACTGTTTTTTTTTTTATTGAAATTATTTTATATAAATTTCTTTCCAGTTAACGATAAAAATGAAGAAAGTTACATGCGGGATTTGAAAATATGGGCCACGTCATGCAAAAAAAGAAAAAAAATGTAAATTTTTAAGTCTTATAAAAATCTTTGCAGTAAATTAAAAAAAATATTAAGAAATTTACGTGCGGAGTTTGAACGTACAGACCACGTCATGCAAAAAACAACAACAACAAAAAAAAACGTTATCAACTTACCCACAGTATAATTTTCATGACTCATTGTTGCTAAGCGACGACATAGAAAAATGGCGTTACTGATGATAAGTAAATTAAAATAACGGTTTCGATTATCGGTAATTATCGGTGTATTCTGAGACAAAACTTAACTAAGATCATTCCCAGTCTTATACACTAAAGTTCTCTAAATTTTAAAGAAAATCTGTTCAGCCTTTTAAGAGTCTATTAGGAACGACCCCCCCCACACACATAGTTGCATTTATATATATATATATGATTAATTTCTGTTTTTAATTTGTTCTTCCTTTTACCTTTTGTATAATATATATGTGTGTGTATTTATATGTGTGTGTGTATATATATATATATACAGCGAACACAATTTTATGATATATATCTATCTCCACACACACACATAATACATAATGCATACATATACACACACAATAAATATATATATATATATATATATATATATATATATATGCATACACACACACACATATATATATATACGCACGCACGCACACACACACACACACACATATATATAATTGCTCCTTCTCATTCTACGAACGGATCCTGAAGAGATGAAATATAAATATAAAAAGAGGATAAACGTTGTAATTGATTTCCTATTTGACTTGTTGCATGTTCATGTGATAATCTATGACGCTAATGGATTCGCAGGTTTTGATTAAATGACATTATTTTTTTACTCAACTGATTTTAATAACTTTGCAAATATTCAAACATTGAAAAGTTGGATGGAATCTTCGATTTTACATTAAACTCTTTTCAAAATGAAATTAGCTTCAAATCGGCAATCATTTTCTTCATGCTTTAATATCTATATAAGGTTGAATGTCTGTAAATGCATCGAATTGTATACAATATGGTTTTGATATATCATATATGTCTATGTATATTCGTTCAAAAGTACAGCAGACAAAATAAACAAATAAACGTTGATATAATTTCATAAGTAATACGGATTATCATCACATCTACGTATGTAAAGGCGGTGAATTTGTGGGAAGCAATGGAAGAGGGGAATTTAAATTAATAGTTTCCATACACAAACACTAGATGAGAGGTAATATTTTATAGGAATAATATTTTTGTAAAGTAACTAAGTTTTATATGTGGAATTTTGAAGCAGTTCAATAATTAGAAACATAACGAAGATGGTCGTTTATTATTTAGATTATTAATAATAATAACAAAATATCATTATGCTATTATTATTGTTAAGAAGAAGAAGAAGAAGAAGGAGAATAGATTGTTTAGTTTCAAGCGTTTAAGTCTCCATAGCTATACATATATGAAACATATACGGTAATAAAAATCACTGTAAACCAAATATTGTCTCCATATGCAAGTTGGACTCAATTGTCATAGCAACAATGGAATCTGTTTGAACTTGTACTCTCTCACGAGAGGAGTTAATGGTAAAACTCAACCGCACAACTCAAATTACAGCAACTTTGATGAATGTCTGCTCAGATTTTAGCATGTATGTCTGTGTGAATAATATATATATATATATGTGTGTGTGTGTGTGATATGTATATATGTGTGTGTGATATGTATATATATATATATATATATATATATATATATATATATGGTATTTGAGCCACCTGAAGTCTCACAATAGCAGATCATCTTCATTCAATGTTCCATAGAGATCTCATAGCACAGTGTGTGTAATATGCAGTAAGGTTTGCAGCTCTACATCTGGACTGAGAAGGCACATGGTTTTGCACAAAGACAATATTTCTCATCTGGATCCAATCAACCCCGTTAAAACATTGACCTTAAGGTGTCATGTCTCTCCTCGTTGAAGCTACAGGCCTTCAAAGTAACCTGAGGTCACATGACAGGATACTAAATGCAGAACATGAATCTGTGAAGATGCTGCAATCATCATATATATATATTTTGGCAGCAACTCATAATTCAACGACGTGTTCCATCGGACGTGCTTGAATAATAAATATATATATATATATATATATATATATATGAGTGGCGTCACCAGCAATTGTTCTTTCTTATATACTTAGTTTATTAATTGATGTTTTCATTTGCATTTTTTCAATTATTGATATGAGTTTGGATGTCCATAACGCGTTTCGGGCGATTTTGTATGCTCTCATCAATTTTTTTTTCTTCTTTTTTGGAAAAAAATCGGTTTCAGGAAGCCATTCCGAAAATTAATTTTATTTTCACGAAGTGTGGTTCACCTTTTAGTTGAGTGAAAGTCAGATGGGGGTCATTCGGTGGAACATGGAATCGTGGGTGCTTTATTTTTAATGTTTTTAAACATTATCATTTATCTTGCTTGTATCGTAGGCATAAGTATGTGGTGTGTGTGTGTGTGTGTACGTGCATGTATGGTTTAAAATTCATTAAGATTAATGATAGTAATAATTATAATAATACCCTCTCGACGTAAATACCCCGACAAACCGGAGAAGCAGCTAAATCCCACCCCTACACAGTAGAGGTCCCTAGGTGTAAGAAAAACTTCTACTTCAATAGTTTCTTCCCCAGAACTGCTAGACTTTGGAATTCCCTTCCGGATTCTCCTTTCCCAACTGCAGTGACATGCAGAAGTTCAAGTGTGATGTGAACAGTCATCTTGCTGTTTATCTCCCTTCATAATATCCCTACAACTTATGCCCCTGATAGTAGCCCTCTACATTAAAGTGGCACTGTGTCTTGTTTGGGGTGAAAATTAAATTTTAAAAAAATAATTCAAATACGTATTTGAAATTTTAAAGGAGTATGCCCCACATAATTTAATTATAGTAGGTGCATAGGGATTCGACACATTAAGTGGCAGGTAAAGATTGGAAATTACTTGGACTGTCTTCTCAGGGAATTTTATACACATGAATTTAAATTTCATCAAAATAGGATATATTTGAAGTTTTAAGAGAGATTTTGCCTTTATAGTTTCTTTTGAGAAAGGGGCAAATATGAATTCCATACATTGAAGAATATAATATACAGCATAATCACGTTGATACAACGGTTTCCATCAGATCACCGAAATTAAGCAACAATGAGTCTGTCCATTACCATACGGGTGACCATTTCAGAATTCCAGGTGCTGTATGTGCTCTCCGCTTATCTTGGTATTGTTTCCAGTCGTCCTGGATTTCTCCTTGCCACTGGACTGAAGCAGTGCCAATTCATGAGAGGTATTCTTGTTTTTGTTTTTTTTTATTCGCCCTAAACAAAGCACATTGCCACTTTGATATAGGGGGCTACTATCAGGGACCTAAGTTGCAAGAGTACTATGTAGGGAGTTTAGTAGCAAGATGTCTGTTCACATTACACTTGAACTTCTGCATGTAATACAGTTGGAGAAGCAGGAAACCGGAAGGGAATTCCAAAGTCTAGCAATTCTGGGGAAGAATCTATTAGAGTAGAAGGCCTTCTTACATCTAGGGATCTCTACTGTGTAGGGGTGGGACTTTGCTGCTTGTCGGGTTTGTCGAGGGTATTTTGGTCGATGGGGCACAAAGGCTTGTAGTTCGTCAGAGCACCCACCATTAAAATACTTGTAAAGCAGCAGAAGGATGCAACATTTCATCTATGGGACAGGGGCTGAAGCTTAGATGACAGTTTGGCGACTCTCTTTTGGACCCTGTCCAGAAGCAAGAGACTAGAAGCAGAGGTTTTGTTGGGGAATGTGCAACTGTTGCCACACAATTACACCTGTAGCTGCCCCTGCAGGGGGTATCCTTAATCTTCCGAGACTGAACGGAGGCATCGAATGGTATATAGAGATTCAAAACCACTTCCATTTATCCTTGTAAGTATTATATATAAGTATACTTTCATTTTTTTTTATGTAGATTCGCTAGCCTTTCTTTCATTAAGAAACACATACAAGTATTAGCATTTGCATATATGGATTTTAGTTTAATATATTAAGACAAATATCGATTCTGTGGCCAATAACAGTTTATTTAATGATTTAGCATGGTGCATTAAACCTAAATGAATTCGTAAGCGTGCGTGTAAATGCATAACACAAGAAAAGACGTTAGGCAAAAATGTATGACACCTACACAGAAAGCTATGTGAAGTTACCTTGAACGTTTTTACCATCAAGATAAACATAGCCTATTTTTACTTTAATTTTTATTCATAAATCTTTATTTGCTTATCCTACATAAGTGATTCAAAACACACAAAGAAAAAGCAATGCGGAATCTTTTTACCATATTGTGTGTGCTTTAAGCAGTATCAGATATTTCCATATATTTTTTTGACAAAAAGGTTAAAATGAATGCAGTCTAGGAAGGTCACAGCTCAGTTATTCCTGGCTATTAATAAAAATATAAGCATAGAGTATTTTATTAAAAGTGCATCCGTGGGTGTTCATAGGAGGAGATATTCAAAGTTTTTTTTTTTTTTTTTTTTTGTAAATTTGGCATTTCCAGCTTTGCATTTTATATTAAAAAAAAAAAAAAAGATAAAAAAGAAAACGATTTGTAATCTTCGGGATCCGCAATATTTCATTACTTGCAAGAAGCATCGACGTTGCTCAGGATTGAATGAGAATTGCTATTATGTACTTTTAACTAATCTCATAACCAGGGCTGTGACAACAGCATATTCTTTATATTATTTTAACTCTTGAGTATATATCAAACACAGTTAATCAACCGAGAACCACATCACCTTATATAAAAGCACATATATGACACTATCAGCCGGTCACTGATGTGTGAACGACCCACATGTTACACTAAATGTCTTAGAAACGGTCCCATGATGATGTGAAGACGGGCCAGTCAATAGTGTCTTAGTATCAATAGGAAAAAGCATACCTGAGATGTTGGATGTGGCTTCTTCTCCCAGGAAAATGTCTTGACCTTTGGTGGCATTCGGGTTGGAATCTTCCTTTTCCTCAGGGCCGCTGCATTCTTTAACGCAGATATTTATGGCAGACACAAAAGCACACAACACCACACAATCGTAATATATATGAAATCTAATTAACTATTTATTTTATAAAATGTATACAATATATATATATTACAATATTAACATACATTTTACAGATCCTACAATTGATTTTCACCAGTACTTCATTAAAACTAACCTACCTTAACTAGTGTTGAGGGAGAAGGATGCCCCTCCCCCCCGCCCTTCATTTACAGAGAGACAGAAATATGTGTGCTCACTTCGTGACAGACCGGACAGAAAGAGGTCGATAAAAGAAAGGGAATTATGGGGTTGCATTTCCTGTGTATCTCTCCGCCTACGGCCAAATAACCACCTGGCCATGCAGGGAGAGGGTGCGTTAACAACTACCACAACCGGAGCACTAAGATGTAGTGCAACACATAAGATATCAACGGATATATATACTTCAGAGTCAGAACCATAAAATGAATGCAGCAATACTCCTAACGCTATATAACGTATTACTTTCTTTGTTTTTACTGCTCCCTTCTCCAATTTCGCCTCTTCGTATAGTCGGAAGAAACTGAAATGTTTGAAATCTTTCTGAATTGATATTTTTATTTTATTTATTTTTCTATCCTTTGAGATGAAGCTTCATAATTTGTGTATTTATTTTTTTTGTGGGCTGTTATCCTCATCTTCATAGTCGTTGTTGTTTCATCACGTCGGAAGATGCTGAAATGTTGAAAAACTCTTTGAATTAATGCAATTCTGAATTTTTTAGATGATGTATGAATCTTGGGTATTATGAGCACCATGTTTCGGTCGCTGAAACGTACGATTTTCGTTGGGTGTAAAATCCATATTAGAGTCGCATCCCCTGTGTGTGTGTGTGTGTGTGTGTGTGTGTGTAACGTGGGATGACTTGACATTGCTCAGAATTGAACGAGAATTGCTACTATAACGTTTAACTAATCTCATAACTAGGGATGTGACAACAGCATATTCTTTTTATTGTTTTGACCCTTGAGTATATATACAACACAGTTAATCAACCGAGAACCACATCACCTTATATAAAAACATATAAGATATCAACGGATACATATACTTGAGTCAAAACAATAAAAAGAAATGCTGTTGTCACAGCCCTACTCATAACGCTATATAACTTATATATTACTTACTTTGTTTTTACTGTCCCTTTCTCCAATTTCGCCATGGGTTCTTGCGGACAATTCTAGTATGGAGTTAAAGAGCCTTATTATTTATTTTAGTTTTAGATGTAAATATCACTATATTTTACTGCATAGTATTACTAATATATATATTATTTTTAAAATATAATAAAAGTGATACATTTAGTAGTCCGGCGAGGTTAGCACCATGGTAGAGGTTTAGGCTTCTTATCACGAGGTGCCGATTTCGAATCTCGCTAGATTCAGCAACTCTGATGAGTCGTGGACGACGAAACACGTGTCAGTGGATAATTATATTTTAAAAATAATATATATGCCGCTCCCCATTAAAAAGGGGGTACCAGATTGGTCAATGGGAAAATTATTCCCAACAAGCATTTAGGTAAAAATGCACTTTCGTATAAATACTTGAATTCATTCAAGAAAGTATCGCTAACAAAAACAAATAAAAACACACACACACACACATATATATATATATATATATATATATATATATATATATATATATATATATATATATATAATGTACTAGCAGGTCGAGTATATATATAATGTACTAGCAGTTCAGCCCAGCTTTGCTCGGGTCCTATGTACTTTTCATAACTTGCTCTATGTGTGAATACACTTTATGTAAGGTTTCAAATGTTTAGACCAAAATTTGTGTGAGTAATTTCGTAGAGACCGCAGAGGTCATTTTTTTAAAACTTTAACACCAATTTTGACCCGTTCACATTTAGTATTTTTCTCTCAAATCAAAATACAAAGTTTTATCCATGTCCAAGTTACCTACATCTAAAATTTCAAATGTTTAGACCCAAAATTGGCTGAGGAATTTGGTAGAATCTGCAAAGGTGAACTCTTTGAACTTTGATCTCTTGGCAGCCAAATTGTCGCCCCAAAACTGATTAAAATGCTTGCCGCATGTCTGAATACCCGTTATGTATAAATTTTAAATGTTTAAACACAAAATTGGCTGAGTAGTTTGTTAGACACTGCAATGGTCAACTTTTTTTAACTTTGACCCCATGGCAGCTCAAATTTTCGACCCAAACCGATTAAAAAGCTCGCCCTATCTCTGAATATCCTTTATGTAAATTTTCAAATGTTTAGACGAGAAATTGGCTGAGTAATTTGGTAGAAACCGCAGAGGTCAATTTGTTTAAATTTTAACCCCAAATTTTACCCCTTGACATTTATTTTTTGGGCTCAAATCAAATTAAAAATTTTGATCCATGTCCACGTAACCTACATATGACATTACATGTGTTTAGACCCAGAATTGGCAGAGGAGTTTGGTAGAGTTTTCAAAGGTCAAATCTTTGAACTTTGACCCCTTGACAACCAAATTTCTGTCAGAAAACCGATTAAAAAGATTTTCCCAAATCTCAATACTCTTTATGTCAAATCTCGAGTTTTTAGACCGAAAATTGACAGAGTTATTTGGTAGGGAAATGTACATAGACACACACACACACACATTTTCACTTTTATAGATATATTTATATTAGTGGTAGGATGATTCCAATATTTTTCCTGATTCCAATACAATTACCGATTGTGTGCTAAATTCCCGAATCCGATACAATTACCGATTCCGATTCTTTATAAATCTTTAATTATTTAGCTATAAGATTGTTTTTTTTTTCTCCGATTTTCGTAAAAAAAAACACATGTTAAATATGCATAGCTCTTCCTAAACGTCAAAATACACTTGTGGTGGATGATTTATCGATTTTAGCTTTTAACTGGTATTTTAAAATCAATAGATACTTATTATTTTATCATTATTTCCAGCAATGGAAGATTTTAATTGAAACAAAATTACATAAAAAACACAATTAAAAGAATCGTTTTGGCATCGGAAAATAAGCACCAATTTTTGCGATTCCAATACCTCCAAATTTTCCGATTTTGATTAATCGTCCCAACACTATATATAGATATATCAAAGGAGATGCAATGTTTACCTGATATAAGCAATGGTAAATTTCAATCTAATACAAATGTTAAGTATTTATATATAGATATTTTAGTCCCAACCAAATAAAAAAGCTCAATACACGAATAATATAGAGTATAGCTTATTATAAGAGAAAAGAAATGAAAACTATCAGCTGAAATTTACAATCAAATTTATTGTTTGACTGAATACTCCAAAAAAACGATTTACAATTCTTATTCTGTGGGGTTTCAGAGAATGCTATTCTTCTATTCAGGGGACGGAGAGAAATAAGCAAATATTTATAGTAATGCTAGAATTTGCTAGTTATGGACTAAATGAAACTTCAATTTATTATAGTCATAAATTGTAAAACTGTACGTGTCCTTAAAAAAACGAGTGAAAAAATGTAGATGTAAAAAATAATAAACAAACAAACCCGTAATAAAATTGCATGAAGACTCTTTCAAAGGTAATCCGAAGGCGAAAATAAATCTTTAGAATCAAGTCCCAATTTAAATCCAATTGATTAGAATTAGTCCAGTTGGAAAATTTTCAATGCAGCTGAAATAATGGAAATTGTTTTTGCCGATAGTGCAGTATAGGTGGATCACCTTCGAAAGAGTCTTCATGCAAGCCGCAATTTTATGCCCGGTTCGGTTGGATTACATATACTTTACAGTTTTCCTAACAAACACTTCATGTACGGTATGCATATTGTGGTGAGTTTTCGGGTGGTGTTCTTTGATGTTTGGTCCGGATTTCTTGGTGCTGATGCCATGCTCTTTGTATATTTGTTTTCAGTGGATAGTTTCTCTTAATCTGTTCATGTTTTCTTGACATCGATTGTTGTGTCTACATATTGCTTTTGTTCAGTGTTTTAAGCAATAGAGATTCCTTTCTTTACAATGTATGGATGGTGGGGTTTGAAGTTTAGGTATTGTCCGGTGAAAGTTGGCTTTCGGTATACAGATGACATAAATCCCTAACAAATGTGGCTTATCAGCACATCTAGAAACGATAATTTTTTATTATGCTCTTTATACTACCCCTGTGAAGTAAATAAAATGTTCTGTTTAAAATTCTGTGCAGATTCCTGAGTTCGAGAGAAACATTCGACAAGATACACCTGAAGAAGGTCGGGGGTTATATCGGCCAAAACGTTGTGAAAAATGACATTCAAGATGTGAACATCAGTCCAATGAATCCAAATAATCCAAATATAAATAGAAGTATTATATGATTCTATTCTACATCCTCCCCCGTTGCTTGGTATGTCCAAAATACATCTATTGTCTGACGCTATTAATTCTACGATTTGCAGACATATACCTCTCTGCTACATCCCTTTTCATTTACCTGCAGTTGAACTATTGAACTTTTTCAACAACTTCCGTGTACACATACCTAACCCCAAACAACCCCTTTAAGCAAATTTCTAAATCCATAATTACTGACTTTTCTCTTTCATTCATTTTCCTTTATATTTTTTTATATTTTGAGATGAGGATTGATTTTTTCGTATTATTTGGATTCTTCAATCTACTGGTTTCGTCTTGAGTGTTATTTTCACACCGTTTCGGTTTATGTAACCTCCGACCTTATTCAGGTATATCTTGTCAAACTCTGGAATCTTTTTGTCAAATTCTGAAATATGCATGAAATTTTAAATAGAAACCTTTATTTAATCCACCGAAAGAACATGCTCTCGTTCCGTCAGCCATAACTGGGTAGAAGTTCTACGAAATTCACAACTGTTTTTGAGTGTCGCCCACACTGAGGATTGAACCTTTGATCTCAAGAAGAGTGTAACTTTACGACTGATTTTACCAAGAACTTTATCCACTACGCCGCTTTTTTCTTTTTTTTGCTTTTTCAAATCTGCACTGTGCAAATTCATTTGTGTATTTGGATCGTCCTCAAGAATGGAAAGGGTTAAAAAAAAAAAAAAAAGAAGGCGACGAGAGCAAATCTCTATTAATAATTCCCATGGGATTATAAGATTCTTCCTCAAATAAACCAATCATGTCTATTGCTGGATTTAGAACTGACGCCCTAGGGCCAGTGCTTCTCAACTTGTATCCCTTTGTCTAATTCCTTAAAATAGTGAGTCACTACCTACTAAGGCCGGAAGGCTACTCGAAGATTATATTGGTGGAACATTCCATTCCCAAAGACCTCTAGTAAGAAGCATTTAGTTACTGTTTGGAATCAATTTTGAGGTTAGTTTTCGATATAGACAAATTGTTTGCATATTTATGGTCTGGAAAACCTATCTCTATAACGAACCATATAAACTTATAAAATATATTTATATTCTGGTATTGAGGAAAAGATAAACAACCCAAAGGAAAGAATGACACCCATCGAAATTAAGTTTATATATAGATAGGAAAATCTTTGCCTGTGTAATTACTTCAGACACCGCGGTAGAGTGGAAAATATAACTCCCAGTATACCACCATTACTTAAATCATATAAATATTTGTATATTTGTTCACTGACTGTTAATTTTACCATTGGATTTACATCTAGCAAACCTATACAACCATTATATATATATATATATATATATATATATATATATATATATATATATATATATATATCTATATATCTCTCTCTCTCTATATATATATATATATATCTATATATCTCTCTCTCTCTCTCTCTCTATATATATATATATATATATATATCCACAGATCGTCTATCGCCTTCTTTCCCCCTTTGTCTCTCTTTCTCTCTAATATATATATATATATATATATATATATATAAGTGATACGACGATTCCAAAATTTTTCAGATACCGATACAGTTGTCGATTCTGTCCTAAATTCCCGATTCTAATACAATTACTGGTTCTGATTCCGATTTTTTAAATTTATAAATATAGAGATTTGAGGGAAGGGTGGATTACCACAGAAACCAATGTATACACCAAAAAATACACGTTGGGATTGGTCTAAGAATCGTTTTGGTATCGGAAAATCGACACAAATATTTCTAATACCGATTCTGATACTTAAAGAAGTTCCGATTTTTTCGATTATCGATTCCGATCAATCGTCTCAACACTAATATATTTATAAAATGGGCATATTATTCCGCGTATGCTCCTATAAAAGTATTTTCAAGGTTATGGGGGATGTAAGACGCATAAAAACGATGTTTTTTTTTCTGTTTTATTTTGATGTTTCGAGCAGCCATTCGCTCTTGGACACAAAATGTAGCGAAATGAATCGAAAGGAAAGACCTTGAAAATGCTGGATATTTCATCTTTCGGCTGATTTCATTCCTTGCCAAAAGTTTTGAAATAGTTCACGTTAATTTTCGTAAGCGTTTAACTATTTTTTTTTATCTTTAAACGCATCAGTCAGCATCAGCCTCAAACACAACTGCTCTTAATATATATAATAAATGATTAGAAACTATAAGAAGTGTATTGAACAGAAAAGTCAAAGTTAGTAGTATAATAGAATAATATATATATATATATATATATATATATATATATATATATATATATATATATATATATATATATATATATTACTAGCGAGGAAACGCGATGTTTCTCTGGATTGAATGATAATCAACGAACGTTTCACACTCCCATATTTTATTGTCATCGAATTTGCTCAAATCGATTGATTGCCTGCTCTAGTTGGGGACCCATCACGGCGCATTGGGAGGAAGTTTCACATGCCTCTCTGCATTGGCTTAGTCAACAGTGCATTGTATTGTTAGTTGCACTGAAGAGAATCTAATGTTGATTTCATAAAATTATTTTTCTATAAAATGGTTTCAATAAAAGTTTAAAATGCAAAAGTAAAGTATCATAGTTCAGTTGTACTCTAAACAAACATTTATTTCGAACGCACCTCTGTCATATCAAAGAACCTACTGTTGATTTTATAAGCCTGAACTTCTTGTGTGGTGATACTATCTTGAATCAAAGTTTAAAATGTAGAAGTTAAGTATCATGGTACAATTGTGCTTTAAACAGAAGCATTCATTTCGAACGCACCCCTGTCATATCAAAGAGCCTACCGTTGATTTTATATGTCGGGCCTTTTGGTTTGTGTGTTAATAAAACTTCTCAAATGCATTTGTGACGTTAAGCTGTGTAAGGCGTTAACTTTGATCAAAATCAACTGTTTCTTTCTTTCATCAGATTATTTCGATTATTGATTATCGATTTTTATCGAAAAACCTAACCTAAGAACACTGCCAGATACATAAGTATATTTGCTTGAAATTTCATAAAAATCGACTCAGCCGTTTTCGAGTCCGCAGGGAACGACTCACACGCACATACACACACAAAGGTCCTTTTATATGATATATATGTGTAATATATATATATATATATGTATATATATGTGTGTGTGTGTGTACGAATATATACATATGTAGATATGCGTGTGTGTATATATGTGTGTGTATATGCGTGTGTGTATATAAATGTATATGTGTGTGTATATATATATAAATGTATATGTGTGTGTATATGTGTATATATATGTGTGTATATATATATTAGTTAAGTAAGCTATAACCTAGTTTCACCCTTTCATGAGAACATTTTGTTTTTGAAAAATGTAAATTTTGTAATGGCGATCATTGTCCAACAAACGATATCTTTAACCCGTATCCTAAATAGCTCCATGATCTTCATAAGTGGTAAAATATCGAAAACCAAGTTACTCTCCTTTCATCATAATCGCTCTAACCCCGACCATGCCTCAATTGAAATGAATGGCTCTCTTCTTGGTTAAGCTCCATATCTTTACAAGCTTCTGGAACTGACCTTCACTCTTGATCTGAAATGGAACACATACATCAAATCTGTTGCTAAGAGCGAACATTGGTTGGATCACTCTACCGCTCCAGTATGTATCTCACTGCCGATGCAATCTTCTATGTTTAAGAGGCGGATATGTCTTAAAATGCAATACTGGTGCTACATCTGGGCAAGAGCTGCTCGGTGCCCTCTATCCAGCCTTGATAGAGTTCAAAACCGGGTTCGAAACCTAGTAAGTGATACTCTTTTCTCTTCTCTGCAACGTCTTTACCACAGAAGAAACATTACGACCCTATCTCTGCTGTTTCATTATTTTGATGGCAAGTGCTCGACTCAACTACAATCTATGGTTCCCCTTTGTTAAACTTTCACAAAAGACACTCGACTGGCTACAACCGCTATATATTTTCCCCACTCTCTATCTGTGTCTAAATCTAAATGCAGACTCCATGAACAAAGCTTCTTTCCCAGAACTGCCCGCCTGTGGAACTCTGTTCCACTGGCCTGCTTCCCGGTTGAATATAACATAGTAGCGTTCTAATTCAATGTAAACACGTTCTTGTCGAGCTGTCCCCATAAATAATTAAAGTCTACCCAATTTACACTATTGACGATTACTACACTGCCACCTTAATTTCATTTATCCTTATGCTCGAGTGGCCTTTGAACCTTGATAAGTGGTTACTCCCAAGTAAAATATAAAAATAATATATACAGAAAATGGTATACAACGACTTTACGAGGGTTGATATGCTGTAAAAATTAACA
The DNA here is from genome assembly GCF_053919585.1 of Euprymna scolopes. Taxonomy (NCBI): domain Eukaryota; kingdom Metazoa; phylum Mollusca; class Cephalopoda; order Sepiida; family Sepiolidae; genus Euprymna; species Euprymna scolopes. The sequence continues at coordinate 36,126,755 of NC_136493.1, read as the reverse complement.
GCCGGCAATTCTATATGGATCCTGGTCGTAAAGCAGTGCCAACACTGCATAATACATGTCAGAATGTTTTGGATAATTACTGAATACTGATGCGGAATCTGATACTGTCTAATCATTCATTCCGGTATCAATGCAAAGGCCAATGGTTGCAAATGCCAACGTTGGACACGTTAACTACTAATAGACGTATATGTAACGGTTATGACTACTGAAATACATTGATAACATCCCCAAGGCATAAATCATCCAATCTAAAGGACTGTGACCGAAAATGTGGCGCTGATAACAATCAGGATGTCACCATGAGTCAAGCAATAAATGATGCAAATCATATTTGACGAACGAAATCTATCCTATATAATTGGTTTCGTGTATTTGTGCATCACGTTGGTATACCACTTCTCTTAGATCAACACCCTGGTGCTACAAAATCAGACTGTCTGAAAATAGTAGCTTCCCGGCCTAAAATGTACCAAATATTAAGGTTATTGTGTTTTACATTTCCCTTTGCAAAACTCAATCATGTTCTGCAAAGTCCAAAACAAAAACAACAATTTACCTCTACAAAACAACCAAACCAAAGAAAAGAATATCTACTATTATATAAAAGTCACTTTGTGTTTGTGTGAGTTTGTGTGAGGTCCTTCCTCATAGGTTCCGAAACGGCTGAGCCTATCTTTCGCAACTTTCACACAAAGCTAATTTATATGCCTGGTAATGTTCTTAGATATGTTTTGTGCAAAAATTAATCCAATAGGTATCGAAAATCGAAATAATTCCAATCTTAAAAATAGTTTATAAATAAAAACAATGTAATTTTTAAACAGGAATATTTTATTTTACACCGGCCAAGGGAGATAATAAAATTTCAGCAAATATTTTCTTAAAAAAAGATACGGATTTATATGATCTAGTGATATAGCTCAGTGGTACAGCATTCAACTATAGATCGAATGATCTCCTGTTCAAGCCCGGATGTATCTCATCTTTTTATTTTAATTTTTTTCTTATTAATGAGTTCAATTTACTATAAAAGTAGAGGTACCATTTAAAATCGCCGCAAATTATTTCTTCATTTGCATATTTTAAAACTAAAAATCCCAAGAGGCTTTTTCCAAAGCATTCGTCATCAAGTCCAAATATTAGCTGATGTTATATTGTAAACAAACACAGACAGAATTTGTTAAACGATATGATGAATATATTTTTATCTTTTGCAAATTATTTTTTGGCAAATTATTCCTCGTAATATATAATCTATAATATAAAACTCACCTATCTGTTTAAATGTATGTATGTATGTCTGCCTAAAACTTTCCACAGAGGCGACGGATTTTCACGAGATCGGTATCGTTTTCCACAGAGGCGACGGATTTTCACGAGATCGGTATCGACCCTTTGGACAATAGATATCGAATAATTAGCTAAAAACATTAATTCCTTCACCCTCAACTGGGCACTTTTCTACAGGGAGGGGTCGCTTTTTTCGCCGATATTTTCGAAAATCACTCCCTCTTTCCGATTGAGTAGCCTTAATTTAAACCTTTGTCATTTCCAGTTTGGCGATGGACGCAACGGGAAAGATGTCACTTTTTTTTTTTTTCACGTTCTTTTGCTCCTTCGTGGCATGGTTTCGAACCTGCCTACTACTATTTTTCTTTTTTTTTGTTCTTTTTTTTTTTTTTTTTGCACAATACACACCTCCAAACACCCGGGCAACGCCGGGCACCCAGGTTGTAATCAATAGAGGATTGATTCTATAATAACATACACAATCTGCATCAGTTAAAATATTATGTGTAAGTGTATTGTACAGCCGGACAACGCCAGGTTGCCAGGTAAATTAACCTCTTCTCGACGGGTGAGAAGGCAAAACCTGGGAAAACTGACCTCTTATAACAGCACAGGTTCATACTTCATGTCAACAAAGAACAGGTCATCCTGAAAAAGAGCTTACCTCTGCGGATTTGATTTTCGTATGAACTAATCTCTTAGATCAGGTTTTCCCAAACTTCCAGACACTATGGAGCCTATGAGCACGGTAACGGTTTTTTACGGAGTACTAACAAGATAATTTCTAAAATAAATATGAAAAAACATTAACTTCAAATTTTGGCTTATACTTGTTCATTAGTTGATCTTGTCTGTAATTTATACTCCTTTAAATTCGTTTTTCTTTTGTGTGTATTGATATTCATATTAAAAACCCTCTTTTCTATTTATTTAAAAACAAAATACAATTTTCTTATATATGGATCGTGCAATTGCATTCATCTACAAAAGATCTAGCTAATTTGCATATTCTTTTAAACATTAGTTTTTTCGGTTTCCTTATAGGATTTATCTTCAGTTCACTTACGTGTAATTATATTCATGCAGATATTCTACATGATTTATACTTGTATAATATTTGCGTAAAAAGTTTATAGTAAACACAAAATTGTTTCCATATATATTTATGGAATTTAGGAAAACTCGTCCCGGGAAAACTCGTCTCCGGAAAACTCGTCTCCGGAAAACTCGTCTCCGGAAAACTCGTCTCCTTTCGCTAGGTAGGAAAACTGGTCCCTTATTGAATAAATATCGATTGAAAACACATTTTATGATCGTTCTTGAAGGAGATATTGCTTTTTAAAATAGACTATAGCCCCCCCCCCCCATAATATTAAAAAAAAAAAAAATTTATTTGCTTAACGTTTTTTTTTTTTTTTTTTTTTTTTAATAAAATCGATTGTCCGTTTTCTACCTAACTGGCTAAGTTCTTAGTGGTTTCACTTATTTTAAAGCGTTTATTATGTTCATACAAGGTTAATTACAATTTTTTTGGTTCTTATTTTAACGATGTTTTTTGGGGTCATAAAAACAATAATAAAAAACAAAACAAAAAAATTAAAATCTGGGAGCGTTACTTTTTTGTTTTGGTTTTTTAATTATGATAGTTTTTTGTTGTTATGTTTTCGTTTTCTCTCATACCAAATGCACTCATGCGTTATTTAAAATTATAATTCTATCAATTATCCACATTTATTGTCGTCCTGTCAAATTTTGCAAAAATTAACTAATAAATTAAAAGCGAAATATTTTTTTGGCGAGAGAGATGCCATGTGCTAACAATCTCTCGTTAACTCATTTTTAATTTTTTAAATTTCTACTTCAAAATTCTAAAATCAATCATTCAGAGAAAAAGTAATCACTAAATAAATTTATTAATAAATTTTATTGAAAACTCCGCTATCGTTTATCAAGAATCTTTTTAATTTCATTTTTTGTTGGTTGTTTTTCGGAGGGAGATATAGTTTTAACCCCCACCCTCTCTAAATTATATTTTAAAAATATTAAAATTTGGGTTTGTATTACTGTACACATAGATTCGAAAAAGTAGTTAAAAAACAAATATATAACAAATAAATGTTATCAAAGGCAAGATAAGTTGGGTTACCCGATAAGTTACTTTTCTACCAAACTGGATATAATTCTCGTGTTTTTATTCAATTTAACATGTTTATTCAGCTCGAAAAACATGCAGTGTTTACCGATGTATTGGAAAATTCAAAATGGCGGCCGACTCTCTCTTAAACACGGTAAGTTCGGGAAAAGGTGTTATTAATAATAAACTAGACAAAATACTGTTAGAAATTTGCTCAATATATGTTACCGTGACATAACTTGACATATATTCGGTGTTTTTTAATAGTATTTTGTCTGGTTTATTATTTATAACACCTTTTCCCGAACTTACCGTGTTAAATAGAGAGAGTCGGCCGCCATTTTGAATTTTCCAATACATCGGTAAACACTGTATGCTTTTTGAGCTGAATAAACATGTTAAATTAAATAAAAACACGAAAATTATATCCAGTTTGGTAGAAAAGTAATTTATCTTGCCTTTGATAACATTTATTTGTTATATATTTGTTTTTTTGACAACTTTTTCGAATCTATGTGTACAGTAATACAAACCCGAACGAGAAATAATGTCCGGTAAATCACATCTTAGGGGTCTTGATAATCGCTAAAAAATAGAAAATTAAAGAAATTACTGAAGGAGATTTAGTTTTAAATAGAAAATAATAAATTTTAATATTTTTTAAAATATAATTTAGAGAGAGGGAGAGAGAGTGGGGGGGGGTTAAAACTATATCTCCCTCCGAAAAACGACCAACAAAAATGAAATTAAAAAGATTCTTGATAAACGATAGCGGAGTTTTCAATAAAATTGATTAATAAATTTATCTAGTGATTACTTTTTCTCTGAATGATTGATTTTTAGAATTTTGAAGTAAAAATTTAAAAAATTAAAAATTAGTTAACGAGAGATTGTAAGCACATGGCATCTATCGCGCCAAAAAAATATTTCGCTTTTAATTTATTAGTTAATTTTTGCAAAATTTGACAGGACGACAATAAATGTTGATAATGGATAAAAATATAATTTTAAATAACGCATGAGTGCATTTGGTATGAGAGAAAACAAAAACATAACAACAAAAAACTATCATAATTAAAAACCAAAACAAAAAAGTAACGAAAAATCGAATCGCTCCCTGTTTTTTAATTTTTTGGTTTTGTTTTTAATTATTGTTTTTATGACTCGAAAAAAACATCGTTAAAATAAGAACAAAAAAAATTTGTAATCAACTTTGTATGAACATAATAAACGCTTTAATATAAGTGAAACCACTAAGAACTTAGCCAGTTAGGTAGAAAACGGACACTTAGAAAATCGATTGTATTAAAAAAAAAAAAAAAAAAAGAAAACATTAAACAAGTAAAAATATTTTTAAAAAATATTAGGGGGGGGGACTATAGTCTATTTTAAAAAATAATATCTCCTTCAAGAATGATCATAAAATGTGTTTTCAATCGGTATTTATTCAATAAGGGACCAGTTTTCCTACCTAGCGAAAGGGGACCAGTTTTCCGGAGACGAGTTTTCCGGAGACGAGTTTTCCCGGGACGAGTTTTCCGGGCTCCGCACGTATATATTTTTGTTAAACAAATTTTCTATCTATATGTTTATAAAAGTGAACGTGTCTGTCTGTCTGCCTGTCTGTGTGTCTGTCTGTGTACATTTCCCTACGCAATAACTCTGTCAATTTGTAGTCTACAGACTCGGAATTTCAGATACAGGGTACTGAGATTTGGGAAAATCTATGTGATCGGGTTTCGGTCAGAAATTTGGCGAATAAGGGGTCAAAGTTCAACGATTTGACCTTTGAGAACTCTACCAAAATCCTTCGATAATTTGGGGTCTAAACACTTGAAATTTTAGATATAGGTTTCTTGGACATGGATCTAACTTAATAATTTGATTAGAGCTCTAAACAATGTTAAGGGGTCATAATAGGGGTCAAAGCTTAAAAAATTGACCGTTTTTTCTATTTTTTTTTTTTTTTTTTTTTTGCTTAGCATGCACCTCACACCCTGGAAATGCTGGACACCCCTGCTAGTTTTACTATAATTTTGTGTGTTACAACAATTTTTTGTTTTCGATTAATCAGAAATTGTTGAATTTTTGTTAATTTAGTTTTTCATTTACTTTTTCCTGAACCATATTGAAACTTTTTACGCCTGTAGTTATGTATCATATCTCTTTCGGGTAAAAAAAAGATGAATAATTAAATGTATGAAGCCATTTATTTTTCCATATAAAGTATTTGGTTCCTTTTAAGAAAGGGCTTGTGGGGCCTCTCAGCCTCATTCATGGAGCTTGAGGGTTCCGTGGAGCCCACTTTGGGAAACCCTGCCTTAGAACAGTGAAATTAATAGACATTGACCCTAGTTTGACTATAGGAGCCAATTATAGCATAGTCTGTAAGACAAACTTCGATAACATTTTATAGCAGCACAAAGGTCGTCAAACGAAAATGAAAACAAACTATTAAAAAGAAAAAAAACAATCATCTTTATATCTTATGAACCGAAGATTCTATTGTTGGCATTGGTTTCCCCGATACTTTTCTAGTCAAAATTGCATTCTAGAAAGACATCGGGTACTTTAGGGAGGGACTACGTAAAGATTGCCAACATTCTAATTGAAAGAGATTTTTTTTTTTTTTGTGGAACAATCTGGATTTGAACTAGTCACACCGAGGTCGTTAGTCCGTGTCATTAACCACTTCATCACAGTCACCACCCATAAACAACAATAAAAAGTATCTGTTAAATTTATCTACACCGTTGGGTGTAGGTTGCCAAAAGTTAAAACAGTGTCAGTAAAGAAAGGAATTAAGTAAGAAAGTCAGTGAGCTGCCTCAGTTGGGTTGACAGAATGATAGGGGACAAGAGACGCGTTTTTTGGTTGGTGCCAGGAAACTCTTTAACCACTGTCTGCAATTCTCAAAAGGGATAGAATTAGTCTTTCCAGGGTTGACTGAAATTAGTAAGTCTGGAAGCTGATTGGTTATTGTGTGACCAAACCACCTCATAGGGGCTACTCTGTGTGAGGTAAAATAATTTACAATGTCTATAACTGCTACAAGTTAAGAAAAAAAGCATCTGTTAGAGATTAGTTTTCCTTACCAAAATGTTGTGATCAATTTTTTTTTTTTTTTTTTTTTTTACTCATGTTCACCCTTTACAAAGCATATCGCCTCTTGGACATAAGGGGCTACTATTTGGGGTCATGTCTAGGAAGGATTAACAAGATATTTGTTTATGTTACATTTAAACTTCTGCATATCAGTACCACCAGGGAAGCAGGCAACAGGAAGGGAATTCCAAAGTCTAGCTGTTCGAGGGAAGAAAGTATTAGAATAGAAAGCTCTCTGGCATTTAGGGACATCAACAGTGAAGGGGTGAGATCTTATTGCTAAGCGGATTTGCCAGGGATATGTATGTCGAGGGGGTACAAGTGAAACAAGTTCATCAGAACACATTCCATTAAAATATTTGTAAAACAGGCACAGTGATGCAACATTGTGGCGATGAGACAGGGGCTGGAGCTTGGTTGATAAAGTGGGACCGATTAGATTGACAACTCTTTTTTTTAACCCTATCTAAGAGGGAGAGACTAGTAGTAAATGCACCAGCCCAGATGTGGCAACAACACTCCATGCATGAGTGAATGGTGGCCTTGTAGAGGTACAGGATACTCTCAGGTGTGAGTAGTCTTCTAGCTCGATAGAGGGAACCCACCTTTTTTGCAGCAGCCTTTACAATGTCCTCTATGTAGTTTGTTCATTAGTACAATTGATTTTGTACTGATGAATCATCAGTTATCAAGGCCACAAGCTACTCGAAGATGAATGTTAATAAGATGGAATAATAGCGAGATGAAAGGTGCAAAACCCTATGGAAGGATTGAGGACGATTAATGCAATTCACATCATAATCAACTAGAACCTAGAATAGATCTCTGAAGAACATCATCAGCATTGATAGGAAAAGAGATTGAAGAGACACAATCCAGAGTTCTTTGCACGCTACGATCAGAAAGAAACGATTTTATAATGTCAAGAACCTTAACACTAATACTATAATCCTGAAGTTTATGTAAAAGGCCAGAATGCCACAGTCTGCTAAACGTCTTTGAAATGTCAAGCGCAATGGCCCTACTTTCCTGAATTATCATAAATCGACAGATCCGCTTAACATCTGCTGTTAACTGATGTGATTAGAAAATATGTTCCATACTGTAGTTATCATTGCTGGTATGGCTAACTATATTTTATTTATTTATTTTATTAATGGATCACCGCTTCTGAAGACCCAGGAGCCATTCGAGTGCAAGTGTTAAAGAGATCGTCAGCTAGACAGTGATCGCCATCATGACAAGACAAAAAAAAAAGTGTGGGATGGGCAGAAGATTTCTTAAGAGGAACTGATTATCCAGAAGAACTGCTCCGCAACTATTTGTTTATATTAGACTTGAAGATGACCATGCTGTAGTCGGCTTGGAAATAGACTTGTGGTATTATTTTGCACGGATTGGGTGTTCCAGAGAAGAAACTTTCTTCATGGAATCGCGTTTGGTTTTTAGTAAAGAGCAAGAAACATAGGAAAACTCATTGCTGTGGTTGTAACAAGACGAGTTCTTGCTGTGAATATTTTACAATGGAGGTAGCATGAATTTTTAGCTAAGTTGGAACATAACGATACGGTGAACAGAGACTCGTAACATTTATTCTTTTATGCAAAAAAATACTATGTGAAGACTATAAAAAAACAAATGAAAATATTACGTTTCTGAATTTTGGAGATAAGGATTGTTTGTTTGTGTTATTTGGATTCATCGGACTACTGTTCTCATCTTGAGATTCATTTCTACAATGTTTTGGTCGATGTAATTTCCGACCTTCTTCAGGTGTATCTTGTTGGACTGGTAATATCTGTGTCAAACTCGGGTATTTAGACGGAATTTCGACTGAAAACTCTTATTTACTTCACGAGGCTAGCATGCTATAGTTCCGTCAGCCATGACAGGATAGAGGTCTTAAGTAATTCGAAATTGTATTTTCGGTCGCCTACACTGAGGATTGAACCTTCAGCCTTCAGGAAACTATCATTTCTTACAGTTGATTTTTCTAAGTACTCTAACTGGCACAAGAACACTGTGCCAGGGGTCCTTGTGTGGTTAGAGTACTTGTAAAAGACACACCTGAAGAAGGTCGTAGGTTACATCGACCGAAACGTTGTGAAAATAATACTCAAGATGAGAGCTGTAGTCTGATAAATCCAGATAATACGGATGGATTAAGAGTTGCAATGCAAAACTCGATAAATCCAATTCCTTGAAATTTAGTGTATTAGACTTTAGAAAGACGAATATTTGAAATTTAACATTTGATTGTAAACATTTATTTCAATTAAAAGCACATATCACTTTAACAAAATGACATTAAGGTGATGAACGGCAAGAAAGCAGTAATTTATCGAATTTGAAAATGTCCCGAAACCATAATAAACACTTTATTTAAATAAAATTTTGTTTTCTTCTAAATAAAATTGAAAATAGATTCCCCTTTAATAATTGCTAAAAAATGGCGTAAACTATTAAACCTGATAAGAAAACCAATTTGTTTTTAGTAATTAATTTGATTTAAAATCGCTGAATAAAATATGGTTACAAATCCAATTTATAAAACTCACTATGTCTGTCTGTCTGTCTCCACATTTTCAAACTCTATCTCTTCCAAAGCTAAAAGTTGCAGAGCGGCGCTAAAGGCCTCAAATGATTGGAATTTTTTATGAACTGTTCTTTTATGGGTGTTTAGTCGGTTAAAATAGTTTTTAAGTTGTCAAAAATAGGTAAAACAAATTGTTATACATTTTGTACATTCATCTTAGTTTGTTTTTAATCAGTTCCTATACATGCAATGTTGGTACAGTGGTAACGTCACCAGCTTTCAATGCTACAGTTCGTTTTGGATTCTATCTGATGGCATTTAAATATTTTTTTTTACTTTTGAAATCACGACTCTATAATAATATATACAAAATCTGGACAAATTAAAATATCATATTTAAGCGTATTTTACGACCGGGCAAAACCGGGTGCCCCCCCCCTTGCTGGTACCTGAATAATGTAAGGAAAATACAAAGCAAAAAAATAAAAGAATTTGTAGGATTAGAGATACAAATAAATGTAGGCATCCCTCAGTTTAGGTTGCTCCTGTAGAGTTGATGATTCGATGGCTGAATAAGCCTATCTTTGATCTACATTGTCAGTTGAAGTCATCGCAGGTGAAGGTCGATGCGTCGTGTTGATGGTCTGTTTGATTTTGTTGACTGGCATTCTGAATATTCTTGTGGTCTCCCCCCCCTCCTTCTCCATTTAGTGATGAACTTTTACCCAATGATCAGGCCTTTCGTTACCGTTTGTCTCCAGATGTTGCAGATTTTAGCTTTTGGCTCCCAGATGATGAAGAAAAAAAATATTGCCATCGTGTGAATGAAAGTAAATAGGGATTTATTTGTCCCCCTACAAAGAAGGGATAAGACCTAGTAATTCACTCTTGTTCGTCCGTTTGTTTGGTCGCACTTTTCTCAAAAATCACACTTTGGATTTTTTATAAATTTTGCACAAACATTAGTCATAGTAAAAGTAGATTTTTGCCAGAAGAGATGTTTCGGGATAACTCTGGTTGCACCCTCCGTCCCCCAGCGGCAATAATAGGAGTAAAATTACTTTCAAATCGTCATTCGTTCATTTGTTCACACTTTTCTCAATAACTACATTTTGGATTTTTAAAAATTTTGCACAAAAACAATAGTCATGGTGAAAGTAAATCTTTCACTCGTGGAAGGGGACCTTGCATGCTTGGCTTGTTGAAATTAAAAAAAAAAATGATGAAATGAAAAAAAAAAAAAGAAACTTTTAAAAACATTTAGGAATTTTAGTGAAAGACCTTTTACCAAAACGAGTTTAAAGATCTAAAGTTAGAATGGGGTGGGGGATGGAATGAAATGGCATAAGTTTGTGTATTCATTCTTTTGTGGACTGTTATCCTCATCTTTATAGTTGTTGTTTCGCCACGTTTCGGCCAATTCATCCTCTGGCCTTCTTCAGGTGATTAATCGCGATGATAGAGGACTACTGAATCTCGTAACTGTATTCTTAGTAATAACTCTCACCACGTTTTGGTCAACTTATCCTCTGGCCTGCTTAGGTAGGATTGAAACCGCTATCTTCAGACAATGCTCACCTGGAACTGTAGCGACTAAACGCCTTTTTTCAGTCCGCCACGGGTCTTAGAGGGCTAAAAGGATTAAAAAAAAAAAAAAATAAGAAAAAGAAATTAAAAAAATATAAAGAAAAAATAAATAAATATAATGTATAATAATGGCATAAGTCATTTGATTTTTCTTCTTGACCATTTTTAAGAAAGTCTTCTTTCCTTTTCGATAAATATGGTTCTGATTTTTCTCTATCGATAAATGATTGCATAAATTTATGGAAGAATTTATCTATATGGAGCCGAGTTTTATTTTCTCTCCCGTCCACTCCTTTTTTTTTTTTTTAATCTTTTTCCATTGGGAAATCTTATTTCCTGGCTTTCCATTGCTTAGCTTCCATCTTCTCACATTTATCAAGAATATAAATTGATTTTCAGAAACAGTAAAGTCGAACGTTCAAACTAAATCCGAATCGGGCAAGATTTATGAATAAATAAGAGATAATAAAACGCATCGCTCACGGCAAATACATAAGTTTCCATTTTCTTATGCGAATTATAAAGTTGTTTTTAATATTTGCGTGTGAGATTATTTTTAAACCAACTTGGCTTACCATTTTTTTTCCAAACAGTTTCCTATTTTTATTTTCTCTGAGAATATATATTCTCAGAAAAAATAAAAACAGGAAACTGTTTTGGAAAAAAAATGCACGAAAACATTAGTCATGGTAAAAGTAAATTTTCCATCTTGGCTTACCAATTTTTTTTCAAAACAGTTTCCTATTTTTACTTTTTTCTGAGAATAAAAACAGGAAACTGTTTTGGAAAAAAATTGGTAAGCCAAGATGAAAAATTTACTTTTACCATGACTAATGTTTTCGTGCAATTTTTTTAAAAATTCCAAAGTGTAGTCATTGAGAAAGTGCGAACAAATAAACGGATGAATGATTTGGGAGCAATTTTACTCCTATAATGACCCCTGGGGGAGGGAAGGGGGAAACTAGAATTATCCTGGAAAATCTGTTCTCGGCAAAATTTAATTTCACCATGACTAATATTTGCACAAAATTTTAAAGAAATCCAAGATGTGGTTTTTGAGAAAAGTGCAAACAGACAAACAGGCGAACGAGAGTGAATTACTAGGTTTAATCTTTTTTTGTTAGGGGACCAATAAGTCCCTACCATATCTATAATTTCTACTATATCTATAATTTCATTTTTTCATTAACTGTGAAAGTATATTACTACAATTTAATATTTATTACTATTGTAACATAGCGCGAACGGCTATATGTTAATACTGAGCCGTGAGTGAAATGACGTCATGCTAACGAAAAAAAAAAAGACTATAAAAAGAAGAGAGCATATTTGAGAAGATCACATTAGAGACGTGGATGACGTTCAAGAGCACGATTATGTGAGAGACGTCACAGTTCTAACAGGAGGTCACGCATGGCGGGAGAATAAAGGAAATAAATGTCGAGATCTTGTACCAGAAACTTTATTGATTGTGTATCTAAGCATCTTTATATGAGGCTTTAATATTTATCAATATATATATTGATATTTCTCAATATATATTAATTCTAAGTTTACTCATTTATTATATAAAAGGGGAGTTGTATGTGTGTTTTTTAAAATATTATGTGGCATAATAATTAAGAGCCCTTTTCAGGGAGCTCTTGAGCTCCCCATATTTAAAAGTCTTCTACTTTTATTTCCTTGTTCTAGAAGAGAGACGGCCACGTAAAATCAAGCCTGTACGGTTTTTGTTTAAGAAATGTCAGCGCACATCAGCGGGCCAGGTTGTTTATACAACCGAGGTTGACTGGTGAAAAGGTCAGATCAATGTGGCTGATATCGGTTCCGCTAAAGGGGTTTATATTCAGAACAATCTATTGAAATTTAATAACAAAATACGAGGGTTGTTACAATGTTTTCAACAAAAAAGTTGAAAACTATGAAAACGGAAATAGAACCATTTAAACAAGATACATTTTTTGCTCCAGAATTTAATTTTCTACATTGTCACCACCATTCTTAATGCACTTTTTTTCCAGGAATTAAATGACGCATCTCTGCTTCTAACGCACATCCATGGCAGAGATTGGTTCCTTAAAGTCACACACTGTCAATATCTACAACATAGAGATTAAATGGCCGGATCATAGATGCCTAAATGCAGATTTTATAACTTTTATAATTTGCAGTCCCATCTGATCTATCCGGTCGGAATAAAATATCGGAGGCATTACTTTTGGTACGCTTCCCGTATATATTTATATTTTTCTCTCTCTCTCTCTCTCTCTCTCTCTCTCTCTCTCTCTCTCTCTCTCTCTCTCGTAGTTCCTTATGCAAAAAAAGATAATCAGTTGAAATTAAGACTCCAAAGACAACGGGTCTTGTACTTCAGCTCTCGAGTTTTTAAGATGGTTCTACAATTGTTAAACAAAACATTCTATTTTTATATAAAAAAAAAAAAAACGATGTGTTATTTGCATATTTCGTACGGTGTTCAATCCCAAAGGAACGGCCCCAGCCAGTAATGGTGCCAAGAACTACATACAAGGCCAGATGTAGCCAACGATATATCAATCTGGATCTGGAGGGGATGTGCCTATCATGTTTAACGCCCGGGGAGCTGGTTGCCGTGCCCATGATGTAATAGCTGTTCCAAAAACGCCCCCCCCCTCCCATGACATAAACACACTAAGTTACGCTTTTCGATTCCTAATTATTTTGGGATTCAACAGAGAGATAACTAGTCAGGAGACGACATTTAGAGAATTTTTTTCTTGCATCAACCGTTAATGTTTTATAAAAGAAACTAAAAAATTGTGTGTGCGTTACCGGGGAAAAATCAGAAACACCCTAAGATACACTTATAATGATAGAGATAGATAGGACAGAGTTGAGAGGGGGGATTTAAACTATTTATGTTATACGGGTTTTTTTTTTTCATTTAATGCGGTCTGAGGCATGATCTGACCAGAAACTTTATTCGTTGAATGTTTCAAAGCAAATTGAAAGAATTCATGTAATTACTTATTAATCCAGTATTGCTGTCTTAGCAGGACACGTGGAAATTCCACACAATTAGAAATATATTTGAGCTGCTAGAAGCAGCTTATCCTGCCTTGACAGAGTTCAAAATAGACTCCGTAGCTTAGTGGGGGATGCCCTTTTCTCTTCCCTGCAACCTCTCTCCCTCAAAAGAGACGTTGCGAGCCTGTCTCTGCTTTATCGTTATTTTCATGACAAGTGCTCACCTGAGCTTCAATCTATGGTCCTTCCTCGCCAAACTTTCACGCAAAACACTCGTCTAGCCAAAACCACTATCAATAATTTCCCACACTCTTTATCTGTGCCGAAACCTAAATGTAGATTCCATGAACAAAGCTTCTTTCTTAGAACTGCACGCCTGTGGAACACTCTCCCGTTTGCCTGTTTTCCAGCTGACTACAATCTGATTGTCTTCAAGTCCAATGTAAACAAGTTCTTGATGAACTGCCCCCCTAAGTAATGTAATTTACAAAATTCCCACTACTTATGTTTACTACACTTGAATCACATTGACTAATGCATACCCATTAACCCTGGTCCTCGAGTTTCTTCTGGGCCTTGATAAGTGGTGATTCCTGCGTAAACAAAAAGTTTAAGTTTTGATAAAACAGATATTTTTCTGCATAGCGAAAAAAGTTAGTTTTTTGGCCAGAAAAAAATAACACATAGAAAATATAAGTTTGTTAACATTTCTATGAACATAGTGTTCATTGTATTTTAAGCATAGAACTCACCCTAATGAGATAAATTTATAAATACACAGAAAGTAATATTGTGCTACATAGTTTAATACAAATAATACAATCACATTGTAAGAGACAATCTTTAATTTACTCCTTCACCAGAACACCTTTGGCCAAGCAATATTCTGTTTTCCCCTGTTTCTTTCAAATGTTCCCTTTTTTACATAATGTATCACTGACTTTTTTCTTCAGTAAAAACCACTGCACATGAAAATTACTACAAGTTCTTTTCTCATATGATTACAATAATGATTGGATATTATTATTATAACGGTATTCGAAAACGAGGCTACATCAAAGAGAGGTCAATCTTATATTCTTGTCCAGGGTTGCAAAATTGACATTTTAAAGCTAAATTTCGCGAATTTGACCATTATTTGAAGCAGTTTGGCCTGCAAGAATTATATTTTCAAAGCGTAACGTATGGATTAACTAAGGAAAGAACAAGCTGAATATTATATGGATATTAAATAAACGCATTCCAGTGTGATTTCAGTACAGTGGAAATCGACCTCTGTGACTTTAGAAAATAGGGCATGATTTTTTTTTTTTTTTTTTTTAACCGACCGGAAGTATTATGTTTTAAAAAGAAAAAAAAATGATATCATGTTTAGAAATGCTATCATTTGAATAATGCAGACGGGATAAAAAAAAAATACGTAGAAATGAACAGATCGTTAATCATACATTAAAAAATTGTCAGATTTGTACATACTAACAGTAATACAGGCATCTGTACATGCATCTCATAAAACAAATACGACATTCTCTCATCTATATAATAAAGCAATTCTGTAAAATAGAAATCACGTTGACACACCGGTCCCCGTTAGATCAGTGAAGTTAAGCAACATTGGGCCTTGTCAGTACTAAAATGGGTGACCATTTAGGAATTCTAGGTGCTGTATGTGCTCTCCACTTATCTCGGCATTGTTTCCAGTCGTCTTAGAATTCTCCTTGCCACTGGACGCAAGCAGTGCCGATTCAGGGGATGTGTGGTGGAGATTGCGCAACACTTGCCTCGCATTTACATGCGCAACTACAGGGAGTGTCTATTGTCTGTAAAGACTGAATGGTGCCATCGGGATTAGAAAGAGAAGGTCTCCTTCTAGCATTTAAAACGACTTTATTGGGTCATTTTCGTAAATGTGTAAATAAAAAGGGGAATAGAAAAAAAGAAATGTTAGTAAGCGAAAAAAATCCATGGGTCTAGAAGAAGACAAAAAGGTAACCATGTTGAGTCCAGGGTGTTTCTTGTCAGTCGACCTGTGGGGTGGGGGGTTGCACCAGATTTGGCTTGGAAGAAGTGAGATAAGCCGGCTCGCTTTGATCAACTGGCAGGGGAAATGAGGAAATAGTGTTAAGGCTTTTTATCAACTTCTATCATCAGCTCGCAACGTCTGTAACACTTAGTATTGCTACAAAGCCGGTCTAATTCTCCATATTTTTGTCATGGATACGTTCAAAACAGAAGAGAGGAGAGGTACAGAAAAATGAAAAGGGGGGCGAAGGAAAACGGGGTAATAGATATAGAAAGAGTGGGATACAGAGAGAAAGAGAGAGAGAGAGAAAGAGAGAGAGTGGGTTTAAAGGAAGATATTACTACTGGACTATTTTCCTGCAGACTACAATATGGCCATCTTCAAATCTAAATAAATACTTGGAAAGCAAGCATTGGAAATGCACAATTTCAGCTCAGCCTTGGGTAAGATATAGCAGCTGTTAGCCTCCCTCTGATATTCCGGAGAGTTACCATTATCGTGGTGAAGGCAATACATTTAGAAAAAAAGAACAAAGAGGGTCTGTTGGTCCTGTTGGGCAATCTTCCACTGATGGTGTCACAAACAAAGCATTCGTTTTCAATTTGTTATGAGCCAGCGTGGAAACAGTAAGGTTCAGAAAACTGTCCTAAGAAAGTTCATGTCAGTGTGCAATCTGGTTTAGTCAGTTTAGGGTTTTATCCTCGAATGTCTAAGGCCTCTGTGTATGGGGTTTGCCTGAACATCATGGACGGACGATACATTTCAACACAAGTAAAACGTGATTAAATAGTTCAAATCACGTAGCATTCGCAGTCCAAATACCTCCTCAGTATGGCTGGCCAACACTGACTTTTTTTATGTTACTTCAAGTAATAGCACGAAGATGGATACTCCACCAGACTAGATAAATTCTTGTCCTGGAATCCAGTAAGATTAAAAGATTACAATAAATGAAGAAAGAAAAATGATGTCATCAACTTCTTTCTTAACTCAGTCTTTGAGATGTAAAAGAAAACGTTACTGGAATATTCGAATAGCTATGTATCTTATATAAAGATTAAGTGTTAGCCCCGGAGTGAGGCCACTTGATTTCTTAAAACTTTCATTAAAGTAAAATGAAACAAACAAAAAGTTTAACCGGAAATAGCGAAATATAATAAATTTATACACATACATTTGAATCCATCTATTTTGTTGCCCACGCTCCTAGACAACACCGTGTAGCGATGTTAGTATCTAATCAAAGGTTACTGTGATTTTGCTTGGATATAATTTGTGTTGTTTCAATTATAGGAATCCTGTGATTCTATGCCTCAATCATATTTCATGCAAGAAGGCTTAATATTACAAATTATTAAACGAGGCTTTATTAAGAGCAAGACAGAGGGGTGGAGGAAAGAAGGTGGAAAAAGAGGGTAGGAGGAAGAGATAAATAGAGAATGAGACGGAGAAGAAAGAGATAGAGAGGTAGAAATAGAAAGATGTAAAAAGATAAAGAGGGAGAAGGGAAGAAAGACGGGGGGAGGTAGAAAGAAATGCGTGTGGAACAATGAAAGTGTCACCCTAAAGAAAACAACACTACAGCTTTATTTAAAAACTTTTATTGAAAATATCAATTCGGGTAACTTGATTATGTAGTAGTATTCAATGTGACCGTCTTCAGCCTCAGTCACTTCGTCGATATGGGTCCAGAACTGGGAGCATGCCTTTTCCACAAGCGCCAGTGGGAGTTTGGCGAATACTCGGCGAATAGCAGTTATCAGGCTGTTGTGAGAGGTCATGTTGGTGATGTTCTTGACGTATGACCAAACGAAGTAGTCCAGCGGGTTCAGGTCGGGGGAGGAGAGTGAGCCAGTGAGAGAAGAGTACAAAGCCATATCACTCCTTCTAAAGTCAAGCTTGGGCCTCTTTGGACTTGTGGGCTGTTGTCGAGTCTTGCTGCCACACCCAAGGTCTGCCAGCGGCCACTTGAGTGTACCATAGGATCACCACAATCTTCAGCACTTCCTGGTACACTTAGATGTTGACTTTTAAGCTGACTTCGAAGATGTGAGATGGTATGATGTGGCTCTCACTTGAAACCACACCAAAGAACATAATTGTAGCCGAAAAACTTCATTGAGCTGTACTCTCAAGCATTGATTTGCATTTTGAAGGTGTTGGTAATGGTCCTGTTGTCAAAACTTTAATCGGTAGAGTACATGAATCATATAGCAGCACATCTCGCTTGTTGAACATTGTGTCACTTTCAGACATGATAGAAGGTTCGTATTGCTCTTGGGATTTGTACACAACTGGTCAGCTAGTAGATGGTCTGCAAAAAACAAAACAAAAAAAAGCAGTTTTCATTGAACGGAAATGGAATTATGTCGTCTTTTCTAGGACGGAGAGAGAAAGAAATGAAGATAAAAAGACACCTCTCTCTCCCTCTCTCTCTGTCTTATATATATATATATATATATATATATATATATATATAAATAGAGGGGAAGATAGAAAGAAATAGATACAGAAAGCGATGGAGATAGAGAGAGCGGGGAGAATAAGGAGAGTGATAAAGAGAGAAGGGATGAAAAGAGCGAGGAAGATAGAAATGTATAGAGAGAAAGAGATTGGGAGAGAAAAAGGCTAGATAGAGAAGAGATAAATAAAAAGGGACATGGCGATAAACACGAAGATAGAAAGAAATAGAAAGAAAGTGTGAGGTAAAGAGGGTGAAATTTGTGTGCAGTGCATTTCCAAATTTAATTTCTTCAATTCCTGAGAGTCAAAGAGTCAATCAATAAATATTCTACAGACGACAGGTGTCCATTACAGGTAACGCATTTTCGAAAGATCAAATAAGTCAGACATTGGGGAAGCAAAAGATGTCACTGTATAGGATGCGAACGTTTGCGGAAGCAAATGTGACACTGAAAGAGGTCAACAGAATTTGGTTACAATTTCTTCAAGATGGAGCCAGTCTTCTGCATCCCGTTAATCCTGGAGAACACATCAAAGCAGCATCATTTTACAGTAAAAGTAAAATAAAATAAAGCGCATGAGATACGGGGTGCAACTGTTCCTTTCTTTGAAGAATTGACTGACAAGAAGTTACACTCCTATTCACAACACCATTCGAAATGATAACCACGTTTAAATTTATTTCAAAGTTGTGTACACTCTCAGTCAAAAAAGAACAGAAAAAAAATACTAAGTGTGTTTCGCTTTCAAGACAAAGATTGTAAGCATGGTTGTATTAAAAATTATTTTTCCCATGACCAACAATATATCTTCAAACAAACAATGTCCACTGCTAGCATAAATACAGGGTGGGACGATAAAATTGTCACCATAAAGAAAAAGCACTAAAGCTTTATTTTAAAACTTTTATTGAAATAATTAATTCAGATAACTTGATTATGTAGCAGAACTGACATCTCTTCAATGTCATTACCTTCAGTCTCAATCACTGCCTTGATACGGGTCCGGAACTGGGAGCATGCCTTTTCCATAAGTGTCGTCGGGAGCTTGGCAAATAATCGGCAGATGGCGGCAAACAGGCTTGCTTTGATGTTATAGGAGGTCATATTCATGTTCTCGATGTATGACCAAACGAAGTGGTCCAGCGAGTTCAGATTGGAGGAGGAGGAGGAGGAGGAGGAGGGCCAGTGAGGTACAAAATAGTAGCAGTCCTTCTGAAGTCAAACCTGGGGGTCTTTGGACTTGTGGACCGGTGCTGAGTCCGGCTGCTATACCAAGGATTTGCCAGCAGTCACCTAATTGCACCAAGGGATCACCACACTCGTCAGCACATCCAGGTACACTTTGGTGTAACAACTTTCAAGACGATTTCGAAGATGTGAGGTGGCATAATGTTGCCCTCACCTGAAACCACACCAAACACCATAACTGAAACGTTGTTTTCATAACACTGAGCGCGTTCCTGTTATTTGTGGCAATCCAGCGATGCATTTTGGGGGTGCTGGCAATGGTCCTGTTGTCATAACTTTGATCGGTAGAGAGCATGAGTTGTACAGTGTTGCATCTCCGATCTCGCTCGTTGAACATTGTGTCACTTTCAGACATGATGGGAAACTCTTATTGCTGTTGGGATTTATACACAACTGGCCAACTAGTAAATAGTCTGCAACAAAAAAAGAAAACCGGTTTTCATAAAATGGAAATGGAATCATGTCGCCTTTTCTAAGGCGACAATTTTATCGTTCAACTCTATATACAAATAAATATGAATGATAAACATTTGTTTAAAATTATAAATATACAAGTAAATAAACACTCATCTTTAACTCTCCTTTATTCTTTGAGTATTTTTTAAAATCAAATCGTCAGCTCTGACCAAAATGTAATTCGCAATTGTATTCGTAGTATCACCTGCACTGAGGAATTGAACTTTTTACCTTCAGAAGATTGTCACTTTGAACTGAGTTTTACTTAGTACTTTATTTATCACGCCACGGGTCCTTGCAGTCAATCTGTACAACTAAAAATACACTTGCGAATTACTTAGGACATCTACTCAGTCATGGTTGATGGAACAAAAACATGTTACTTCAATGGAGTGAATAAAGAGTTTCGTTTGGAATTCTATACAGATTCCCAAATTGGACATGAAGATTTCTGAATTTAGCAAGATGCACCTAAATAAGATTGAAGGTTACAGTGGCTGAAACATAGTCCAAATCAAAGTGTAGTATCTGTTCTGATGCTAGACTTCAATTTTTTGTTCTCGGTTAGTGAAGGAGAAATACTTCATGATTGAGACAATTTTTATTTTTTTGTTCCTTTCTCCACATTAAAAAAATGACCTTGGTATCTAACTCTTCCCTCATGGGGAGGCAAACTAAATAGGAACCCTCAAGATGAGTCCGAATAATCACTGTGCTGCGAAGTTATTGACGTGACTTTTGTTTTAAAAGTTTTGCCTCTTTCATCTGGTGTGTAGCCAGGGTAGAGCGTAGCTGCATGCAGAACTGGAAGAAGCTAATTTTTTTGCAGCTGAGGCATTTGGTTTAAACATGAATTCGACCGGCTCCCAGCAATAAATATAAATAAATAAAACGTCTTGCAGTTTTTTTTTGTTTTTTTTTTTTCGGAGTGGAGGGAATCATTGCCTCTTTTATGCTGACCTTTCTATCCTAACCTTCCAATCTCATATCACATCGTACGATGGTAGAAGGGATTATATATCAAGACACTTTTTTAAAAAAATAATGTGGAGGTAGATTTAAATCCCATAGATAATATTTTACACAAGGATAAAGTTTCTCTTCATATCCTTCCCTGCTTAATTGCCATTGCTCCTAGGTCCACTCTGACCCGGAGTGGTAGTACCTGTTTAGGTTCCCAACTATGGGTTAAATAAAAACCGACTTGAAAAAAAAATATTCTATTAAAAACTTTTTCTTCAAAATCACTGGATTCGGCATTAAATAACCTGAAAAGGGTTGATACGCCATAAAACAAAAACAACCAACCAACTAAAAGAATAAATTTTCTCTTTTGGAGACATATTTGCAAAACAAAAATTTAACTTTAGAATAGGGTATTATAAGATCGGTTCAAAAGAAGTACCATTTGAAACCATTGTAATTTATTTTATACATATTCTTATAAATTAAACCTGCCACAGTGATTAATTTATAACTTTTTTCTTTCAGATTATTATTCATGTTTTTCTGCAACATTCTCACCAATTACTTAATTATTCTAGCTCAACTAATTCAACCACTCCTTTCCAAAGCATCATTTTTTAAAAATTTTTTTTATTTTTACAATAACGAGGTACTCTAAATTCACCTTTTGTAATTTCTGACTTTTATCCAGATATACAGAACTAATACTTTTCAGCTATTATATAATGTTAGATATTTATCTAACTGCCTTTTGCTCCTGGGCAGTGGCAAAAAAAAAAACAGACTAACACAACAAAGGCCTACCTTAAAATTCAATACAAATTTTCTTTGATCCTCGGTTGCAAAAAAATAATGCCCATTACTGCCTATATTAACAGAACTGCTAACAACCTCGAAAGGTGATAGTCTATGATTCTTCAACAGGACCTGCAAAGATCAACTCTTTCAACTTTAACCTTTTGGCAACCAAATCCTCGACCCAAACCAATTAAAAAGCTTGCTCTATGTCTGAATATACTTTATGTAAAATTTAAAATGTTTAGACCAGAAATTGGCTGAGTAATTTGGTAGAGACTGCAGAGGTCATTTTTTTAAAACTTTGACCCCTATTATGACCCCATAACATTTATTTTATTGGACTCACATCAAATTATAAAGTTTGATCCATGTCCGAATAACCTATATTTAACATTTTAAGTGTTTAGACCGAAAATTGATGAACGAGTTTGGTAGAGTTTTCAAAAATCAAATCGTTGAACTTTGACCCCTTGACAGTCAAATTTCTGGCCGAAAACCGATTAAAAAGATTTTCCCAAATCTCAATACTCTTTATGTCACATTTCGAGTCTCTAGACTGAAAATTTAGAGAGTTATTTGGTAGGGAAATGTACACATACACACAAACACACATTTTCACTTTTATAGATATACTAGCATGGGTGCCCGGCGTTGCCCGGGTATTTGGAGGTGTATGTTGAGCAAAAATTAAAAAAAGCGGTCATTTTTTTTTTTAAACTTTGACCCCTATTATGACGCCTTAAAGTTTATTGTTTTCGGCTCAAATCAAGTTATTAAGTTAGATCCATGTCCAAGGAATCTATATCTAAAATTTCAAGTGTGTAGACCCAAAATTGTTGGAGTTTGGTAGAGTTCTCAAAAGTCAAATCGTTCAACTTTGACCCCTTAACAGCCAAATTTCTGGCCAAAACCTAATCACATAAATTTTCCCAAATCTCGGTACCCTGTATATCAAATTTCGAGTCTGTAGACTAAAAATTGACAGAGTTATTGTGTAGGGAAATGTACACAGACTCACACACACACACACACACACACAGACACTTTCACTTTTATAAATATATAGATAGATTGGAGCATAGAGATGAGCAGGTCCTAATGTAATTGTGAGAATTAGGAATGAATAGAATAAGTTCAGTGAACCTCTGTCATTACTAACCAGCAGGGTGTTACTAATAAGAACTAACAGAAGAATATGTATGCAATTTGATGATGTATGAAAGTGAAACCTGGCCAGATGTTGTAACAATACTCCATCCTTGAACGTACTTGGTTCTTATACAGGTAGAGAATTGGATCAGCAGTGAAATATCTGCCGGGGCGGTAGAACGATCCCACGATTTTTCCAGCAACTTTGGCAACAGATTTGATGTACATGGCGTATTTCAGATCAGGAGTAAAGGTCAAACCCAGAAGCTTATCAAAACATAGTGCCTCCCCAAGACGAGAGCAATTCATTTCAATTGATGCCAGACGGTTTGAGAGCTCCTTTAGATTTGACTCCCAATCCATGGTAGGTCCTTACATCTTAGTGACATCTGTTTGGGTTGAATTAAAGTGAAGAAAAAAAATCTGGTTAGTGCAGAGGATGATTAAATCTGGACATTATAAGGAAATGTGTGCAGATTAGGAAACTTCAATGGTATGGCCACATTGAAAAAAATAGATGAGAGATTTTTGTGTTAGTATAGGCGTATAACATCTTATAACAGAAGGTTAAATAACGCACGAGAGAAAATGATAAGGATAGACTTGAAAGAAAGAAAAATGACAAGAAAAGTTTGGAAGTTAATTTCTAAAAGTCGTCCAAACACATGCCAGCATGTAAGACGGACATTAAACCGAATATGATTAATATTGTTATTCAATAGCAAGGGGACCCGAAATTTCCCAGAATTGAATGAGAATCAATTAATTTTCTACACTTCTAATACATTTATTGCCTTCGAAATCAGGGAAATTGACCATTCGTCAATCAATTCGATTTATTATCTGCTGTTTGGAAACATATCACGGTGCATCAGGAGGAAGCTCACATGCCTCTTTTCAATAACTTAGTCCACAATACATTGTAGTTTATATTGCACTGTAGAGAATCTAATGATGATTTTATGAAATTACTTTGTATTATGACTTGAATTAAAATTTAAAATGCAAACGTCAAGTATTCTGGTTATGTTCTAAACATAAACGCTCATTTTAAACGAGCCCCTGTCTTATTAAAGAATTTACTGTTGATTTTATATGCTGAGCCCTTCTGCTTGTGTGGTGATAAAACCCCTCAAATGCACTTTGTAATGCTAGGCTGTATAAAAGTGCTTGTTCCTGCTTTAATGTAATTTTTTAGGTTATCGATTTTTAATACTTATCAGAGGCATTCCGATATAAGACATATCTAAGAACACCCTCAGACACGTAAAGTACATTAGTGTGAAATTTTTTTAAAAGTCCATTTGGACATTTTGGAGTTCATAGGAAACGAACTCGAACACATGCACACACACACACAGATAAAATGCCTTTTTTATTGAAGTAGAGATTATACTAAATTTTATTTGAGTAAAAATGCAAAAATATTTTTTACTGGTCCCCCTACAAAAGAAGGGTGGACCTGTAAATTCATCCTTGTCCATTCGTCTATTCACCTGTCCGCACTTTTCTCAATAATTTGGTCTTGGAATTTTGGGAAATTTTGCGCAAACATTAAACATGATATGAGTAAAAAAAGTAAAGGAACTGATTTTCCGGAAAACTCCAGTCGCCTTCCTAGAGGTGCCTTCCGGGTTAAAATGGTTAAAATTGACACTTTTGTGCTTATTAAAATAAAATTTGTAACTAACTGATTTCTATATAATTTTGTTTGTCTATACTTCGCGATATCTCTACTGTGTGCTCCAGGGGCTCTTCTAGGGCTAATAAAAACACTTCATTTTTGGGACTATTTTACCATATTTGTCCAAAATTTTCTGTGTATGTCTATTTAGCAGTTTTACATGGTGCCGAATTCAAATTTAAATATCTTAAGGCCTTGGGGACTTTGGGGGCTAAATGGGAGGGCAAATGATGGACTTAGTCATTTCTTTTTTTGCACGGTGCAGAACTCAAATATACATATGTTAAGGTTTAAAACTTCACCGGTTGTTCATTTTCACCAGGATTTGACATCCACTGATGACTTTTGGTGTAAATGCTGAACTTAACGTTTTTTTATGCCTCGTTCACTGTGCACTCACGGGGACCAGTGCATGCTTCACTTGTTTTATTGATGATAAATGATTTCTATAAAATATTGTTAGGTTTGTGTAATTTGGATTCTTTGAACTACTGTTCTTATTTTGAGTGTTATTCTCACAATGTATATTGCCTCCGACCTTCTTTAGATGTATTTTGTCGAACTTTCGAACTCGAGAATCTTTATAGAATTTCAAACGAAACCTTTCATTTAATCCATGGGGGTAGCATGCTCTCGTTCTATCAGCTATGACCAAGTAGAAGTCTTAAATACTTTGCAACATCACGCTGCCCAACTCTCTAGAAAGTATCCCTATTAGTAGCCCCTTACGACTTGGTTGTTCTGTGCCTTGTTTGCGTTAAGCAGTAAATAAAAAAATTGTATTCTTAGTGCCGTCTGCCCTGAGAATTGAACTTTTAATATCCAGAAGATTGTTGCTTAGAAATAAATTTAATTCAATACTTTATCCACTTTGCCATGGGTCTTTGCAGTTTTGGTAGGTTGTATAAAAACGTTTCTCTTTCTTTCAACCAGCTACAAAATTCCTTTTGTTGGCATATTTTCGTTTGCGTTCAGAATAGTGGGAAAAAGAGTTGTTTTTCCATCAAATTAATTGTGATTTCAAAGGGGACGTTCAAGAATGCCTTAGTTGAAAGAATGGAATTGAAATACCTAAAAAAAAATTCAAAGCTAAATTACTTGAATGATAACAATTATTCAATTCTAGCGTTTCGGTTAGCAAGTTGCATGGCTTCATTAATTCTTTGAAATTATTAAAAACTATTATTCTTGTGTTTCTTTCAACCATAACAGAAACATTTTGAACACTAGAACATTATTTTGGTCCGAAGACTTGAAATAAAAAGGAAAACTCAAAGTTCCCCTTTAAAAAAAATACAATGAAAAACCAAGTGTAAATTAAGCACTCCAGCAGTTCTGAAAGGGACTAATTTAAGATGCCAAACCACAGCAGTCCTTGAAAGACATGCTATTCAAAATCTCCATAAACTGTTGTTGGATTTTGATGGTTGAATAAGCATGAAATATTAAAACCATTATAAATTTGCTAATCTGAGGAGATGAGTAGACATCGAAAACCTATAGGTAAAAGAAATATACTTATTGAAATGTATTCTTTGTCTTGCATATAATGAAAATTCTAGATTTGAAATTTAACCATTTCACGCGATAAAATTTAAATTACTAAATCATGATTTATTTGCTCTATCTGATATATTGAGCAATTTTTATTTAACTGAGATTGTCTTTATAAAATATTGAAGCCAATAATATTTTGTAAGACCGATAATCACTGGATTTCCATACCAGTAGATCTAGTGCATTACATTATTCTGAAGTATGAGTATATATATATATATATACACACATACACTTCAGAATAATGATTATTGACTGTAATGTATATATATATATATATATATATATATATATATATATACGCGAGATATCCGACTTTTGAAGGGACATTGATATGATCAGTAGGTCTATGACAAGAGAATATTCTTTTCATTGTTTTGCTTGTCATAGCCCTAATGATTTGCCATATCTGACTTTTGGAGAGATTGAAAAGTCAGGTATGACTGACCATATCTGGAGGAAAATGGGAAACCATCTACTACTATAAAAACTTCTTTTTTTTTTTTTTACACAGTGATCACCACTTATCAAGGCCCGGAAGCCACTCAGGGATAAGGGTTATTGCAAGTACATTACGTTAGTGTGGAGATTTGATGAAGTGTTTACTTAAGGGGGCGGTTCATTAGGAATTTGTTAACGTTGGACTTGAAGACATCCAAGTTGTAGTCCGGTGGGAAGCAGGCAGACGGAACAGAGTTCCACAGGCGTGCAGTTCTAAGAAAGAAGCTTTGTTCATGGAATCCGCGTTTTGATTTAGGCACAGATAAAGAGTGGGGGAAACTTTTGACAGTGGATTCAGCTAGACGGGTGTTTTTCGTGAAAGATTGGCGAGGGGGGGACCAGAGATTGGAGTTAAGACGAGCACCTGCCATGGAAATAACGATAAAACAAGGATAGGCTCGCAACGTCTCTTCTGTGGGAGAGAGGTTGCAGGGTAGAGAAAAGGGCATCCCCCACTAAACCACGAAGTCTGTTTTGTACTCTGTCAAGGCAGGATAGGCTTTTTTTTAGCAGCTCTTGCCCAGATATGGCAACAGTATTCCATCCTTGGACGTACTTGGCTTTTATATAGATAGAGAATTGCATCAGTAGTGAGATATCTTCTGGAGCGGTAGAAGGATCCCACCATCTTTCCAGCGACCTTGGCAACAGACTTGATGTACGTGTTCCATTTCAGATCAGGAGTAAAGGTCAAACCCAGAAGCTTGTCAAAACACGGGGCTTCACCCAGACGAGAGCCATCCATCACAATTGATGCCAGATGGGGATCAGAGCGTTGATGATGTAAGGATAGGAGTTTGGTTTGGGATGAACTTGTGCAATATATTTTCGCAAACATAAAAATAAAAATGTTGAGGAGGAGGGGTAATCTATAGTTTTTCGTTAAGAAATCAATAAATATTTATCATTTAATCATTCGTACCAGTAACGGAAAATTAAGTTTTAAGTAAAATCAATAAGAAAAAACGATTTCAAAAATCGTTTTCAGCATCAGAAAAAAAGGTACATATTGTTTTTATATCGATATGCAAAAAAGTTACAATTTTTCCAGTTCCCGATTCCGATTAATTATCCTAACTCATATATATATATATATATATATATACACACATGCGATTTCTGAACTTTGCAAGATTAACCAAATAATGTATTAAAAAAAAAAATGAATGAGAACATTTTAATAATTCCAAAAGCAGTTAAGAAAACATCTTTTTTTCTTTTGTAAATATTTTCTTTTTAATCAGATTTCAAAGAATTTATAAAAGAACTTTTCTATTGTAAGATTCTTCTGGTTTGCTTATTTCTAAATCGTAAGATTATCTCTGTGAAAGAACTGTGTGGGTTTTAAAACTCCATCACATGATTGCAAGCAAATAATGAGATGCGAAAACAATTACAAGAATCTCAGAATACCAAAAGCAAAACAAGAACAAAAAGAAATAATCTTGAAATACTTTAATCTTCTTTAGCGTTGGGAAAGGTAAATGAAAAGAGCGTTTAGAGTGACACTTTCCATGTATGGAGGCTGAATGCGTTTAGGAACACATATATACATATGCTATATGTACATATGTTTCTGTCTATCCATAGTACATGATATAAACTTATTAGTGAGTGAATATATGTAGACGTATAGGACACGCATAAAAACAGGTTTATTAACGTGTCTACGCTGACACATATATATGATTTTCAGAATGTGAAAGATTATTTATAATAAATTCCACAGCCAAGCAACGTCGCAGCCCACAAAAGCTATGACAGTCAACGAACTGGAAGTCCAAGACTCGAGTTTCGCCCTCGTTTTGGATTCATCAATTAGTTTGTCTAACTGATGAGCCCAAAACGAGGGTGAAACTCTTGGACATCCGGTTCGTTGACTGTCATAGCTCTTCTGGCCTGCGACGTTGTTTGGCTGTGGAATTTATTATATATATATATATATATATATATATATATAATTATAAAACTCAAATGACCTTGTAATGAGTGTTGTAACCACATGACTTCCGGTTGCGCATGTGTACATAAACATAAACCCATAACAATGTAAACAAATAAACACAAATTGCTACTTTTGCAGAATTTGACCTGTGCACTAAAATATTAAAATTATTTAGAAATTATTATTTAACATGGGAAGCGTGGGGATGTTTTGCAACTATCCTGTATTACAATTATACTGTCGCAATTTTCTTATAAATAAATCAACTTTGACTCGTTGACAACCATAAGAACAATTAACTACGGGGATTTACCCACCGCTTTCTTTTATTTTCTTAAATTTATTCTTCATTTTTTAATAAATCTTTCTTAAAAACATTCATACATTTACTTCTACAATATCAACATAAATAACCCTGAAAATGTTTTTTTTACAAATAAATAATCAACACAATAAAACGTATTGTTTTACTGTGTACGTTTTCAGCTTCTCAATTTTTTTTTTCGTGTTTAAATTATCCAAATAAACAATTGTTAATACTTTCTGCTTTTTTTTTTTTACATCGTTCATTTCCACATTGTCTTAATTAGTTTTATTGACTTTATTATTAACATATAAATTAAATATTTGACCCAATGGGTCATGAATGTTTGTTTAAATTAATTAAAAAAGTTACATTTTATTTTCATTTTCTATTTAAAAGGCCATTCTTAACATGGGGAGAGTGTTTTTTTTTTTGTTTTTTTTAACTATTCTGTACTTTCAACTAACAATTTCATTTAAAAAAGATGTATCAAAATTTGAATTTAACTTGTAGTATTACGGTATCTGTTCAGTGAACATTTACCTATAAGTATGGCAAACCACTTATGATTCAATGGCTGTAAGTTTTTTGTTTTTTCAAAAGTAAACAATTATAAACAGAACGACTCATAGAAATCTATCTATATTCTTTTTTCATTTTAATATACTTTAACAGAAATGTTTCTGTTATATCACGAAAACTATTTTCTTTACGTCAGAAGTGTCACGTTCATACATTAATTCCATAGGTAATCTAACATACTGACCCAACGGGTCACGAGTAGTCTAGTATATATACATATATATATATATATATATATATATATATATATATATATTTCTGAGGAAATCTATTTTCTTGTAATATATACCAATTCTTATTTAAGAAGCTCAATGTAATTACAGAGCAATAGAGTGAATAAATGAAAAAAAGACTATATTCCAAAGGTCATGATGTTGACCACATTACAATTTATTCCTTTAATTGAGTTGGCATTTACAATTCATATCTATGGCGTAATTGAAACATATTATCAGGTATTTACAGCTTCTCTTCCAATTTTCGGATTTTAATCATGTCAAAACGCACTTTGTTTCCTTTGGGCGGATTGATCGTTGCTATTTCTTCTGATGAGTTAAGGGCATTATAGATTCACTGATTGATATAATAATTAAGTGATTGATATTGCGCTACTAAACAGATACTGTCAAGAATTGCAAATGTCAACTGAATTAAAGGAATAAATTATAAGATGATCAACATCATGAACTTTGGAATATCGTATTTTGTCATTTATTCACTATATATATATATATATATATATATATATATATATATATATATATATATATATATAGTAGAATCCCGGAATTGTCCTAGGATATGGTTAATTACGGTTATGATGTGGAAGATGATTTTTTTTCTGGCCCATGATTACGGTATTAATTATTTGATTATATACTGTACTGTATTTTGCTTTTTCAATGCCATATATATATATGTGTGTGTGTGTGTGTGTGTGTATTGTATTGGAACTTTGAAAGAAAATTCTGACTACTAGACACTACGAAGGATTCATTTTTTTTTTTTTTTAATTGTAGATATTATTCCTCCGGAGCAATGTCGATCAAGAAAATACCAACTTTGTGGGTATTTAAATTGTCGTTTTCTAGTCTTAGCAAGACATGTAAATATAACTTAAATGTCTACTAGAGGAGAGAAAGAATTCCTACTTGACACTATCCTCGAGTGTCTAAGATTTCTCTGTACAGGAGCTTGTCAAGAGAACCTGGTATGAGGATACTGACCAAATATTCAAGATAACATAGCGTTCGCAGCTCAGATAAGATCTCGGTATGGCTACCATACACAAGCTTTTACGAGGAAAAGTGCACCTTCTCCAAATGATGTTATCTCAGATACAACAGGAAGCTGGATACTTCACCAGACCAGATCAATTCTTGTCCTGGAATCCAGTAAGACCAAGAGACCACAAGGAAGATATACTATAATATATTTTTGTGGTCAATTTGGGAGAGAAAAATAATGTTCTCAACTTCTTTAGTAACTTTACTTGTGTTTGTTAAACAAAGAAATTTAATGGAACATTCGAATATCTATTTATCATATATAGCATTCAATGTTATTCTCAGAAAGGGGAGGGGGGGCTTTGATTTTTGAGAACTTCGACAAAAGTAAAATGAAACAAAAAAGAATATATTTATAGAAACATTATTGCCTATATATGTGCACAGCAGAAACATGTATGCACATATGTAGCCAATAATTTTTTGCATAAATAAATATACTATTATTACACTCTATTTGTTCATCAAGTACTTTTGGGGAAAACACAGGAGTTTCAGTAGATTTACATCTAGAAAACTACAACTATACAACCGTTAATCTTTAGCTGTGGTAAAGGCAGTTCATCTCAGGGAAGGAAAGAACTGATAAAAAAGAATTGATCTCTCTCGAATGATCGTCCACATAACACTACTGTTAGTCATCAGTTCAAAGCTAATGGGACAGATTAGGCTTCTGAGCTGTGTGAAGGCAACCTATCTAAAAGAAGATACACTTTGACTAAAAACCTGAGAGTATTCACTCACTTCATTCAGTGTGGCATTTGACACCTTCATAGCTCACTCAAATTTCCGTTTTTCCGGTGTATTCTGTCTTTGATACACGAGAGCCCCAACACCCACCCTCCTGCCAAAAAAACTCTGGCTTGAAATTAAGTAGATAGCTATTATGTATTAGTGCTTGGAAAATTAACCGGAATTTAAATGTCAGAACATTTTGGAGTATGAAAATCGGAAAAAAATTCTGCCTATTTTCCGATGCCCAAAACGATTCCTTTTATTGTTTTTATTTTTTTGCTTTTATTTAAAACCTAATGTTCCACAGCGTGGATTAATGATGAAATGATAAATATCTATTGCAGTTCTGAATTTTTTAGATGACGGCTGATTGTTTGTATTACTTGTTTTGATCGGACTATTGTTCTCATCTTGAGTTTAATTTGTGCAACGTTTCGGTCAGTGTAGCTTTCAACCTTCGTCAGGCATGTTGATCGCCATCTTGGAAAAGAAATGAGAAGAGTTACTGGCTCCTTAGATAGTCCCATATTCTTAGAGTCATTTTTGTTTGTTTTCTCGCCAGAGTTTTGTATCTGTATTTTTCTTTTGTTTTAATACTAATGTCATCACTTGTTAAGGCCTAAAGACTACTCGAGGATAAGTGCTAATGAGATTGTCAGTTGACAATGAACAATACCTTGAGAGGATTGAAAATGATAGGTGAGAGGTTCAGAATTTTATTATTGCGGCAGATGACTTGACAAGAATTTGTTAGCATACTTGTTTCGATCAGACTATTGTTCTCATCTTGAGTGTTATTTGTGCAACGTTTCGGTTGGTGTAACTTTCGATCTTTGTCAGACATGCTGGTCGCCATCTTGGAAAAGAAAGGAGATAAGTTACTGGCTTCATAGGAAAATATCCAAAAACTCACCACAGTTTGCACACCATACATAAAGGACCTGTAGCAGCCGACACTTGCTACAATCACAGGCAGAAGCTAATTCTCTCGACTCGAGATTTGAAATCCGTTTTCTCCCTGGCTTGTCCAATCACAAGCCAGCTCTCTATCATGTGATAGAGTATATAAAAGGCGAAATCTGAAACCCTCTTTCTCCCTGCTTTACCCAGAAACACACATCGTCCGGGGCTTTGGCCCCAGGCAGAATTTGACTACTCATTTGTTTCTACGTGTAGTACCATAATGAACATTCTTTGTCATGCTTAAGAACATACACTGAAACACGCACACACATACACACACAGCTACTCTTTTTTATCACGAGACACTAACCCTTTGCCTTGACTCTTCTATCGGACGCACACTCCTACATACGTAAACACACTGAAGCCCTTTCCCTTTCTTTCTCCTTTAACCGGCTTCCTTCAGACCGATCGCTACTAACTATAAACACATGTAAACTGAACTGAACTATTCTCTCCTTCAACCAGCTGGCATGCTATTAATTCTATCACTACACAAGAACACTTCAACCTACTAACCCGTTTCTCTCGCTACTAACGAATATAACAAATAAAGTTTGTTTATTAATATAGAATGAAACTCCGTTGCGTCGTTCCCTCATCTCTATATTTTGGTGAACCCGACGTGATATGAGCATGCAACTCCATACCGTTTTGTATTCTGTATCTCTGAAAATGAGTCCTTATGGAAATGGAATACAGAAAATTCTGTGTAGTTTAATTGCCATATATATTTTCAAAGCTTACTATATAGCTCTACTCATGTATTGAACACTAAATATTCCAAATCGATACGGAAAATATATTTTCCTTAAGAATTTTATGTGGATCCATGAAAAAAGTGTGTGTGTGTGCAGAAGTTATTTATTTTTGGTTGGTGTTAAAAACAATCACAAAACCCTTTCACTGAGGTTAACTGAATCAAAAGTTTCAGAAAGCCATTTGATTTGAATGCCATTTTTTTTTTAGTGAAGTGGAGTGATGGAGATGATCCAATTAAAGATTAAATTCCCCTGGCTTTGTTTTCTTTCAACTCCTCGAAAATCTAGTTACTTTTAAGTCAAATTTCGTTCCATGCTCTCCTCTACTGGCAGTCCATTTGGCTAATTCAGTATTACTGTTAAGAGCTGCTAGAGATATTCTGTTAGCCTTTATTGAGAAAGTTGCAAAGACACAGATCAAGCTATAAAAGGGGTGCAGCAGCATATTGCTCGTGTGTCTTTGTTTTTACATAGGAGTCACTACTTATCAAGGCCCAGAGACCACTTGAGTATAAGGGTTATTGAGTGTACAGTAATCAATGGAATAATATCGTATTATTAAAAAGAAAAAAAAAAGAACATAAGTCAATCGTGAGATTGCATATCTCCACCTGACAATGTAAGAATAGGTAAAAGTCTTATCTGGGTATTACTTCTCCATATTGCATGTAATATTCTCTAAGTTATGGCATGGAAATATTGATAATTCAAACACTATCTTATCAAGCTGAAATTTTTAAATGAAATGGTTACTGTTATAAAAGAGCATCAGATCCAGTCATCAAATTCGGAAAAAATCCGAAGTTGAAATTCTTTCAAACTTATAATCCTGACTGAACTTCTCAAGATCAGTCAGATATGAGGTGGGATTTAATTGGCTACAATATGGGCCATGTAGTGATTTTTGATAATGTACAGAACCTAAATTATCACAAAAAATGAAAGGATGGATCAAAATCATATCAGATGTGTGATCGACTACAATATGGGCCACCTAGTGATTCTTGACTATAAACAGAACGTAAATTAAAATAAAAAGTGCAGCTTTTTCCATGCCCTTGACATTTCTATCTACACATTCCTAAATTAGTTCTAAGTTAGATCATGATCAATATATTGACAAAGTTTGGTGACAATTGGTCAAGCGATGTGAACCATAGACTCTATGCAAACAAAAAAAAATTGTGTCAAGCCAACACATACATCCCAAAACCATATTGACAGAAATATTAATCCAAGATGCATAGCGTAGCCGCTTGATATAACTCCTGCAAATTCTCATTACAATCAGCTACAAACAATATGCGGATACATTTAAACAGACAGGTGAAATTTATATTATAGACTAGCCTGGGAGCTCGGCATTGCCCGAGTGTTTAGAGGTGTGTGTTGAGAAAAAAAAAAGTGGTAGTAGGCATACAGGCTCAAACCCGTACTGTGAAGAAGGAAAAGAATGTGATAAAAAACGTAATGTCTTTGCTATTTTACGCCCATCGCCAAACCGGAAGTGTGACGTAGGTTTAAATTAAGGCTAAACACTCGAAAAGAGGGGATGACTTTAGCAAATATCGGCGAAAAAAGCGACCCCTCCCTATAGAAAAGTGCTCAGTTTAAGGTGAAGGAATTAATGTTTTTAGTCAATTTTTCGATATTTGTCACCCGAAGGACCGTTCTTCAAAACGATACCAATCTCGTGAGAATCCGAAGTTTTAGGCATACATACATACATACATAATACATGCATTTAACCAGACAGGTGAGATTTATATTATAGACTACTTTGTTCTTTATGTGGTCTGGTAAAGCAAAAAGGTATCGTATATATTTGAGACTCATTTCTAATTCTTTCTTTTATAATTTACAAAGTCTTTTTCTAGATCATGTGGTAATGCTAGACCCAACAATTGACTGCTCTTTTCATTCTCTTCATCTTGAGTGTTATTTTTACAATGTTTCACTCGAAATTATAGATAAAAAAAAAAATTTTTACAGGAGAATATTTGACATTACACTGGCCAAGGTTACACCGGTGTCACGTAAAATATTCCCTTGTAAAAATTCTTTTTTTATCTATAAAAGAAGAAAGACTATATTTTAGATCAGATTTCTCCTACTTTCGATACTTATCGGATGAATTTCTGTACAAAACATATCTAAGAACACTGCCAGAAATATAAATTACCTTTTTGTGGAATTTGCAAAAGATAAACTCAGCCGTTTCGGAACCTATGAGGAAGGAATTCACACACACACACACACACACACACACACATGCATGAAGTGACATTTTTATAATAGTAGAGATATATTACGAAATGAGCAATCATTTTTATTTAAAATTCATTTAGTATGGTGCATGTTAAATTAAGAAAAGCATGCTTAAAATGTCAAAATGATATGAATAAGCTGATAAAAAATGACCACCGAATTCGACCTGATGTTGTGTTTATCAACAAACGAAACGCGAATCATCATTCACCACTAACGCTCTTATCCTACGTGGCACCAATTGAAATGAATTACTCCAGTTTCGATAAAAGTCCGTACTTTGACAAGCTTCTGAGACTGACATTCATTTCACATCTGAAAATGGAACACTTACATCAAATCCGTTTCTAAGGTCGCTGTCAAATTCAGTTGGATCATTCTACTGCTCCAGAAGGTACTTCACTTCTGATGCAACTCTTTACGTATGTAAGATCCAAATGCGTTCTAAGATATCGTACTGTTGACACATCTGAGGAGGTGCTTCTCACTCATTTTTATTTTGATAGAGTACAAAACCGACTTTGAAAGCTAGTGGGTAATGCCTTTTTCTCCTCCTTACTACGTTGCTACATCATCTTCACGTTTATGGCAGGTGCTTGACTGAGATTTCAATTATGGTACACCCATCACACCCCAGTTAAAACATTCACAAAAAATTATTTTCTAGCTACAACAACTGTTAATATATTTCCCTCACCGCCATCTTTCTCTTCCCGCATATTGAACACAATGTTGCGTGGCTACTTCCCAGTTGATTATAACATGGTCGTTTTCGAATACAGTATAAAAAATTCTTGCTAAACCGTCCTCTTTAGCAATCAAATTTTACCCCGTCACAACCATCATTACCAATCATCACAGTGCTATCTCACTTTCCGGCTGAAAAACTCACGTTTATTCTTTATGTCTTAATAAGCGGTGACATCGTAGTAAAGAACATAAAACAGCAGGGTTTGATATTACATTTTTGAAATTTTGAGATGAGGATTGGTTCTTCATATTATTTGGATTCATCGGACTATTGTTCTCACCTTAAGTGTCATTTTCACAGCGTTTCGACAGATGTAACCTTCGACCTTTTTCAGATGTGTCTTGTCGAACTCTGTTAATGTTTCTGGCAAATTCTAGAATTTGGACAGAATTTCAAGCAAAACCCTTTATTTACTTCAAAGGGAGTAGCACGCTGTTGTTCCGTCAACCATGACTGGATAGAGGTCCTAAGTAATTCGAAATTGTATTTTTTTGGTCGCCTACACTGAGAATCGAACCTTCAACCTTCAGGAGAATATCACTTTTACAATTGATTTTTTTCCAAGTACTCTAACCATTGCACCACGGGTTCTGTTCAAAATTTCCAAGTTCAACAAGGTACACCTGAAGAAGGTCGGTGGTTACATAGATCGAAACGTGAAAATGACAGTCAAGATGAGAACAGTAGTCCGATGAATCCAAATAATACGAATGATGAATTCTCATCTCAAAAATTCAGAAACGTTATTGCACAAGTTATCCTGAAACACTGCTGGACTCATTTCCCTCCGAAATCATTCAGGCGAAGAACACAAAGTATCAAAGATTTTCGCTTTTTCAGAAGTTCTAAATTTCCTCCGTTCTGCGTGGGAAGCGTCTGAGTGGCGTAATTGTTTTCGTTCCAATTTCCTGAGGTCGTTCCTGCGCTTTCAATGGATCACTTCAAACAATCGAACACTAATTACCTCCCCTGGTGATTTGAGCTGCAGTTTACAATATAGACATGAAAAGAAATGCTTTCTGGAGGAATAAATCCAGGTAAGAAAATAATAATAATAATACGCAAAGAGAAGATTGTAAAAAAAAACAACAAAAAAAAAACGGTCATCTAAAACATGCAAACCTTTGTAAACACATGTATAGTCTAAATATATACAAAAAATATATATATATAATTTTAACGGCCACAATTTCAGTGATTTTAATTAAAACTGAATAAAAGTACAACATTCGCTAAAAAAATAAACAACAGTACAGTTGTATTAGGTGGTACTTGTTCGGAATGTAACATAGCGCAGATACTAGTGCTACCAGATCAGTCTGTCTGAAGATATTGGCTTCCTGAGACGAAATGCACTTAACGTTTATGCTTTTTGTTTTTCTACTTCCTTTTGCAAAACTTAATTATGTTCTGTAAAACCAAAAGCAAAAACAACACCCTACCTTTCTCCCTTTTCCTTCTTCCCATTTCCCCTTTCTCTTTCTATCTCCCTCCCCACTTTCCTCACTGATTTGCGAATTTAAAATGTACCAAACATAATGCTCTAACCCTTTTCCCTCTCCCATTGTAAAAATCATGTTCTGCAGTGCAGGGAAGAAAAACGATAAAATCCACTTTAAAGCAACTGAAGCAAACACTACAAACTAGCGATTGAAGATACAAAGAGCTTGAAAAATAAAAACCTTCTACAAAATAACTGGATGCAACATGAATACTATTTTCAAGGACACTGGATTCGGCATTCAAAGATCCGAAAAGGGTTGATATTCCGTAAAACAAACAACCAAAAAAAGCATAACGCAGACAGCTATGTGCAAATACCAAGTCGTGAGTGAAATGCGTCACGGTAAGGAAAAAGAAAAATATAAAAAGGAGAGAGCACATTCAAGAACACGATCACGTTAGAGATGTGGATTACGTTCGAGAGCACGTTCAAGAAAACGATCACCTGAGGGATATCATAGTAGTAACGAGAGAATGAGGAAATAAATGCTGTTGTACAAAAAAAAAAAAGAAGCGTTGAAGTTCATTTCTATTCTTTGTCTGCTTTGCGACTGAGGCTACAACGTGTCGGTTCCTGGACAACGTTACAGGAATAATAACAAGGATCGAAAATTGAAAAATTGGATTTCCACTAAAAACAGTATTATCTACTTAATTGTATTGTTGAAATTAGTAACATATCCAAAAATTAAGAAAAAATGATGAAGTAGACAATTATTAATTAAAATGTCTTTCGGAGAAATTGCAAGTTTTACTTAAATAATTAACAGAATATATTTTATGATAGCTGGGAAGATAACTGCATGAAATAAAAAAAATAATAATGGCTGATCTCTGGATCGTGAAAAATAAACGTTTTATGTATTAGGTTGTTGCGTAAGTTCCCACGATTTTTTCTTTTTAAAAAAATCAAAGAATCTGAACAGAAAAATTATGTTCGTGTTGAACCGAAGCTCCAAGTTTTGGTGTGAATCCCATCGACTGAAGATGGCGTGAAATTGTCTCAAAATCACACTTCATTTTTTCACCCAATTCTCTACATGTGTAATGAAATTTGGTAAACCAATCTCGAACAGTTCTCTAAGCTATAATGTTTTCTCCACATACGGCACAAATATCCTTCGTCACTTCACTCGCTTTTTGATCTCTACCAAAAGCTAAAAAAAAAGTGTCGAAAATGTGATTTTTTTTATTTACTTTACAATCCATGTGACGGTTCTGAAAAACGAGAAAAAATTATATGAGCAAAAAAAAACAAAAAAAAACAGATGACCATTATTTTAAAACATAACACGTGATTTCTAATAATATATAGCACTTTTCCAAATATCCAAACATGTTTTAGAACAACTTTTTATGAAATGGCGGGAACTTATGCAACAACCTAATAATAATGTTTTAAAAATCGGACATGACAATTAAGCAAATAATATTGCTTTTAATTGAAAATCAATTTTTCGGTGTTCGTTATTATACCTAACAAGCACCTATCAAGTCGGTTCAAAAATTGTTGTCGATTTAAAATTTCTTTATCATGATGGAAAATGACTCCCTTTCTGTTGACTAAAGAAGGTCGTTTTGGGGTCATCATATATATTTTAACTAGCAAAAGTACCCGTCGTTGGCTGGGTTCAAAAACAGCCTACAGAAAATGGACTCTGATTTATGAAAGTATGATAGGTTATGAAAAGGAAGGGTTGTAAAGAGATAGCTTCGAAGTTGGGGGTATCAAAACCAAAGCAAAATATGATGAAAGTAAAAATAAAATAGATAACCCCATAATTCATTATACCATACCTGATCACACTGAAACACTTATCACAGTATTCTGTAGATCTATATTAAAAAACCTTGTTAAACTTTGTGACATATTTCCATTCTATGAAGGTCAGGCGCAAACGAACACCCCATAATTTTATTATACCATATTTCTTCAAACTGAAACATAATTATCAAAGTATACTTACGCAGATAGATATGAAAAGTCTTTATTAAAGTGTGTGCCTATTTCCATTCTATGGGGGTCAGGCGCGAACGCAGACCCCACAATTTTATTATATATATATATTATAAGTTAAAACATACTTATCAAAGTATTATTATGTACATCTATATCAAAAACACTTGTAAACGATTTTTTAATTTTTTATTTCCATACTTTGTTGACCAGGCGAGTACGCAGACCCCACAATTTTAATGAATCATCATTATGCCAGATCAAACATACCCATTCCTGTGTCTCGATACATCTATCATTATATGTGATCAGTTTTTTTATAATAGTCAACCATATAGGAGGCTATTCGTGACCAGATACACACACAGTCGTTCAGTTTTATATTACAGATTATGGGACATTTATATACACTGCATATCAAATTATTAACGAGTTTCACTTTTTTAAATACTTAAGGAACGAGGAAATAAAAATCCATGAAACTTTGAGAAACTGCTTACAATACTATTCAGTTACTCCAGTCAGAAAATGAAAGTATTTAACGCAATATTAGCGAAACTGTGGCAGAAGATAGGAATATCTGTTGATTTCAGTATGTCAAGTTGTTAACGAGCTTGAAAAAACACAATATACGCATAACTTGTT
Source organism: Euprymna scolopes (assembly GCF_053919585.1). Taxonomy (NCBI): domain Eukaryota; kingdom Metazoa; phylum Mollusca; class Cephalopoda; order Sepiida; family Sepiolidae; genus Euprymna; species Euprymna scolopes. The sequence continues at coordinate 36,086,547 of NC_136493.1, read as the reverse complement.
GATTGAAATAATTTGCAAACATAAAATGAACTAGGAAAAATGCTTAGAAAGCAATGACTAAATAGCAATTTCTACGTTGACATAATTAGTAGGGGATATGCGATCCTATTATATGAATAACTTGTAAAATACGTTGGTTCACAGAATTAGTCAAATTTGTGATTTGGTCAACAGTTATTCCTCGCGATACCTCTTGGAGAGCATCTCACAACTCATCTTTGCTCTTTAATTGGCGTCCACTTGCATAGAGGCTTCGCTTTACGATACTTTAACGGTTCTCAATTGAGTTTAAATCTGGTGAATTCGCAGACAACTCCATCTTCCGTAGACCGGAGAACTCCAGTTGTTTCAAATAGGCTTTGCTTTTGTTTGCTGCATGCGAGGAAGCATTATCCTGCATAAAAATAATGGTTCTTCTGAACGTCAACCTTTGCTCTTTCAGAAAATCTATGTAAACATCTGACGTCATTTTTACGCCTTCTGCAACTCTCTATAGGCCAACTAAAGTACCTCCGATAATCCCAGCCCAAATCATTATTCCACCACCACCTTGTTGGCCCCTTAAACGATGATGACGATGTCGTCCATCTAGGAACCATCCTGTGCCATCAATAGTGATACGCACTTCATCCGTGAACAAAACTTTGGAAAAATCCGTTTTCATGTTGTCCTCTGGCCATTTCAATCGGTTTTGTATGTGATGTTGCTTTAATGGAGGCTGTGTCACATGCTTAACAGACTTTGCCACTTCTTTCAGATGGCGAAATCGAGTATTTTTTTTTTTTAGACATTCTTCAATCCGACGTAGTCAAATACTTCTCAACTTGTCTGCCAAGGGTTCTTAACAACTTCACCATTAATTTGGAGTAGAGAACGACGTGAAACAACTCTAGATTTACCTTTATCAGCTCTCTTACGTACCTTTGTAAAGTCCTTGACAAAGTTCTTCACAGTTTGATGGTATCTTCCTATCATTTTCGATATTTCGAGGGTAGTTTTACCTTTTGCTTGCTATTCTGTAATAGTACTCTTTTCAGAAATACTCAATCCACCTTTACGACCCATTTTATTGACGAAACAAACTGCATTGTTAATAATTTTACATACCTCAAATACCGTGCGTTCAGCAATTATGATGGCAAGTTGTTTACATAGCACAGAACAGTACGAAAATTTCACAGTACGCGCAGCTCAGCATTGCCAACGTTTACGAATCGTTAGATACGAAACTACCGGTAAGTTCCTGAAACTGGTAAAAAAAAATGTTATCTCGTTAATAATTTGACACGCAGTGTATATTTTTTTCTAATGTTGTTGGTTGTGTGTTGTTTTGTCTCACGTTTTTGTCAACATTTTAGTTTTTAGTTTTTTATTCATATTTTTGAACAATGGAACATTTTTTCTTATTTACTAATTATGAATCCTCACTCAGCGATTGCTCACTGACAATGACCTGTGGTGTTCTCTGGAGTCTGAGTGACAAAAAGTCTACCCAGATTTCCAGTGCTCTTCACTTCTTTCAGTAATCATTGCAAATGACTTTGCATTATCTCAACAACTGCTTACCATGGTTTTTTCACTGGTAACAGCCATTGCGATTCGCTGGAGAACCTGTGTTCTTTGCACTTTTGTGATGGTCTTGTTAGTACTCTCCCTCCTCGTTATTTTTTGTTTGTTTTTGTTTTGTTTTGTTTTTCATCATTCCCGGCCCCTCACAATCAATTGATGTAGCGTTAGCCGAAGCTGTCACAATCATGTTTTTAGAGGTGGAGGACACAGTTAATTGACAATTTATGCATTATTATTATTATTATTATTATTATTATTATTATTATTATTATTATTATTATTATGTTCATTAACTTCATAGTGTTGCGATGTTTTATACCATTTTTTTTCTCTCAAAAGTGAGCATAGTAAAAGAGTCAGTTAGATGGAAACCACCAAGCCTAGGATGTTTGCTGTGCCAAGTCGAACTGACTTCTGCAGTACAGTGATGTTGGACTTGATTCCCAAGAAGTTCAACTTTTTCTCCAGATCATCTGGAATTGAGCCAAGCGCACCTATGATTATTGGCACGATGGAAGTTTTCTTATTCCACAACATAGCAATCTCCATCTTCAGGTTCTGATTTTCAGTAGTTTCTCATTCTTTTTGCCTGTTAAGTTGATGTCGTTGGGCAAGCCACATCAATAATTTGGCATTCATTAGTATTTTTGTTCGCAACTACAATATCCGGTTTGCTGTGAGTTTCGGCCACACTGAACCATGAAATCCCAGAGAATCTTAACGTCGTCATCTTCCACTACCACTTCTGGGTGATATTGGAACCACTTGTCTGTTACTTAAATTCCAGACTTTTGGCACAAACTCTAATGCACATTTGCACATACTTTGTCATGGCGATGTTTGTACTCTTTGTTGTTGTTGTTGTCGTCGTCGTTGTGGGGGAGGGGCAAAAGTTTTGCTGATTTATAATTTCATCTTGAGAAAGAACCACTGTGTGCTGTTGAAAATCTGTATTCATAACAATAACGATTTTAAATTACACACACATAAATTTTATGTATCTGTGAGTGTTCTTAGATAGTCTTTGTATCGGAATACCTCTGATAAGTATCGATAATCGAAAAAAAAATTCGAGGTCCTGGATATGACCTTAAACTATATCCCGTGGTGAGGCCCCAGCTTGTGGGCTTGGGGGAGTGTAGAGCTACCCTTTAATTGCCATTGCTCCCAGGTCCACTCTGACCCGAAGTGGTAATACCTGTTAGGGTCCCAACTATGGGTTAAATAGAATCCAACTTGTAAACAAAAAATATATTCTATTAAAAAAGTTTTCTTCAAAATCCTTGGATTCGGGATTAAATAACCTGAAAAGGGTTGATATGCCGTAAAACAAAAACAACCAACCGAAAAAAATAGATTAAAGAAAGGGGGCGATTTCAACCAAAGTTAACACGTTTGTACAGCCTTACATCACTAGTGCATTTGAAAAGTTTCATCACCGCACAAGTAGACAGGCATAGCATATAAAATCAACAGCAGGTTCTTGGATAAGACAGGCGCGTGTTCCAAATGAATGTTTCTGTTTTGAGCACAGTTGAACCATGATACTTGACTTTTGCATTTTAAAGTTTAATTCAAGCTATTTTATATAAAAATAATTTTATAAAATGAACAGTAGGTTCTCTACGGTTAAATATAGACTACAATGTATCGTGGACGAAGTCACTGCGGGGAGGCATGTGAAGCTTCCTCCCCATGTACTGCGATGGGTCCCCAACTAGAGCAGGCAGTAATTCTTTGGATTGAAAAATGGACGATTTCATCGATTTTGATAAAAATGAAATTATTGAAACATTCGTTGATCTTCATTCAATACCGGATAACGTCGAGTCTCTCTACTATTAAAATACATATATTATAATAAATCCGTATTTATGTCTGTTTGTTTGTTCACAATGACGTCATAGCATATATGTTATTATGATATCTTAGCAGATGACGTCATATATAAAGTCATGTATGACGTCATGTATATGGACAAAAATGAAAGTACTTTCCTTGGACAACGCCAGGCAGCCTGCTAGTATATATTTAATATATATATATATATATATACATATATATATATATATATAATGCTTATGGGAAAAATATGCCAATTCAATTATATTTCACCCTTTATTTATACCAATCCTTTTATTTATAAAGGTCAATGTATGTTTAACATAACTACAGAGCATATACAAATAAATGACAAAATCTATATTCCAAATTCCAAGATGTTGTTCATCTTACCGTTTATTTCTTTCAGCCTGTTAAAATGGTCAGTTCTTGACAGCACCTGTTTCGTAATGCAGAAACAATTATATAATTATTATGTCATTTTTTTAAATATTTTCCACCCTAACGCATTAGAAAAAAAAGATCTCATTAACTCTAAAAAACGAAAAGAAAACTGGATGTGGACATGATCACTTAAATTTTGAAAAAAAATCCGAAAAGTAGTTGCGTAGTGTTAGGTCAAATTTACGCCATCTTTGATATTTATGAACGTTACACCCAACTACTGAATGAGATGTTTTAAGAATTAAAATTAAAAGCAGCGTTGAAGAAACCTACGCAAGCATGTTCATAGTTTACGAAGATTTTTGTTTTAGATTGTAAAGTGTTTTCTCGGTAATTATTGCATTGTTATTTTCCACGGATACGAAAGGACATTTTCTCGATTCCTGTCCTGACAAAGCACGCTATTCCTAATAATTTTCTGTTATTTCGTCTAACTTAAACATCGTTTGGAAACAGCTAGAAGCTTCGGTATCAATACGTTAACTCTTGATTTGAATATTATTGAAATTAGAAAAATATATTTACGCCTATTTTGCCATGAATATCGATTATGTTAACGATTCATAAGACTAATTATAAATCTTTGTACTTTTTTAAAAAATTGATTTTTAGTAATATATATATATATATATATATATATACAGGCAAAAAGAAAGTCCGCCCTTGCATATTTCCAAAAACTGCAAATTTAAGCTAAATTTAATGTAACTGTTTAAACAAACTATACCTCATTTGATTGGCCTTTTATTCTTCTATAATTTAACTTTTCATATTTGACTGTTAATTGTAATATTCTAGTGTTCACATCAATTGAAAAAAAAGTCTTCAAATTGAGGAGGCAAAAAGAAAGTTCGCAGCCACAAATTCACTTTAACCCAGCTTAAATTATCGCCTCGAAATCAGTTTAAAATATCCATCAACAGGCAACAAAGCATCTCTAATCGTAATTGTTGTTTTTCCAGGTTATACAACGTAACATTTTGTTAAAATGTTATGCCACGACTTTCTCTTAGTGAGCGTCAGGAGCTCATTAATCTCCACCTTTCTGGTTTATCCAATCGAGAAATCGGCCGAAGATTGAAATGTGATGAGAAAACGGTATGAAAGACTCTACAAAAGCACCAAAACACCAGCATATTTTAAACTGATTTAGGAGCGATAATTTAAGCTGATTTTAAGCGAATTTGTTGCTGCGGACTTTCTTTTTGCTTCCTCAGTTTGAAATTATTTTTTTAAATTGATGTGAACACTAGAATATTTCAATTAAAAGTCAAATATGAACAGGTAAAATTATAGAGGAATAAAAGGCGAATCAAATGAAGTATAAGTTGTTTAAACAG
>NC_136493.1:36068852-36076352 GCF_053919585.1 Euprymna scolopes | reverse complement strand
CTAAGGGACAAAATTTCATTACCTAATATTGAATAGAAATAATAACTGTGAAAAGCTGAAATTTTGACAACTCGTAGTCGTTATCATTCATAATAATATGCTAAAATTTGAATCATTTGTAAAGGATAGAAAAAGAATTATAACAATTATTTATTTACTTTAAAAATAGGAACGTCCAAAAGTAAGGGACAAAATTGAGAAAAACAATGTAAACAGCCAAAAACAATAAAAATACATGTACAATCAATATTTAGTAAATGAGCCGTTGCTCTCAATGACAGCTGCACATCTTTGACTATAAGAACGAATCAGTTCTTGACAATCCTCGATACTAATTTTAGACCATTCTTCTTGAACCTTCACCCACAAATCCTCCGTGTTAGTGGGATTTCTTTCCATGACTTTCACTCCTAAGTTCTTCCAAAGATTTTCTATTGGATTTAAGTCAGGATTTTGCGATGGCCAATCCATAATTTAGAAATCTTGCTCGCTAAGGTAACTTATTACCACCTTTGTCTTGTGACATGAGAGTATTATCTTGCATAAAGGTAGCCCTATCGAAACCTGAATTCTGTATGATTGGCACAACATGATATTGAACAATGTTTTTATAGATCTGCGCGTTTACACAAGTTTGTAACCGGACAAGAGGCGTTGTACCTTGACAGTTTTCTTAGTACACTTTGCAATTAATCTTTCACCAATACGTCTCTTTACATTGTTTTTTTTTTCCATCATTTCCAAATAAATTAAACTTGCTTTCATCACTGAAAAATACTTTTGCCCAATTTTCATATGTCCAAATTACATACCTGTTTGCAAACTCTAATTTCTTCTTCTTATTCTTCGAACTAACAAGTGGCTTGTTCCCTGGGGTTCGATTAAACAGCCCTATTTCTTGCAGTCGTTTAGAAACATTAACATATAACACTATTCATAATCCTTTTAATTTCTGTGCAAGACTTAAAACGGTCCTTTAATGACATACGCTGCATTATTCGATCTTCTCTTGCCGAAGTTTTGCAGGGTCTGCCGGTTTTAAAAGCACTAACTATTTTGCCAATATCATTGTAGGATTTAACAACCCTGCCTACAACACTCTTGGAACGTTTCGCTTTCTCTGAAATCTCTCTAATGGTGTGCTGTTCCTTGTGTAGCTTCACAATAGATTGTCTCACAGAGTAATCAAGTTTTTGGTGTTTTGCCACGGTGCTGGCTGATGCAATGTTTACAAATGACTAAGTAAGACTTATTCTTTAGAGGAAACCAAAAAATTGGAATATAGCATACTGTTTACATTGTTTTTCTTAATTTTGTCCCTTACTTTTGGACGTTTCTATTTTGAAAATAAATAATTGTTTTAATTCTTTTTCTATCCTTTGCAAATCATTAAAATTTTAGTATGTTATTATCGATGATAACGACTACCAGTTGTCAAAATTTCAGCTTCTCACAGTTGTTATTTCTAACAAATATTAGTTTTTAAAATTGTGTCCCTTAATTGTGGATGCTACTGTATAATCACTTGATCACAATGGCCGAATGTCATAACATTTCAAAAATAAATGGTAAAATTTTGCGGTTGAGATTGGCCGTGGGGTTTGTTTCTTGCTAATGGAGTCAGAGATGGTTTTGTAGCCATGTTCAAATCTCCCGACAGTCATCTTACCTCCTGACCAGTAATCGTGTCACCCTGCACTGATGATTCCCGAAAGGATGAAACACTAGTGTTTGTAGGTATTATTTGGATTCATCTGACTACTGTTCTCATCTTGGGTGTGATTTTCACAACATTTCGGTCGATGTAACCTCCGACCTTCTTCAGGTGTATCTTGTCAAACTCGGGAATTTGGGCAGAATTTCGCGTGGAACTCTTTATTTACTTTATTTATCATGACTGGATAGAGGTCTGAAGTAATTTGCAATTGTATTTTTTGGTCGCTCACTCTGAGGATTGAACCTTCAACCTTCAGGAGAATATCACTTTTTAAAAATTGATTTTTCCCAGTACTCTAACCACTGCGCCACGGGTCCTTGCGGACAATTCTAGTATGAATTTTAGGAGCCTTAAACCTATTTTTATTTCTAGTTGTAAATATCACTATTTATTACTAATTACTATTATATATTAATGTATATCTATATATATTAATGTTTGTACTTATTACTGGTATATATTATCTATTGTTTATAATTACTGGTTCCCATATCGTATTTATTTTTTTATTCTTTTTTTTTATTACATTTTCACCCCAAACAAGGCAAATTGCCACTTTGGTGTAGGGGGCTACTATCCGGGGCAACAACTACTGGGGTACTATGTAGGGATTTGGGCAGCAAGATGTCCGTTCACGTTGCACTTGAACTTCTGCACGCCAGTACAATTGAGGAAGCAGGGATCTGGAACGCAATTCCAAAGTCTAGCGGTTCTGGGGAAGAAACTACTGGAGTAGAAAGATCTTTTACATCTAGGCATCTCTACAGTGTGGGCGTGGGATTTAGCAGCCTGTCGGGTTTGTCGAGGGTGTCTACTTCGTGGGGGCACAAGTGCTTGCAGTTCGTCAGAGCATTCACCATTAAAATACTTGTAGAACAGACAGAGAGATGCAACGTTTCGTCGATGGGACAGAGGCTGAAGCTTAGATGCCAGTTCAGGGCCTATCAGATTTGCGACTCTCTTTTGAACTTTGTCAAGAGACTAGTAGCAGATGCACCAGCCCAAATATGACAACAATACTCCATACATGGGCGAATGGTGGCTTTATAGAGGTACAGGATACTTTTGGGTGGTAGTAGTTTTCTAGCATGGTAGAGAGAGCCCACCTTCCTTGCAGCGGCCCTGGCAATGCCTTCAATGTAATTGTTCCAACTCATGTTTCCTGTGAACGTTAGGCCAAGGAGTTTGAAAGATGTACTCTCAGATAAAGAGTCGTTGGCCATTGCTATAGGTAGTAGAGAAGGTTTCCTGTAATTATTGAATGAAATTAGTTTAGTCTTGGCAGCATTGAACGTGACCATCCATTTTTGTCCCCATTCCACTACAGATCGGAGGTCATCCTCTAGTGTTTCTGCCATTTCTTTAGATATGTGTTCATTTGTTTTCCTGTTGTGCCTGTTATAGAGTGTGGTGTCATCAGCATATATACCCATCTCAGAGGAAATTTTGTCGGGGAGGTCATTTATGAATATCAGGAAAAGTAGAGGTCCAAGGATAGCCCCCTGGGCCACTCCCGCATTTATATCATATTGTTTAGATGTACGACTCTCGAGGACAACCTGGATTTTTCTCTTATCTAAGAAGGATTTCATTATGTTAAGAATTCTACCAGTGATATCGTATGATCTAATTTTCCTGGGGAGATCCTCATGCCATACCCTATCAAAAGCCTTAAATATATCTAGAGCTACCGCTCTGTGCTCCCCCGCTTTGTCCAGTGAATTGTATATACGTTCAGAGATTACAGTTAGGATATCTGCTGTGGAACGGGCTTGTCTAAATCCATATTGTTGGTCAGTCAGAAGTTTAGCATCTGTCAGGTGATGAACTAGAGCATGGTTAATTAAGGTCTTAAATATTTTGGCAAAAAGTGGGAGGAGGCTAATGGGGCGATGATTTAATGGGTCAGTTCTTTCGCCAGAATTCTTGAATACTGGTATTAAATTATATACTAGGTCTATTCATTAATTGGTTATTCCCCAGCCTATATGCTGCTTCTTTCAATCGTCTTACTCTACACCGTTCCTCTCTGTCTATAATTGTTACTTTGTCCCATAATGGTAGATGGTTTCCCTTTTGTTTCCAGATATGGTCAGCTATACCCGACTTTTCAGTCTCTCCCCATACTACGGCTTTTCGATGTTCTTCTAACCGTACTTTCAGTGGACGACACATTTCACCTCTGTATATTTTTCCACATTTACATGAGATTGCATATACACAGTTCTTAGTTATGATTTTTTCTGTAGGGGGCTTGACTCTTACAAGCTGTTTCCGGAGAGTTGAATCACTCCTGAATACTGTTCTGATGCCATATGGATTACATATTGGCTGAAGTTTTCCAGACAAGCCCTTCATATATTGTATATAAACTGTGGTGAGATAATTTATTATGTTCTTTTTCCATCGTGAACTGTATAGTTGGACGGATCGAGTTCACATCTAGTAACATTTGAACATATTCCTGGTGGAGCCAGAGTGTGAATGTATCATGTACATATCGCAACCATATTGTTGGGTTTAGTGGTGTTGATCCTAATGCCATTTCCTCAAAGTATTCCATGTATGCATTGGCCAGTACCAGGGACAATGGTGATCTCATTGCCAGACCTTCTTCCTGCTGATATATATCAGATCCCATCACGAAGTATGTAGTTTCTACGCAGAATATCAACATCTCTATTATATTGTCAATTGGGATGCAAGTTCAGTGAGGTATCTGATGTCAGCTTAACCCGTACCACTATCAGAGTCTCATCAGTGGGCACTTTCGTGAACAGACTCATTACATCTAAACTCACCATCTGGTTGGAATGAATAGGAGCATTTTTCATTATTTCCATGAAGTGAGCTAGATTCTTGACATATGATGGAGATTTGCCGATAATTGGGGTGATTATATCTATCAAGAATCGGCTCAATGTATGGCATGGTGAACCTCGAGCACTGACAATTGGTCTTAATGGAATACCGTCCTTGTGAATCTTATCAGTTAAAATAATATATATGCCAGATAATATACAGGGTCCGCCAATGAATCGGGAAGATTTAAAAAATTAATTAGTTATTGAAAAAATACATTTTAACACATTTATTTTACATAAATGGAATCTACATTCTTTACAATTTTTTTTTAAATGAAGAAGCAATGGGGGGGGGTTTAGCATTGTGGTAGGGAGGGTAAAACTTACCTTCAGACGTCAGTTATTATGGAGAAGTGGCCGGGTGAGCATCAGGTATTGAGCAGATGAATACCCTTGTTTGCTTCATGAGAAGCCCTTCAATGCTCAGAAAGTAACGTTATGGTGCGCTATGTCTGCAAAAGGCATTATCAGTCCTTTTTTTTTTTGTTTATGAAAACGAGGCTGGTAATGCAGTCACCGTAAATGCTCGATGTTATATTGAGATGATAAATAACTTTTGCACTCCTCAATTTGTTCGTTTTGCAGCGGATGAGCAAACACTTTTCCAAGAAGATGGAGTTACAAGTCACACGGCGAGAATTTCCATCGATGTACTTCATGCTTTATTTCCAGGTCATGTCGTTTCTCGCAATGGAAATATCCCTTGGCCCCTTTGTTCATCTGATTTGAATGCTTGTGACTATTTTTTATATTTTTTAGCTAGTACATATATTAGTTAAACCGAATATGATATTGATAATGATAATGGGAGTTGGTTAGTGTATATATATATATATATATATATATATATATATATATATATATATATAATCTAGTAGATATATTATTTTAGCCGATCATTATGATAATGACGATAAGATTCGAGAAGGTAAGTTGGTTAGTACATATATTAGTTAAACCAATGATGAGGATAATGGCTAAGAAGTATGAAAATAGAATCAAATAAGCAACAAAATAAGTAAACCAATCAAAAGGTTTCATTTGATTTTCTCTGCTTTATTGAAGAGTGATTTTTTTTTGTCCATTCATTAGTCAATTTTGCTGTCATTTTAAGTGGCAGGAATAACGAATATGCAATTAGGAAGGTGGAGAAGGGGGGATAAGTCGTGAACGTTTAATGAAAGAGAAGCATTGAAAGGGAGGAAGGGAGGTCTAAAAATGGGGTTATTTATAATAATTATGTACATAATTTCTATATTCACTTTTTACGTGCACTAGGGTTCAGTTTGAACGTTCAGATGGCGCAAACAAATTTAAATACTAAAATGAGAGCTAATTACAACAATAAAGAGACCGAAATTATTTTAATGGACTATTAGGACTAAGTACAATGCTATATATTATTGTAATCACATATATTAGTATAGTCATTTCATCAAAATTATAATGTTTAGCGAACAAATCAATCAAACATTTTAAAAACATTTTAAAAAATCAATAACATTTATCACAGCTAAGAGAATACCAGTTTTATGGCAGATAAAATCAATTCCCCGAACAGAAAAGTTATATATATGCAACCTCTTTCCCACAGAAGAGACGTTGCGAATCTATCCTTGTTTTATTATTATTTCCATGGTAGGTGCTCGTCTGAACTCCAATCTCTGGTCCCCCCTCGCCAATCTTTCATGAAAAACACCCGTCTAGCTGAATCCACTGTGAAAAATTTCCCCCACTCTATATCTGTGCCTAAATCAAAACGCGGATTCCATGAACAAAGCTTCTTTCTTAGAACTGCACGCCTGTGGAACTCTGTTCCGTCTGCCTGCTTCCCACCGGACTACAACTTGGATGTGTTCAAGTCCAACGTTAACAAATTCCTAATGAACCGCCCCCTTAAGTAAACACTTCATCAAATCTCCACACTAACGTAATGTACTTGCAATAACCCTTATCCCTGAGTGGCTTCCGGGCCTTGATAAGTGGTGATCACTGTGTAAAAAAAAAAATGTGTGTGTGTGTGTAATTCTTGGTTCGTTCGTTATTAGTAGTCTAAATAACCACTGGTACGATTGCTTCGACATTTTGGTATATGTTTACTGTACCTATACGTGTTTTTATATATCTCTTTTTAATTATAACGTTATACTTAATTTTTCTTTAATAAATAGGTGGTTTTCTTTGTACCGATGGGCTATTTTTTTTTTATTTGGGGACAATTATTTATCACCGCCTGCTGTCACGTGACATCACTAAAAGGATCTTTTGGTCTCACCACTACAGGCCGTGGTCTAGCTTAATGTAAACAGAATGTGTTTACAATATCGGTAAATTTTCTATGGGTTTAATCAGTTGATTATTGATTATACAACCATGTGATTGAAATTTAATTTAAATTAACTACACGTGGTCACTTTCCTATCAAATATTCATCGAAAAATGGCAGGTACGGGCAAAATGAATACCGACGCTCAAAATGTATAAACATTTTGACCACTCTCTTTACTTAAAAATTCATCAAAGATCAGGAAATTAACCAATTTTAATGAAAGTTTCAGTATTTATCAAATAATGATCGCAAAATATGAACAACTAATTATTTTCACTTACATCTTAGTGAAAATGTTTTATTTTATTTAAACAACAAATACCTTTACTAAAGTTATGGTTTTCAGTAGTAAATAAAAAACGCACGGATCTATTTTTGCTTTTTTTTTATATAAATAAAACATCGTAATTTGTAACAATAAAAAAAATAATTTTTACAGGAACATTACGAAAAAAGCCCCTAAAGTCCTAATTAATGAATTCGATATAACTCGCACTACCAATATTACCATTGAATTAAACATTGTTTATTTAATATTTTCACAAAAATAAATTATAATAGCAAAAATATTTCTACGTTTTTAAAAAAAT
>NC_136493.1:36021352-36063852 GCF_053919585.1 Euprymna scolopes | reverse complement strand
AAACTCAAAGAAATCGGAGAGTTCTAATTGTAACAAAAGTGAGATAAATCTTTCATGGCAACTAAAAATCGTTGGCCAATTTAGTTAAATTTAATTTTCGCTAAGTGTCTTCGAAAACTGTTTTCATTAATAATCAATTTTCTACCTTATCGTTTTTCGTAATTATTGGATATGTTTATTACTGCGACATGACAATTAAATGGATACCATTTGTTTCACTTGAAATTCAATATTTCAATTTTCGAATTTCGCTACAATAAAAATGAGGGACCAATAATTAAATATCAAAAAAGAAGAAATAAAATTTATAATAAACTCTTCATTTAAAATGTCTGATATAGTAGAACTCCGGGGTACGGTGTCCCGAGGATACGGGTTTTCAGTTTACGATGTGAAATACGATGTTTTTCCGACCCTTGGTGACGGCGTCTCGCCTTACGGTGTTATTTATAATATTATTTGATTATAAACTTGTGTATTGTATACTATACTGTATTTTGTTAGTAATTTTTAATGCTGTACCTGGGGGTTCTACTGTACTTTGAAATTTCCATAAGAGTAAACATTGGTAAGAATTGTTAATTTTTTGTGATAGATGTGCTGCGCCTGCTGCAGAAATTTTAAAAACAACAACAACAAAAAAACTCAATTATATGCCGCTTGTAAAAATGCTTGGGAGTCACTGATCTAGACAATTGAGTTTCGAGCCTGGCTTGAGGCAGTTGCTTATTTAACCGCACTTAAGAGCTGTGATACAGCGAAACTGTCTGCGGATGATTAAATATGCCGCGCTTCTTCGCGAAAGTTTTGTCGATAATATTGATTCAAAGAGAACAGGGTTAAAGCCTTAATGAACGAAGGAAGAATTCTTCCAAGACTATTTTGAAAATTTTCCAACCATCACGAATCGCGACTGTTTGTCGACAAACTCAATTTGATAACGTTTATAAAGAGGCAAATAGAATTTTCTATTTCCCTTCAAGCTGGTCTGTTTAATGACATGTTCGGAACTTTCAGTCAGTCGGGTGTTGGGCAAGTGATGGCTGAGTTATAAAAGTAAAGTTAAATCTAAATCACAGTTTTCGCGTTTATAGTTTCGGACATTTATACGTTTAGTATTAACTGTTTTGTTTTCTTTTCTTTTGGTTTTTACTTTAGTTTTCTTTTCCGTTTCTATTTTTTTATTTTATTATTTATTTCATATTGTTTTTTTTTCCAAATTTTAGAACATTTTTTTCTCCATCCTGTTTTTCCTTTGTATTTATATAACATTTTTTTTCTTTTTCTCTTGTTTTAGTCCGTTCTCAGTTTTGCAAATAATCTCTATAGTTCCTTAGAATGTGTGTCTGTACCTTATTCACCCAGTTTTTCTGTACCCTAATACTCTAATTGTTTTGTAGCCCGTTCGTCTAGTTTTTCTGTATTGTTTCCCTCCAGTTGTTTTGTACCGTATTCTTCAAGTTTTTTTTTGCACCGTGTTCTTCTAGTTGTTTTGTACCGTGTTCTTCCAGTTGATTTGTACCGTGTCCTTCCAGTTGATTTGTACCGTGTTCTTCCAGTTGATTTGTGCCGTGTTCCTCCAGTTGTTTTGCACCGTGTTCTTCCAATTGTTTTGTACCGTGTCCTCCAGTTGTTTTGTACTGTGTTCCTCCAGTTGTTTTGTACTGTGTTCCTCCAGTTGTTTTGTACTGTGTTCCTCCAGTTGTTTTGTACTGTGTTCCTCCAGTTGTTTTGTACTGTGTTCCTCCAGTTGTTTTGCACCGTGTTCTTCCAGTTGTTTTGCACCGTGTTCTTCCAATTGTTTTGTACCGTGTCCTCCAGTTGTTTTGTACTGTGTTCCTCCAGTTGTTTTGTACTGTGTTCCTCCAGTTGTTTTGTACTGTGTTCCTCCAGTTGTTTTGTACTGTGTTCTTCCAGTTGTTTTGTACTGTGTTCTTCCAGTTGTTTTGTACTGTGTTCCTCCAGTTGTTTAGTACTGTGTTCCTCCAGTTGTTTTGTACTGTGTTCCTCCAGTTGTTTTGTACTGTGTTCCTCCAGTTGTTTTGTACTGTGTTCCTCCAGTTTTTTTGTACTGTGTTCCTCCAGTTTTTTTGTACTGTGTTCAAGTTTGTTTTTTTTTAACCGTGTTCTTCCAGTTGTTTTGTACCATGTTCTTCCAGTTGTTTTGTACCATGTTCTTCCGGTAAGTTTGCACCGTGTTCTTCCAGTTGGTTTGCACCGTGTTCTTCCAGTTGTTTTGTACCGTGTTCCTCCAGTTGTTTTGTACCGTGTTCCTCCAGTTGTTTTGTACCGTGTTCGTCCAGTTGTTTTGTACTGTGTTCCCCCAGTTGGTTTGCACCGTGTTCTTCTAGCTGTATGGTAGCATGTTCCTCCAGTTGTTTTTGTACCGTGTTTCTCCAGTTGTTTTGTACTGTGTTCTTCCAGTTGTTTTGTACTGTGTTCCTCCAGTTGTTTTGTACTGTGTTCCTCCAGTTGTTTTGTACTGTGTTCCTCCAGTTGTTTTGTACTGTGTTCTTCCAGTTGTTTTGTACTGTGTTCCTCCAGTTGTTTTGTACTGTGTTCCTCCAGTTGTTTTGTACTGTGTTCCTCCAGTTGTTTTGTACCATGTTCCTCCAGTTGTTTTGTACTGTGTTCCTCCAGTTGTTTTGTACTGTTTCCCTCCAGTTGTTTTGTACCGTGTCCTCCAGTTGTTTTGTACCATGTTCTTCAAGTTGTTTTGTACCGTGTTCTTCAAGTTTTTTTTTTGCACCGTGTTCTTATAGTTGTTTTGTACCGTGTTCTTCAAGTTGTTTTGTACCGTGTTCTTCTAGTTGTTTTGTACCATGTTCTTCCAGTTGTTTTGTACCATGTTCTTCCAGTTGTTTTGTTCCATGTTCTTCTAGTTGTTTTGTTCCATGTTCTTCCAGTTGTTTTGTACCATGTTCTTCCAGTTGTTTTGTACCATGTTCCTCCAGTTGTTTTGTACCATGTTCTTCCAATTGTTTTGTACCATGTTCTTCTAGTTGTTTTGTACCATGTTCTTCTAGTTGTTTTGTACCATGTTCTTCCCGTTGTTTTGTTCCATTTTCTTCCAGTTGTTTTGTACCATGTTCTTCACGTTGTATTGTACCATGTTCTTCACGTTGTATTGTACCATGTTCTTCACGTTGTTTTGTACCATGTTCTTCACGTTGTTTTGTACCATGTTCTTCTAGTTGTTTTGTACCATGTTCTTCTAGTTGTTTTGTACCATGTTCTTCTAGTTGTTTTGTACCGTGTTCTTCTAGTTGTTTTGTACCGTGTTCCTCCTGTTGTTTTGTACCATGTTCTTTTAGTTGTTTTGTACCATGTTCTTCACGTTGTTTTGTACCATGTTCTTCACGTTGTTTTGTTCCATGTTCTTCACGTTGTTTTGTTCCATGTTCTTCACGTTGTTTTGTTCCATGTTCTTCACGTTGTTTTGTTCCATGTTCTTCCAGTTGTTTTGTACCATGTTCTTCCAGTTGTTTTGTACCATGTTCTTCTAGTTGTTTTGTACCATGTTCTTCCAGTTGTTTTGTACCATGTTCTTCTAGTTGTTTTGTACCATGTTCTTCCAGTTGTTTTGTACCATGTTCTTCCAGTTGTTTTGTTCTATGTTCTTCACGTTGTTTTGTACCATGTTCTTCACGTTGTTTTGTACCATGTTCTTCTAGTTGTTTTGTACCATGTTCTTCTAGTTGGTTTGTACCATGTTCTTCTAGTTGTTTTGTGCCGTGTTCCTCCAGTTGTTTTGTACCGTGTTCCTCCAGTCGGTTTTGTACTGTGTTCTAGTTGTTTTGTAGCGTGTCCTTCTAGTTATATGGTAGCGTGTTCATTCAGTTGTTTTGTACCGTGTTCTTCCGGCTGGTTTTTACCGTGTTCTTCCGGTTGGTTTTTACCGTGTTCTTCTAGTTGGTTTGTGCAGTCTTCTTCTAGTTGGTTTTTGCCGTGTTTCTCCAGTTGTTTTGTACCGTGTTTCTCCAGTTGTTTTGTACCGTGTTCCTCCTGTCTTTTTGTACCGTGTTCCTCCTGTTGTTTTTATACCGTGTTCTGTCAGTTTCTTTGTACAGTTTTCCTTCAGTTCCTTTGTACCTTGTTCCTCTAGTTGTTCTGTATCGTGTTCCTTCAACTGAAGATAAATTGATTTCATAATGAGGAACACGGTACATAACAGTTGTTCTGTACTGAAATAGTCTCTTGATATAACACCTATACAATTGCTGGTTGATAAGCGAGCTGTCGAGACTGTTCTTGTTAGATTAGGATTGAAGCATTAGACAGAATAACTCCATGAAATACTAACTGAAGGAACGCGGTACAAAACAACTGTTATGTACCACGTTCTTGTTTTTCTGTACATTATTCCTTCAGTTTTTCTCTACTGTATTCCTTTATAGTGTTCTCTACCTTATTCTTCTTTTTTCAATATTCTAGGGTTTTCTAGCTTAATCACTTTGTATTTCTGTATCCGGTCCCTTCCAATCCATTTAGTGTTCTCTATTCTATTCATTTAATGTTCGCTGCCTTAATCTGTGAGTGTTCTTTACCTTATTATTTAGCGTTCATTACCCTATTCCTTCCTCATTCTTTTATGTCTTTCGAATTTTCTTCATTCCATTACATTTCATTCTCTAGCTTTTTTTTGTCTAATTTTATTTACTGTTATTTTATTTTCTATTTCTTCGAGATCAACTATTTTATTCTCTTTCTTTTTGTCAACGTTCCTTTATTTATTTTTTTGCTCCAAATTTATTTTACTTTTCTTTATAAAATTTTCATCCACACATCCGTGATTCCGGTTAACTGAATAATAATTCCCAAGAAAGCACACACAAAAACACCTTTGTGCCTGTTTCCCCCCTGCGACAGATTTTGTGCGAAAACAATTACTCTGTTTTATATTTCATGGTTACTTCATTAATGACGATTTTTTAGCCACTTCCAAATTTTCGATTTTGAAGGAGAGCAATGCGAATGACCAATACAGAAAGGCATGGACACGTTCATACTTGGCACGACAACAAGCGTTTTTGTGTGTGGGGTGTGTTTCTTTTTCTTTTTTTTTTTCTTTTTTTTTCCTTTTTTTCACATTTCTTTATTTTATGGGGTTCGTTTTTAACTGTGTTGATGCTGGAACTAATGGACATGTTAATCTTGAAATGGACATTACTTTTGCTGATTGTTTATTTTCGTTTATTTACTTAACAAAAAATTTCCATACACATTTCCCCCTCTTTTCTACTTCCTCATGGAAATCATTTTTATTAAACCATCAAGCGTGTGAAGATAACGATCTAAAAAAAAAATGAACCAAAATAAAGAAATATAAATGAACTAGCAAAGGCACCTTGCATTGCAACGACTTTAAAGAATTGATCAGCATCAGCATCGTTTTAATGTGCATTTTACATGCTGGCATGTGCAGGGTGGACTACTTAAAAGTAGACCAGAAACAATGTAGAAAGAGAAACATTATATTATTGTTTAAATTACCTGTAATTTTATATATATATATATATATATATATATATATATATATATATATATATATGAAGAACACCGAACGTAGTGTCATAATTAATTGCTGAGGGTTTAAGTTTTTTTTTATCATTCAAACATAAACCATTAAAAAGAATCTTTCGACAAGACCAAAATGCACTTCTAAAGTATATTTCTCCTAAACATAAATTAGATAAAGAAGATAAATAAGGGATGAATGACGTCTTGATAGGGTTTTTTTCTGTCCCACCCCACTGGGCACGTTTAACAACGTTTGCAGATACTGCCTGTAGATCTTCTCTGGTGATTCTCCTGATACCGTTAGTAATGTTCTCTTTTAGTTGACCTAGGTTGTGAGGATTATTGGCATAAACTATTTGTTTGGAAGTTCCTCGTCCGTAAGCATGTCATAAACTCGTGTCAGTGATGTGTGAGGTGTGTGGCATGTAACGCCATCTTGTTGAAAAAGAATTGCATTTTGTCTGGTGGTGTCAGTTGGTCGTTAAGAGAAAGGTGAGAGAAATCGGACTAATTTTAAGTAGGCCATTTAATCTAAAAAGTATATGATTAGTGGTTCTCAACCGGGGTCCACATGGACCTTAGGGGTCCATCAAATATTTCTGGGGGTCCACAGGCAAAACATAACAAAATTATCATAATTATTATAGTTGTTGTAGAATACTTTATTTGCATTAAATTAGTTTTCATTTAAAAATAAAGCTTAATTATATAATATTTCTTAGATTATTAAAACCTCAAAATTTATATTAGTGAAAAATAGAAGATTGTTTTATGATCAATAGTTATGAAGGGGTCCACCAAGATAAAAAGAAGGAATAGGGAGTCCATGAGTAAAAAAAGGTTGAGAACCACTGGATTAGAGGAAGATGAGAAATATCAGACTACTTTGAAGCAAGCCACTTGTATTATACAGCTTTTAGAAATTGTCTGTAAAATTGCCCTATATCTGGTCAGGTCTTTATTAAACATCTTTCTCTCGGAACCATTCTCATCTATTCCTCCCATGTTTTCTTGTTTCTTTTCCCTTTGCAAAAACGAAATCATATTCTGAAAAGTCAAACACAAAAGCAACCGTTCTTTTCTACAAAATAACCAAACCAAACTCCATGAATAAATAATCTATATATCTATGAAAGTGAACGTGTCAGTGTGTGCATATTTTCCTTCACAATAACTCTATCAATTTTCAGTCTACAGACTCGAAATTTAAAATACAGGGTACTGAGATTTGGGAAAATCTTTGTAATCCATTTTCGGCAAGAAATTTGTCTGTTAAGGGATCAAAGTTCAACGATTTGACCTTTGAGAACTCTACCAAACTCCTCCGACAATTTTGGATATAAACACTTGAAATTTTAGATGTAGGTTACTTGGACATTGATCTAACTTAATAACGTGATTTGAGCCCAAAACAATAAATGTAAAGGGGTTATAATAAGGGTCAAAGTTAAAAAAAATTGACTGCATTTTTTTTTTTTTGCTCAACATACACTTCCAAACATCCGGGCAACATTGGGCTGAAATACTATAACGAATTTGAATCATATAATCTTTCTCCAAAATACTTGATTAGCCATTAACTAACCCCAAAATGGTTGATATGCCGTAAAACAACGAAACCAAACTTCCCATGGTTTCCATGATTTTCCTCTCTTAACCAACCCTGATATCTTAACTGCTTTTTTTACTTTATTTCCTAACCGAAGCACTTTCATCCATTCTTTTTTAATAATAATAATAATAATAATAATAATAATAATAATAATAATAATAATAATAATGAAAACGGCTGAAATATTAAGGAAAACCCTTGAGTGTGGAGATTAATACACATGAACTACATGCAAACTGTTGCAGAGGCAAAACATGAAGTGTTACATTGAACATTGAGCTGTTTATCTAAAATTCTCTCCCCTTACCCATCCCCTCGCATTGCCCCATGATCCCCCCCCCCGCCAAGTGATTCCAAATAGTCGAGAAGGATCAAGAAGGATGGAAAGACCGAGGAGAGAGTGCTGACCAGACTTCCACTGGACAAGTGCAAAGAGAACTAGGACCTTGGGGAGGCTTATTGCCACTCAAATCCCCGTGGAGACCAATGGCCGCTACAAGTGAGAAATCAACGGTAAGCAGCTGTCGCGACAATGCAAATTTAGTTGCAAATGTTATCGAAAGAGGTGGAGAGTACTGGAAATCTGGGGAAACTTGTTGTCACTCAGCCATCAGGGAACATCACAGGTTGTTTACAAAGAGAGATCTTTGATGACCTGTGTGAAAGCTGCCTGTGAGCCAACAATAATAATAATTTCGGTATCTGTTTTACTTGCATGCGTTGGACGGCTTTTAGAGCTTGACTTACAAACTAACTTATTTCTTACCAGGTCTTTATTTCGCCCTCTTTCTTTTAAATCTATATTTATCACTTCTGTCTCTGTTTCTTGTAGCTTTCCCATGCAAAACAGACTCTGCTACCTCATATGACGAAAAGTGGCAAAAAGATGAATAAGCTATCAAGTGAAAAAATATCCGTTAACATGCTAACCTATCTCTGGCTAAGTGTTTATTTATCCCTCTTTCTTCCAAGGCTATTCTTATTATTTTTCTCACAGGTTCTGTTTGATAAAGTGAATGTGCTATCTCAGCAGTTCTAAATTTAGTAACCCGAAAAACTTTCATCTATTATTTCAATGTGACCATACCATCAAAGCCTACCTTTTTGTACGCGTCTCCCAATACTATCCATATCTAATTTTCCTCTAAGGTCAGCAGATTTAAGCCTTTCTAAGACTCGCATTATACATCCAGCATATCATTCTAATATAATTTCTATCCATGCAACACATGTCTTCCAACCTCACTGGCCAGGTTTAACTTCTGCACATTATCACGTGAGTTTCATCATGGTAGGGTCTCTGTAGGCTTCGTTTGTCTTCTACCTTTTTTCCCCCCTTTTTTATCATTAAGATTAGGTCCTTAAATCAAATAGATTCATGCTTGTCTGGGGAAAATTCAATAATAAAACAATAATTCAATTTATGATAATCACAGTTACGAGAAATACAGACAAACACATGAAGTTGTTTCATAAATTTGTGAATCGATGCCTTCGTTCAATCTTGAAAGACAAAGAATAATGCCTGTAGGGACAGTTGCACGTGTCATTATGAGGCAAGGGTTGCACAATCCCAACCATACCTCTCATGAATCGGCACTGTTTGAGTCCAGTGGCAAGGAGAAGTCCAGGACGACTGGAAACAATGCCGAGATAAGCAGAGAGCACATACAGCACCTGGAAGTCCCAAATGGTCACTGATCAGGTTCAACGTTGCTTAACTTCGGTCATTCAATGGGAACCGGTGTGTCAACATGAGTATGCCTTACAAATTTGTGAATATAGATTACCTATCTACTATAATAAAGTCATATTCCTATCTGTTCACAGAATAGTCATATATGACGTCATAGCAAATTATATATAATATTAGCAAGGCCCTCTGGCATTGCCCGGTTGTAAAATACGCATCAATATTATATTTAATTCATACAGAAACTAAGACATCTGCATGCGGTATTATCTTTTCTTTTCTAAGTAGTTCTCTTCTTGTAAATAAAATATACTCGAGCTGACATCAAAACCAAAACCTACAGTGAGTCAAGTACGATAACCATTAGGCCAGTTTGACTCACTTTGACAGTGTTTTCAAGCCTACTTGTTCTTAACATAAGGAATCGTTCATGTGAACTATTCACACATGTGCGTTCATGAAACATTTGATAAACCGATAAAAATCCGATGACGCTCCCCATTTACCAATTTTTCAATTTTTACCCCTTAGCACCCTTCTTTATCAGGATAGAAAACCGATTAAAAGCTTTCCACATGTCTGAATACTCTATATACCAAATTTCTAGTCTGTAGATAAAATATTCATTGAGTATATAGGTTGAGAGTTGTCCTCACATACACACACATTATCACTTTTATAGATATATAGTATTCTTGGTTGTCCATCATTATCCAAAGATGATGACGTTATTCTTGTGAGTCTGCTGACGTTTAAATAGTCCAATCCTGGACCCATAGGTACAATCACGAATCAGGCATGTGAAAGAAGTGCCGGGTGGGTAGCATGCCTCTTTGCCCGCTTCACTGTATGGTTCTCTATTTAATGCAGTCCATTCCCTATGAGCAAAAGGAGCACCAGAGATCTTGACAGAAAGCAAATTCCCGCAGTGGAGAGGGGTCTATTCGACACCTCTTCAGGGATCTCTTGATGTGGTCTTTGAAACGCTTCCTCTGCCCACCAGCATTGCGTCGGCCTTGGAGTAATTGACCACAGAGGTTTCTATGCGGTAGTCTGAGTTGGCATTGGCTCATGATGTGTTGGAGAGGGTATGTAGTTGCATTATATGCAGTATACGTCAAATATGATCTCATAGCAAATGACATCATGTGTGATGACGTTATGTGTGATGACGTCATAGCAAAAATCAGTTAAAAAAGTAAAGTTGCAAAAATTAAATTAAAATTTCCGAACGGCCCAGAGTAGATTATCTAGTTTTCGTATAATCTGAAGTAATTCAACGTCGGTCTGAATGTGTGTGTGTGTGTGTGTGTGTAGGGTGTTTGTGTGTTTCCTATAGAAAGAAAGATTACAGAATTTAGATAAAATCTAAAAGTGTATTCTGATGTAAAATTTACCGGAGAAGATGATACTAACATTTCCGAATTTCTAAGTGCATCCAAAAAAGGTATATAGACATAACCCCCTTAAAACTTCAAATATATGTTATTTGTTGAAATTTATATATGTACTTACAAACCGTCCGACGTTGTCTGGTCGTAAGATACGCTTAAATATGATATTTTAATTCATGCAGATTATGTGTTTATTATTATACAGACAATTCTCTATCAATTATATAAATCTAATATTAAACCTAATATATATCATATAAAACTAATATTAAACCTAATATATAATAGTGAGATCAAACCAAAAAGATCATATATGTAATGATGCTGCTATCAGTGAGTATTGAAACCAAAACATACAAATCACCACCTTCATTTCTTAGCCTTTGAGCCACATCCATATATATATATATATATATATATATATATATATATATATATATATATATAATGCTCCTCATCTTGAGTTGAGCATATTGAGAAGTGATACACAAATTACCATTATCGTATAAAGCGATGCTCTTTGTGTAAACAAATCGAGCTTAGGTATTTCGGACGATGGCAAAACATCGTTATTCACGACTTGCACAGCAGCCACCGATTAAAAATAATAATTTTCAGACTTATGACCCTTGAAAATGTTAGTCTGAACGAAAAGCGCGCCGCTTCGGGTGTATTTTAACGATCTTGTTTTTAATCGACTTATTTGTTTTATTGAATTGTACATATAACTTGCCCTATTATTTTATTTTATTTATTTTTTACTTTTTCTTTTCCTCATCCCGTTTTCCATCTTATTTTAGTTGATTGAATTTACGCGATGGTTCACTTCTTTATAATTATTCTAAAATTTTGCCAATCGAATAAAGTTATATATATATATATATATATATATATATATATATATATATATATATATATATGTATATATATATATATATATAAATTCACCTATGATCTTTTTTTTAAAAGATCGAATCGCTAGATTGTTGAAGACGAAATTCAAACAAGGGTGCACAATCCACAGTTTTATATATAGATTAAATTCTTAAGGGAAGACACTGAATGTAGTTGTGAATCTGTAGTTATATCCTGAATATCTATGTGCCTTCATCTGTAATTGACTCCTGACTGACGAAACCCAAATTTAAAATAGGTATATATCCGATTTTAATGAATTGAATAGATAAACAGATAGATCGATAATAATTAATTAAACTTTTAACGATGTTGTTATCTAACAATAGTAGATTTGTAGTTCGAGAAACATCAAGTCTTCCTGCTTGTACGTATAAGGTGTCAAAAAATCACTTAAGCCTTTATTTTTGATATCTTTCAGTAATTTTAACACAATCTGACTAAGACATTGGAAATTTAAGAAAATGCAAAATTCAAATTTTTATTTATAAAAAATGTTTTTTAAATATTGCCCGTTTTCAGCTTCACATATTCTCTTTTGAAAACATTATTCATGACAGATTGCAGAATTTCTGGATTGCGATTTAACTCCCTTGTTTTCCTTCAATTCTTGCAGGGTTTGGGTTTGTTAATATAGACCCTTTCTTTAAGATCCACACAAGAAAAAAGTCGAGGCTAGTGGCCATTTGACATTGCCATAGCGAGAGATAATATTTGAAGCTGAAAATGGGCAACATTTAAAACATTATTTTTCATAAAGATTGTTTGAATTTTGCATTTTTTTTTTAATTTCCCAATATCTTAGTCAGTGACTTTTTGAACACTATTTTTAAAAAATTCTTCGAATGCTTATTAGTAATCTAATAATCATTTGAAGAATTTAAAAAAACATAGATGTGCAGATACAGAAATAAGACAATTTCTTTGTTCTTTTCAAACCTGCATTCTTTTAATAAAATCGAGACACATTTCTCCAAATTCTTGCAACTTAGAAGTCAAAGCCTATTCATAACACTTCTGTTTTTGTCTTGCAGACTTTCAGTAACACAAGCAGCATTAATGCATACAGTATTCTTTCGCATTATATCCAGAGTAAAGAATATCGATTCTTCATCGTTCCAGTCAATCGCTTTCTTACCAATTCCTAACCTGCTTTCTAGGAAGACAGGTCGTCATAAAAAGAAAACTTTAAATATGATGGCTGCCTAATTGAGTGAAAATTGCATTAAAAGCTAGGTGCGGACCTGCGTAGCATTCGGAGCGCTGCGTAGATCACTGGAAGGCAGATCACAAGGTCCTTCATGTGCAAGTGTGCTTCATTCCTTCTGAATGACTCAGTTTAATGCAGCCTTTATTTTGAATGACGGAACGAGGCTTATCTAGTTTATAACCTAATCTCTGGAAACTTTGTGTCGGTATCTTCTAGCATGTGTCCCTTTTCTTTCTGGGATTCTTTTGGGTGGTTCTGCTCTCAGTCTCAATAAAACTTTTCTGGGATTCCATATATTAAATCCATTGTTCTTTCTGATTCATGTAAAATTGGTTCTTCTATATCGCTCTGAACACTTTCTCACACATGAAGCTGTTCTCTATCTCTCTACAAATCTTCTATTGTTAGATAATAACATTGTTAAAAGTTTACTTAATTATTATCGATCTATCTGTCCATCTATCTATTTATCTATCTATTGAATGATAATCTTAAAATAGTTTATATTGGGAGTTATTTATTGTTTATAGAACAAAGCAATGGGTTTTAGCTGATGATGTTTACGTAACTTAGCTTAGTTAAATATAAACAAAATATACATTAAGGGGACGTGTCTTTTAAATTGGTTACGTCACCGGAACTGAGCTCAGGAGGTTGGGAAGTTTTAGTCAGTCAAGGAATTGGAGTTCAAACGTGCATCAAGCCATGAAGCGAGGCTGTGAAGAATAAGCATGTAGAGACGAAATGCAGACCCTGTGAAGACCATTTGAGACAACTGAAATAAATTTATATTTTAAAAATATAGTGTTGTTCTGTGGTTTCACGAAAAAAGAAAGAACAGAGGTTTCAATTGGTATGGTCTTGGTCATTTCACGATTAATCACGGAGCTCAGCAGAACTCTTGAAGACTTTATTATACAAATAAGTTCGGCAAAAATTCCTATTTGCTAACAATTGTGATGGGGCATTTCCAATATTTTCCTTGATTCAGATATAATTACAAGTCCAGTTCGAAATTTGCGATTCTGATACAATTGTAAATCTTTCTCCCTGTGCACCAAAATTTGGTCTCTAACTAGAGTAGGCAATTAATCGATTTGATTGAAAAATGGGTGATTTCACCGATTTCGATGACAATAAATTTATTACAACTGTGGAATTTTTGTTGATCCTCATTCAATTCCGGGCAACCTCAGTTCTTCCTGCTAGTATATTTATATATTATAAGCTCTATTTCATATTTGGTTTTATCGAGCTTTTACATCTGGTTGAGATTACTTAATAAATATTAACTCTTCAATATTTATAATATTCTTTATTTTTGCCATCTTGGATTACTCATTTCATTTTATATATATATATATATATATATATATATATATATATATATATATATATATATAATCATCGGCTCCCACTTGTATCCGAGTATTGGGTCGTGTCGCTTATCACCAGTCTCCTACTTTTGGGATAGATGCCTGTGTGTGACATTGCTGTTGAATCTGAGTCTATGGTGGAAAATCATGGACAGTGTTCGCATGGAAGGGTAGGAGAAGGATGGGGTCGTTCTCACCACTCTTTTCTTCTCCTCTTCCTAGCCTCTTCATTTTCTTTCCTTCTCTTCTCAAAGTCCACGGTGTCATCGTGTGCTGCAGCTCTCTACATCTTTCTGTCCTTGGCAAATTCTTCCCACGAGGAGGGGTCGATAGTTGTTATGACCAGGGTGTGCTTGAATTGATCCTTACAGCGCATTTTGGGGGCTTCCGTGGCCTCGTACCCTGGGCCAGCTCCCCATACAATATTTTCTTGGGGAACCTTGAATTCTCCATTCTGTGGACATGTCCGAACCAGCAGAGGTGGTGGTGAATGATGGTAGCCACTAGTGAAAAATTGAACCTTTGTACGGACAAAATAATCCTTATATTGGTAACCTTGCTTTTGTCTGATTGAAGTACAGTTCAGTAGTTCTCGGAGATCCATCCTCCCAGACTTTACCTCCTCCCCAAAATAAAAGAAATTTATTGATAAGGAGGATAGTATTATGAGGACAAAAAAAGATAATACATTAATTTGAACTAGTATAGTAAACTTAATTATATATTAAAAGACAGTTATTCGGCTTCACACAAACAAATATCAAATCTAACTAACTAAACTAACTAAAGAATTTTAATAATTAAATTAAAAAATTTTAATTGGAATTCATTATTGAGATGAGTATTATTTATATTAATTTATTTATTGCAAACTATTATTCTCATCTTTATTAGTTGTTGTTTCACAACGTCTTGACCAATTATTCCTCTGGCCTTCATCTATTCCATCTTGCAGTTAGGAGATTCAGAGTTTCTATCCCGTCGAGGTTACCACCTGATGAAGGCCAGAGGAATACTTGGCCGAAACGTCGTCAAACAGCAACTAATAAAGATGAGAATAATAGTCCACAATTAATAAATCGATAATTAAATTTAACTTTCAAAATCCTAAAAAAAAAATGTGGTTAAAAAACAAAAATAAAAAACGGCACAGTCTTTCAGGCATCACCGGGTAAGTTCAGTTAGTATGACTTAAAGATTATATAATCATTTTTTTATGAAATCATTAACTCCCATTTGAGATAGGAATTGATATTTTAAAATATTAGCTGTTGTGTGTTAGAATAAATTTCCTGAAAAATGGTGTATTTCCTCTTCATCAAAATTTCAAGCACGCACGCTATTTTCTTAGACTTTAACAATTTGTGCACGAATTTTTCAATAATAAAAAACTAAAGAAAAAAGTGACAAACTTTACAGCAAATATGTTCATATTTAGCAGACAACTACTAAAGAAAATATAAATTATGAGAAGAAATCGAAAATTTTATTTTTAGTTTTTTTTTTATTTAGCGAAAAGAAAAAAAAAACAAACACAAAAAAAACAAAAAAAAAAGCAAAAAAAAAAACATTAATAAATTGATCTTTCGATTTGGAATAAAAAATGTTCAAATTGGATTAGATTTCTTCATAAAATGATCCTCAACATGCGTAAAAAATATTGTATGTGTGATTGAAGTCAGATGAAAATTAAAAATTATTATATTAAAAAAAAAAAAACTGATGGAGGAGCCTGTGATCAAGCCAAATAATTTAGTCGATAAAAAAAATGTATTTTGATTTTGAAATCTAGAAAAAATTTTTTAAATCATGTTGATTTTTATTTTGGTAAAATTTTAAATCCGGAATATCTTTTTAACCCGTAATTAGGGATCTTCCTCTCTCTAAAAAAAAACAAACTCATTAGTAGCAGGGGCAGCAGCAGGGGCAACATCGTCGTTGTGGTGTGCCCACCTTACAGATAATACTAAACTCTTCTACATATTATAAAAACTGTGAGAATAAGTCTCTCAGCATTCACGGGTGATGCACAAGTCATGCACACATGACAGTCGGACTGACGTATAACCACATTCTTTATTTGTTGTAATTGCTTTTCTACTTAATATATTTTTTTCCACTATATACGGATCTGTATCTTTTTTCCGATCACAACAATCATCATCATCATCATCATCACTTTTAAAGTCTGTTTCCATGCGGGCTTGTGTTGGTTAAGTCTCCATGTGTCCCTCTTTTTCTCGAATCCAATTTTAGCACTTCCTCCCATGTTTTCTAAAGTTTCTATTTCCTGACCCTGTTACCTCAATCGTTCTGCATCCACTAACTCGAGCACTCTCGGTCATTCTTTCAATGTGATCAAACTAGCGAAGTCTTCTGTTCTGCATACAACTCCTTATTTTTTATATCTTTTATACGTTTATCTCTCTCTCTCTCTCTCTCTCTCTCTCTCTCTCTCTCTCTCTAGTCTTTTTTTTATTTCTCTTTATCAACAATCACAGGTAATGAAATCTAATATATAAACGGCAATATGGCTGTCTGTCTTCCGGTCTGTCTGTCTGTCTCCATATTTTCAAGCTCTATCTCCTCCGAAACTAAAAGTCGCAGAGCGGATCTAGGGGGCCTCAAATGATTGGATTTTTTACAAATCATTCTTTTACGGGTCTTTAGCCAGTTAAAATTGTTTTTAATGGGTCAAAAATAGGTCAAAATTAAAAAAAAACGTTAAACATTTTGTACATTCATCTAAGTTTATTTTTTGTTTTTAAATCACTTTATCTGCGTGTCATGTTGGTACAGTGGTAACGTCACCAGCTTTGAATGCTACAATTTCGGTTTCAATTCTCGCTGATGGCACCTAAATACTTTTTTTTTAACTTTTGAAATCACGACTCTATAATAATATATACGAAATCAGGATAAATTAAAATATCATATTTAAGCATATTTTACGCATGCGCAAAGCCGGGCGCCACCCCCTAGTTAACTATAAAGCAAAAAATTAATGCTGAGCTACTTTGCCTGGTCTAATTTTATATTTAAAAGTTCGCTTTTAAAATTTCTCTGGTTGTACTGATTTTTCCAATTATTCCTCACGATAATATGACAACAATTACTCTGAAATTATTTATTTTATGCATCTTTTCAAGAAAAGATTTTTTGATCTGCGTTTAAATTGATACAGAGTTCGTGCCAACTAGTTTTTTTTTTTACTATTCAAAGAAAAGAATCGACATGAGATTTGATTTCTTTATCTACAATGATGCCGGGTCAAACAGAGCTGAAAGGGAAAAGATAACGAAACATTAAGGTCTTATGTACGACATGAATAGAAACTGGAATCTAAGGAAGATCTCTGTCATTCCAGTAATTACAGGAGCAACTTGGCCCATGAGAAAGAATTTCGAACACTACCTGGCAAATATACCCGGTGAACCAAGTGCAAGAGAGATTCAAACAATTGAACTTAAAGTGACAGGTAGAATCCTAAAAAGCTCTCTCGGTTGAAATATCTGAGTTAATGTGTGAATTCCTGGCATCAGGTAGGATGCTCCATCCTCAGCTTAAACAAACTGATGAGAAAATTAAAAAAAAAAATGTATCGGTTATCAATCTGCGGTACCACAACTTTAAATATCAAAACATTGGTCACGAGAGAGAGAGAGACTCTCACCTAATGCGAACAGGACCTTCATTCTCATATTGGTTTGCACAGTTATCATCATTCCTTATAAAAAAGAATTTTAAAAAACTACCTTGTAAATATACCCGGTGAACCAAGTGCAGGAGAGATTCGAAACAATTGCACTTAGAGGGACGATCAGAATCATAAAAAGATCTCTAGGTTGGAATATCTGTTAGCGGGTGAATGTTTGACATCCGGGAGGATTCCCCATCTCCAGCTTGAACAAACTAATAATAATAGTTAAAAAAAAAAAAAAGAAATTAGAAGACATATGTAAAATGGTCTATTGAGGAGAGGGAAATTATGTTCTCAACTTCTTTGCTACCTCTGTGTTTGAGATGTAAAGGAGAACTTTAATAATGGAATAATTCGAATATGTCATAGGAAAGAGGTCCTCTTGATTTCTGAGAACTTTGCCTGAAGTAAAATGAAACTCAGAGGTCAGAAGAGCAAAAGGAAGGAGGATTTTGAAGGAGACACATTTTTGTTAACGAGGAGGCTGACAATGACGCCGACAATTGAAAACTGACCAAGAAGACATAGAGATCCTATCTTCAAAGAAAAAAATTCTTTCAGTCTCTTTGCATCGATTACCGATATGGATTCTGGACTTTGAATTCAACAAATTGCACCTTTTTTCCAATCTAAATGATACACCAGTAGATTTTGTCGATAGATAAATCGAAAATGATGTTCAACTACATAATGTTTTTTTCATGTTTTTATTACATAAACAAAAGAAACGTTTCTGTGTAGATTGTGGCTTCGACAGAAAGATTTCTAAATTCAACAAGGATGAATCTGAATGTGTAACATAGATTTAAATTTAAATTTGAATTGCATTTAAATATTTAGTTTGTTGCAATACTATTTTAAATAATTTTATCCACCTGCCAACTTTTTAAAAGCCTTTGTGGATACGTTCAGAACATCACGAAATTTTATCAGATGTTCTACTGACTTTGCAAATCAAGAACAGACTAAAAGCGTTACCTCAAATTATGATGCTATAGCGTGTCATTAAATAGACCCAAGCGGTAGAACTCCTCTGACAGGACCAATTGATCCACTGCAATGAGTTAGAATACACATCTGGCGAGTAGACTGATGTATTTTCATCACTTGCAGTCCTCTGTAAGTATCAGAAATGAAAATAGTAAACTATTTTAATGATGGAAGACAATAATAGGCAATAAACTGAAACTATCTGTTTTATTTTAATGCTTTCAACCCTATGGTGTTTTCACTTTTGGACCTCCCGTACTGATTCCCGAGTTTAATGTTAAGATTCCTCAGTTTGCCAAGATGCACCTGAAGAAGGTCAGAGACGATATCGGATAATAATTAAGGTCAGAGATGATATCGGATGATAATGTAGATTCCATGAACAAAGCTTCTTTCTAAGAACTGCACACCTGTGGAACTCTGTTCTGTTTACCTGCTTTCCAGTTGACTACAATATAGCCGTCTTCAAGTCCAATGTAAACAAGTTCTTGATGAGCCGTTCTCCTTAAATAATCCAATTTACCAAATTTTCACTTCTAACGATTACTATGATATTGTCCTTTTGACCCCTGTACATTCTTTAACCCTTATCCTCGAGTGGCCTCTGGGCCTTGATAAGTGTCGATTCCTTTGTAAAAAAAAAAAAACAGCACTTGTTCATACAAATCTCAGAAACAGTTTTGAATTATTCAGATTACTCTTTTTTATCTTGCATATTATTCTCACGATGTTTTAGCTGATGTAACCTCTGGTCTTTTACGGAAGATGCGTCTTGTCAAACTCAGGAATCGGTTTGGAATTATGAATGCAATATTTTTTCGTACAGATTCCCGTGTTTAATGCTAAGATTTTTCAGTTCGCTAAGATGCACCTGAAGAAGGTCAGAAACATTGTGTGATAAACATCCAAGATGAGGTGAAGTAGTCCAAATAATACAACTTATCAATCCTCATCTCAAAAGTTCTAAAACAAACAGTTTTGGTTGAGACAATTTCTTTCAGAGGAATTTGTCACTCTGATAGGATTTGGCTCCAATCCGAGTGAACTTTCTGATCACTGTAAATATGTCTGAGCCCTGATAAAGGTGGTACAGCATTATCTCCCTTTCTCAAACACAATTAAGCACACATACACCAGAAGATGTCTTTAGTGCCGAGTTGTCTCCCTTTTGGAAACACCAATTAAAACCTTATTGTAAACATTTTTCTTTCTTTTTATTAATAAATTTTTTTTTTACAAAGGAGTTATTACTTATCAAGGCCCGAAAGCCACTTAAGGATAAGGGTTAACGAGTGTACAGTAGTCAATGGGAAAATTCCGTAGTAATCATTAGTAATGGAAATTTGGTAAATTGGATTACTTAAGGGAACGGCTCATCAAGAACTTGTTCACGTTGGACTTGCAGACAACCAAATTGTAGCAAGTTGGAAATCAGGAAAACGAAACAGAGTTCCACATGCATGCAGTTCTAAGAAAGAAGCTTTTTTCGTGGAATCTTTGTTTAGGTTTAGGCACAGATAAAGAGTGGGGGGAAATTGATAGTGATTTTAGCTAGACAGTCAGGCGAGGGAGAACCATAGATTGGAGCTTAGACAAACACTTGCCATCAAAATAACGGTGAAGCAGACACAGGCCTGCAATGTCTCTTCTGTGGGAAGAGAAAAAGGTATCTCCCCACTAGGCTAAAAAGTCTATTTTGAATTCTGTCAAGGCAAGATAAGCTGCTTCTAAGAGCTCCTTCCCAGACGTGGCAACAGTACTCCATCCTTGGACGTACTTGGCTCTTATACAGGCAGAGAATTGCATCAGCAGTGAGATATCTACTGGAGCATCAGAACGATCTCACCATTTTTCCAGTAAGTTTGGCAACGGATTTGATGTATGTGTTCCATCTCAGATCAGGAATAAATATCAGACCTAGAAGCTTGTCAAAACATAGAGCCTCCCCAAGACGAGAGCCATTCATTTCGCTTGATGCCAGCTGGTGATCAGAGCATTGCTGATGGAAAGATAGAAGTTTGGTTTTAGGTGCATTAAAATTAACCATTGCACCAGGTGATCAAAATCAGAGGAGAGAGAACTTGGTCGTTTACGACCTTTGGTAGTGTCCTCAGCATAAATTATGAATGATCTTAGGATGTGATTTGGGAGATTGTTAAGGTAGATCAGGAAGAGAGTTGTGCCTAGGATACAGCCCGCAGGGACTTCAGCATTAATACTGTGAGCTTCTGATTTTTGCCCATCAACCACTAATTTGAAAAGACATTTAAAGCAGATGACAAATTCGTTGCTGACCAGTGTTATTGATAATAGAAACACCAATAGATATATAATCTATAGTAATAAGTGTTATTCATAATAGAAACACCAATAGATATATAATCTATAGTAATAAGTGTTATTCATAATAGAAACATCAATAGATATATAATCTATAGTAATAAGTGTTATTCATAATAGAAACATCAATAGATATATAATCTATAGTAATAAGTGTTATTGATAATAGAAACACCAATAGATATATAATCTATAGTAATAAGTGTTATTCATAATAGAAACACCAATAGATATATAATCTATAGTAATAAGTGTTATTCATAATAGAAACATCAATAGATATATAATCTATAGTAATAAGTCGAGATCTATAGTGCATATTAGTAAGATTGTACATCTAAAAACAAAAGTAGATTTAAGGCTACCGAAAGTCGTACTAGAATTGTTTGCAAGGATCCATGGCATAACGGATAAAGTAGTAGGTTAAATTCAGTTATGAGTGACACTCTTCTGGAGGTTGAAGGTTCAGTCCTCCATTGCGAATTGCTTAAAACTTCTACCCGGTCATGGTTAATTGAATGAACGTATACTATCATCGTGGATTAAATAAAGTGTTCCATTAGAAATTCCGTGCAGATTTAGAAGTTTGACAGAAAGATTCCCGAGTTCGACATGATACACTGGAAGAAGGTCGAAGGTTACATCGACCAAAACTACTCGAGATGAGAACAGTTCAAATTATCCTCGTCTAAAAATTACAGAAAAGGCTTTTTTCTTCTTTTTCTCTCTTCTCTTCTTCTTAGTATTATTAATACTACACCTTTTACACCTCAAATTAAAAAAGCACAACTTCAAATTAAAAAACACAACTTCAAATTAAAAAAACTAAACTTCAAATTAAAAAACATAACTTCAAATTAAAAAAAGACAACATCAAATTAAATAAACCCAAGTTCAATTTAAAAGCACGTGACATTATGTTAGAATTATTCATACTCAAACTTTGTAAGGTAATTTGCATAACATCACTTATGCAAATTACCCACTATTACTTGTAGTTGCTCGCAACAATAAAAAAAGAAAAGTTTCTAACAATTAACATTACAATAATTTAAAATATGGAAAATAACAATGGATCTCCGGTAGTTGTGCGATCAAGTAGAGGAGTCAAGAGAGGCACAGTACGTGGTCAGTACAAACGCAATCGAAATTCTCCTAAGCGTCGGATTCTGGAAGCCGCTCGAAATAGCAGGGACTGGACAACTGTCGCAGAGAACTGTGGGATAAATAGGAACACCGCGTACGCCTGGGTGAATAAACAGGCCAAGGGGCAAGACGTGGAGGATAAGCCGCGGGGTGGAAGGCGACATGGGAAAGTGAATCCGGACATGGTCAACAACATGATTGATATAATCGGAGAAGATCCTACCATCACTCTCAAGGAGTTGGCCTTGAAGATTTCGGAGATGCATGGAATCAACCCCCCAATCAGCGTTACTACCATAAATAACCATCTCGATGGTAGACTCTTCACTGTAAAACGGGTTCACAAGCAAGCCGAGAATGTCAACACTCCGGAGAATAAGGTAAAACATTGTATCTATGTAGAAAGGGTTATGGCCGCATTGGGAGCTGGTAAACATGTGGTGTATTTGGATGAGTCAAACGTGAACTTATTTTGTACTCGGACCATTGGACGATCCGCGAGGGGCCAGAGAGTGGTGCTACATGTTTCAGGCTCGAAAGGTCCAAATATTCACATGGTTGCTGGTATTAGTCAACAGGGACTCATCAACTTCACCCGCAGGCGTGGCGCCTACAAGCACCCGGATGTCAACCAATGGGTTGCAGAACTACTCAATTCTGTCTTCGCAATGGGATATGATGCCGGACAGGTAGCCTTGGTAATTGACAACGCCCCGTGCCATTCCCGAGTGGAACAACTACACGACCAGGCAGCTTTTGCAGAAGTGGAGTTTATTCGCTTGCCTCCATACAGCCCGGCTCTCAACCCCATCGAAATGGCCTGGTCAGCCATCAAAGCCGTCATCAAGAGGGATCTACCGAGCGTTATACATGTGCCACAACCGGAAGATATCACAAAAGTGGAGCACCGTCTTCGTCTTGTGGAGACCGCCATCGACCGAGCCTACCAAGTGGTAACTCCTGCCATGTCTCAGGCATTCTGTAATCGGGTTCAACGCCATCACGCTAGATGTCTCAGGGAAGAGGACCTCCCTGTTGGAGAATAAATGGTTTATCTATCATGTAATAAAATTTTAATTTAATTTGAACTTGGATTTTTTTAATTTGAAGTTGTGTATTTTAATTTGAAGTTTAGTTTTTTTAATTTGAAGTTGTGTTTTTTAATTTGAAGTTGTGTTTTTTTAATTTGAACTTTAGTTTTTTTAATTTGAGGTGTAAAAGATGTAGTTGAGCTAAATTCTACTCTTACTACTACTACTACTACTACAACTACTACTACTACTACTACTCATTGTAAGTTCTTTCACCTGTTTTTTTTACTTGACTCTTTACGAGGGCAGAGTTAAACACGGTCGGTTTTGAATATAAGAAAATCCAGCTCTCTAAAAAGAGGCACTCTATATTGGGAGAAAAATTATCATTGCTTTAGTCTAGAAGGATTTACTCCAAATTAAAGACAGAACAGGTGCTACACTTTATTATTTAAATAAGCAAGTTGCTCTGCCCCACCCTATATTTCGTTTATTTGTCATTTTCTTTCAATTTAGTTGCGGTTTAGCAATGTCATATGTTTACATGGGTTGTTTCCACACTCGAGGATTTTTTAATATAACAGCTGTTTTTAGCAGTGCTAATAGTTTGTAGAGTGATTCTAATTTCTTCTATTCTTTTTTTTTTTTTCCAAATTTTTCATAATTTTCCTTCCTATCTCTTTACCGAAAACCAACCATAACTTCTATGAATAAAGTATCTTTTCTAGAAATCGCATTTGTGGAAGAATGTATCACGAGTTTTCTTCCCAACCAACTACAGCATGATTATATTCACGTATAATGTAAACAAATACTTGTTGAGCCACCCTCTTTAATACGCAATTCTTCTTAGTAATATTCTGCTTCCTACACCTATTGTTTTCAATCCTCTAGTGGAGGCAATCATTGTTTAACTGATGATCTCGTTAACTCTTGTCCTCGAGTGGCCCTCGGGTCTTTTTTCTAATTGGTGATACATGAAAAAAAAAACAGAAACTGTCGGTAGTTCTCTAAAACTTTTGAGCATTACTGCATTATTTATACTTATTTTGAGTTCTAACACAACGTGGAATGAAATAATTTCTATAAAAAACTTCTTGCATACGAAATCAGTGTTTTATAATATATCCAAAAATTTGACCAAGTTTTCATTTATTAAATTCATAAAATTGGATTATTTAAATCTTTTCAAGTATTGGTGTGAGAAAATTATCATGTTTACATCTTATTTAATTTTAATAGCAGAATTGCTCGGGACAAATATGTGATACAGTTCTATTAACTTTTATCTTTTTACTCCTCTGTATCCGTTTTCTTCCTTGACCCTCTTTTTCTCTGCTCAGCCTATTTCTCTCTTTGAACATACACATTCATACAGACAACTCACCAACTAATAGGTTCCTTGAGGAACAAGGTGACATTTTATTTTCAACTAATGTTATTCTCCAAATAAAATGGCTGAAAATCCGCTCCCCTCTGATCAAACATGATCCAGTTGATCGCCAAAGAATGAATATATGTATATATTTTTTTAAAGATATTATTTATCCAACTTTGTTGGTCTTTGTTTTGTAGTTTGTTTTTTTTTTTTTTTTACTTTCAACTGGACAAATGCACACTGACACAAATCTTTCCTTTGCATAATAAATTAAAATTTTACTTATATAAAGGCAATTAAATCTGCATTTTTTAATTGCATATTTTTCTTTATCTTTTTCAGGTAAGAATTTTTTGACTCACCATTTTTTGGCCTCATATAATGAGAAGATTATTCTTTTAACTTGTGGAAACATTTAAGAAATCAAAATAATCAACTATACTAGGTAAGTATTTTTTTTCATGGAGGAAAAAATGAATACAATCAATCTCTTTAAGAAACTAGGGTTACAGAAGATCATGTCAAATCAATAAGATACTATAGGTTTCAAGCCTGGGGTGTGCCCAGATGAAAAACTAATTTTCACTGCATTTGTTTAGAACAATAAATAAGTTGCCTTTGCTATCTTTGATCATATTTGATTCGGGAGGGGGGAGTTAGGAATCCTTCTGTCGGGATAGTTCAGTATATATTTTTTTCTTTTTGCTACATAAATTTGATTTTGGAGAAGTTAGTTCACTATATATATATATTTGCTTTTTTGATACTTCAGTTATTGGATGTCTTAACGAAGACGGCTGCAATATATATATATATATATATATATATATATATATATATATACTAGTGGTGGGACGATTCCAATATTTTTCCTGATTCCGATACAATTACCGATTCCGATAAAATTTCCGATTCTTTATAGATCTCTAAATATTTAACTATTAAAGTATTATTTCGTCCCGATTACTGTAAAAACACATCTAAAATGTGCCTATATTTTTTAAAACATAAGAACACACTTGTGAGGGCGTGATCTAGAGATTTTAGTCTTACTGGAAATTTAAATCAATCAATATTTATTTTTTTATTATTACTACGAGCAGTGGAAGACGTTCCTTAAACCAAAATCCAATAAAAAAGATAATTAAATGAATCGGTTTTGGCATCGATAAATAGGCTCAATTTTTTCTGATTTCGATACCGATTCTGATACCTCAAAAAGCTTTGGTTTTCCAATTCCCGATACCGATTCCGATTAATCGTCCCAACACTTATATATATATGTATATATATATATATATATATATATATATATATATATATATATATATATATAAGCTACGTTGTTTGTGCCATAGCATCAGTGTAAAATGTATGATTTAAGAGCCGTAGGTTGGGAATTAACACTTTTGATTAAATGTCCTTATCAATATAAGAAGTTTTTGAATCTCTTTTCAAACTCCTTATTTGAAATAGAAAGTTAATACAATAACATTAGAAACAGATATTAAGTCTTTTCTTATTTGACATGTTGTTTACTGTGAAGGGAAAACGTTTATTAAAAACGAATAAAAATATTTTATAAATGTTTATCTTGCTTAAAAAATATTTTATAAATGTTCATCTTGCTTAAAAAATATTTTATAAATGTTCATCTTGCTTAAAAAATATTCAATAAATGTTCATCTTGCTTAAAAAAATATGATTTTATATTGATTACCCATGACACTACAAAACAATTCACAATTATATTTTAGGCTGTTTTTTTTTTGTTTTTGTTTTTTTGCAACAATTTGTTTAATTTAATTATGATCAAATATTAAAATCAGAGTGTTTTTTATCATTGAATTTTTTTTTTTTCATTTTGAAAATATTTTTTTTTAACAAATATTAAAATAAAACTTCTAATGTTTCAGAATTTTTATTATGAAAATTGATTATTCGTATTATTTGGCTTCTTCAGACTACTGTTTTCATCTCGAGTGTGATTTTCACGTTTCAGTCGATGTAACCTCCAATCTTTCACAATTCAATCGATGTAACCTCCAATCTTTCTGTCTGAAATATTTCAGAGTTCAACAGAAAGATTCCAGAGTTCGACAAGATACACCTGAAGATAGAGGTTACATCGACTGAAGCGTTGTGAAAATAACATTATTAGAAACCCACGTTATATATATTAGCTTGGTTTCTAACAGTACTTCTTATGATTTTTAATTTTAAATCATTTTTCCAAACTTTACGTATTTAACAGTCAGCTGTCGCCATTTGTCTTTTTCACATATACTGATAAACGCTTTATGATTTTCGAACCGATTAAACGTTTTAAACTGAGTAAAACCACTAAGAACTTTTCCAGATAGGTAGATGAGTAACTTAATAATAATATTTATTTATTACATGTTTTTTTTAATTTTTGACCAAACCCAATATCGTTATAAATAAGAAAATTTAGTGCTTAAACATTATAAATAAATAAAAAATTGTAATTAACTAATAAATAAACTTTTTTATTTTGACGGGAGAAAGGAAGTGTGTTAAAAAACTCTTGGAGTGTCATTCTTATTTTTATTTCAAAATTGTTAAGCCATTAAGAAAAAATTAATTAATAAATAAATGTATTTATCAATTTTAAGGGGAGTAGTGTTTTCGATAAAAAAAAAAAACTCTACTTCTCTTATTCCAAAATCTTTTTGATTTCATTTGTTGTTCATTGCTGTGTTTTTTAGGGAGATATAGTTTTTTAAAAGGCTCTTCCCCCTTTCCTAAATTATATTTAAAAACATATTAAAATTTTATTGTGTTTTGGAGGGGGGTGCTCTTTTTAAAGCCATATCTACTGCAGTATTTTATTTAATTTTCTCTTGTTGAGTGATTATCGAGACTCCCAAGATGTGATCCTCTCATGTCGGACATTTTTTTTTTGTTGATGTTGTAAAGTAACACTCGACACTACTTTGTTTTTTAACTGAATAAATGCTTTAAAATAAGTGAAACCACTGCAAAATTACAAACCAAAAAAGATAAAATTATTTTTTCTAAGTCTTTGTTTTCTAAGGAAGACTTAGTAAAAATAATTTTATCTTTTTTTTAACAACAGTAAACAAGTAAAAATATTAAAACATATATATATATATATATATATATATATATATATATGACTGTATAGTCACTTTTAAAAACAATATCTCCTTCAAGAACGGTCATGACAAGTGTTTTCAATCGATATTTATTCAAAAATGGACCAGTTTTCCTACCTAGCAAAAATGGACGAGTTTTCTGGGCACCGAATACACATATATGAAAGTGTGTATGTAGGTTTGATATATATATATATATATATATATATATATATATATATATATATATGTTGTGTGTGCACTTTTATATCTATATATAATAATTACATAAAATTTTGTATTTAATACAGGGTGACTAAGAAAAGGGGCCCCAACTCTAATTAGGCCCCGTTTCTTAGTATTTTGTCTGAATGAAACGCAACTTTGGTCATAACTAGTTTATTATATTCAAAACATCACATCAAAACACAAGGGTATTTGGCCTTTTTTTTCCTGCATTCTACAGCATATGTTCTAGATGGCTTCTATTTAGCTTTTGTATTTTTTGTGTCACCCTGTATTGTTGTTTTAAATTTTAAAAAAGTCGCATGTGTAAATTAAAGGTAATTGTGAAAACAAAGACAATTAGATTAATAAGGATAGGATACTGCTGCCATATCTGAGCAGGAACTGCTAAAAACAGCCTATCCTGCCTTGACAGAGTACAAAATAGACTTTGTGGCTAAGTAGGGGGATGGCCTTTTCTCTTCCCTGCAACCTCTCTCCCACAGAAAAGACGTTGCGAGCCTATCCTTATTTTATCGTTATTTCCATGGCAGGTGCTCGTCTGAACTCTAATCTCTACCCCCCCTCGCCAATCTTTTATGATAAACACCCGTCTAGCTGAATCCACTGTCAAAAACATTCCCCACTCTTTATTTATGCCTAAATCAAAGCTTATTTCTTAGAACTGCACGCCTGTGGAACTCTGTTCCGTCTGCCTGCTTCCAACCTGACTACAACCTGGATGTCTTCAAGTCCAACGTAAACAAATTCCTGATGAACCGCCCCCTTAAGTAAACACTTTATTAAATCTCCACACTAACGTACTGTACTTACAATAACCCTTATCCCTGAGTGGCTTCCGGGCCTTGATAAGTGGTGACCACCTTGTAAAAAAAAAAAAATTTTAAATATATATTTTTGAAAATCAAATTTTGTGGTTAATTTTATTTTCGATTTGAAAACAAAAATGTTTGATTATTAAAGGCAATTGTCAAGATCAAATAAAATGTGACTTCTGTATCATTGTTTTTAAACACATATTTTGTTTATGATATTGTTGATCTCACTTGAAAAATAAAAATCTAGCATGTGTTTATGGGGTAGGGAGCGCCAGGAATCTATTTTAGAAGCTAAGAGGGCGCCAACCTGAAAAGTGTGGGAAACCTTGGTCTTCGGTGGAGGAGTGTGGTTTTGTTGATAGTTGGGTGAGTCAGGAGTATTTGCTTCACCATTATGATATCATGGCAAATGAGAAAACGGTGAATCACGCCATGAAAATAGGAGATCTTGTGTATGTGCCATCTGTTGGTAGAAGCAAAATTGAGGGAGAATAAACGGGTTCTCTTTGAAAATGCTTCGTAAAAATGATTTCCTCATCAACAAATCACTGATGCCTTAATTATAAAAAAATAAAATAAAATAAAAAATAAGTTTGAAGCTTTGAATAAACATCAGTTTATATTAAGCGTCCGTGTGTAACGCATGTGATCTCCACATCGACTACTCGTGCTACGAGATCAGGCTTTCTGCTGATATCAGCTTTCTGAGCAAAGCCAAAATCAAAAACAATTTTCTTCTATAAAATTACCAGACCAAACACCATAAATAAATATTTGAAGAAATGTAACGTTGCAGTTAAAAACCAACAGACAAAAAATAAAAAAGTAAAAGAATCCGGGTCCGCATTTTTTCTATTTTACAAAAGCTTTTATTACCGTTTCTCTTCCGTCTCGACACCACTTCAAAAGTCTTTTGCTGCCACATGTCTGATTCGTGTTTCTCCTTCCTCCAACCGCTATGCTATTTGGAGGGTAAAATCACATCACAGGCTGTAACTATCATACATCCAGCAACTTCTACCTTACCATTTAATCTGTAAGTTGTTTAATAAATCTTAATTAAAATGAAAGATTGTATTTTATCCTCTGTGTAGCTTTTCCTTATGTCTGATATAGTTGCATTAAAATAATTTAATAGTCGATAAAAGCATGTGAAGTTACCGTTAGTAGTAGTTAGTCATAGGTCGCCCGCTCATTTGTCTTACCAGAAAAACTCTATCTATATTGGTGCCTTTCATTAACCCAATCAGAGCCCAACTGCATATGCATATATCTTCTATTAAATATTAAATTGTTTTTGTTTTTACACAAATACGTCACACCTAAATGGGTAAACCAAAATAAATTGTTTTGAACTAATTTCTTACAACGAAATAAAGATAAAATAAAATAAAAGTCCACTTTAGCTACGCCGCAAAAAAAACCAAAAAAAAAACAATAAATTTCAAACTCCAATGACACCCAAAATTCGACTGCCTGTCTTCCGCAATCTGTCCCTCTTAAAACAGTTGCTTTCCAGATATGTAAATTAATGTCACCTATAAAAGTTTATAAGTTCTCTTTTTACTGAAAAACGAATGCTTGACATGTGAAACAGCTCACATTTGTGGAAATTTGCTAGCTCAAAATTTTTTCTTTTCAATATTTTTTATTACTGTTTTTTTTTGTAATTGTTTTTTTTGT
The DNA here is from genome assembly GCF_053919585.1 of Euprymna scolopes. Classification (NCBI taxonomy): domain Eukaryota; kingdom Metazoa; phylum Mollusca; class Cephalopoda; order Sepiida; family Sepiolidae; genus Euprymna; species Euprymna scolopes. The sequence goes on along the minus strand of NC_136493.1, from coordinate 36,033,681 downwards.
TTGTTATTTTTGTAACTGTTTTTTTTTGTTGTTTTTTTTAATTACGTGTTTCTATTTTGTTTGTTTTTGTTTTTGTTTTTTTTGCTGTTTGTGTATTTTTTAAAAATTTCCTTGCTCATTCTTCTCCTGCTTGTATATCACCAGCCTATACATATCGACAAAGACATCGCGCAGGCTAGCTTGTCTTCAGGGCCGGTTCTAGGAATTGCAGGTGTGGAGGTGCAATCAGAAAACTGATAAGGCCTTCTACTCTATATAGTAAAATATGTTTATCCAAATAAATAAATGTAAAAGTTTTTTTTTTTTATTCATCATTCCTAAGTTACTCGTATAGAAAATCAGATTTTAAAATACTCTATTTATAATCTCTGCTCTATCGTTATTTTCATGGCAAGTGCTCGTCTGAGCTCCAATCTATGGTTCCCCTCTCTCAGGCATTCACAGAAGCACTCGTTTATTTATAACCACTATCAACAATTTTCTCCACTCTATATCTTTGCCTAAATTTATACACAAATTTTATAAACAAAGTTTCTTTACTAGAATTGTCCTGTGGAATTCGAGGAAAAGGGTTAATGGACGTACGATGGTCACTGAGACAACAACATAGTGATCGTTAGTGGAGGAAATTTGGTAGAAATTGATCATTTAAGAGATCGACTCAACAAGAACTTGTTTACATTGGACTTGAAGATAACCCTGTTGTAGTTAGCTAGAAAGCAGGCTAGTGGAACTGTTTCACGGGCGGGCAGTTCATGAGAAATTGTTGATAGTAGTTTTGGCTAGATGAGTGTTGGTTGTAAATGTTTGGCAGGAGGGGAGGCATAGATTAAAGTTCAGACGATCACTTGCCACATAAATAACGAGAGAGCAGGACAGGCTCGCAACGTCTTTTTTCTGGGAAAGAAGTAGCAGGAACGAGAAAAGTGGATGACTACTAGATTTCGAAGCCAGTTTTAAACTTTATCAAGGCAAGATAGGATGCTCCAAGCAGCCCCCCCCCCAGATGTGGCAACAGTACTCCATTTTAACACGTATTTAGCTCTTATACAGTTAACGGATAGCGTCGGGAATGAGATGCCTTCTGTTTAGGCCGATTTCTCAACCAATGGGGAGATAACCCGTATATATTTTTTTATACTTCTTGAGAGACTGATTTAATAGGAAAATTTTATGAGGCTGGCTTCATAAACATCTTTATTATCGATTAAATCCAACTGGACGGTATTTTAATCAAATCAGTATGGCGTTTTCTTGTTTTTGTTAGTAAAAAAAAAACAACAGTGGAATTTATATTTTTATTCATTTTCATCTACGAAAAAAAAACAGTTTTAATTAAATTGCATCATAGACATCTAATAGCATTTGATTTGATCAACTCATCAGTTTTCTATTACTGTCCGTCAACAAGCTGCGAAAGCAAATACGAGAGCTGGGGTTCACACCTGGGTGTAAAGATCGACACAGGCTTCTTCTATAACCAGCTTGAAGAGGCTCAGTCGGAATTTTGTGGATGTTGCACTTTTTTATTTTATTTTAGATAACGCAATATCTCAGGTCAAATACTGATAATTTAGTTGACTCAGCACAGCTGCCCGTCTGTGGAACTCTGTTCCAGTGGTCTGCTTTCCAGCTGACTACAACACTGTCGTCTTCAAGCTCAATATAAACAAGTTCTTATTGAACCGTCCTCGTAAATAATCTAATTATACCAAATTTCCACCACAAACGATTATTACACTGCTGTCCCAATGACTACCATACACTCATTAACCCTTATCCTCGAGTGGCCTCCGGGCCTTGATATGTGGTAACCCTTTTGCAAAAAAAAAGAAGAATATAAGACCACAAAGAAAGATAGATTAGTAATTGAATGCTATCACATAAAACAATACCTCCCCCCCAAAAAAAAGGAGGCTCGTTTATAAATAAATAACATATTCTTGAAATATATGCCATCACTTGGGATATTTTTATGGAAATCGCTCAAGACAAGGCATGAAACCACTTAATGTAATGAGGCTACAAGAAAGAAAGATGATTATCGCAAAGACAGGAGATGCTTATTGATCTTAGTCTTGGAAAGATTAAAGCTGTAGGTTGAAGAAAAAACAGTAAGCAGGAAGGAAGTTCCAGAAACTTTGCAGTCCTTGTAAATAAGCTACTAGAATAGCAAAGTGCATTACAATCAGGTATTAATAATTGAAATTTCCATGAGCAGAGTTTCTTTCATAGAAACACAATACCGTTTGTCTGCTTCCTGACTTACTATAACATAGTCGTCTTCGCCTAATGTGTATAAATTCCTATTGAGTCGTCCATTTAGATAATATAGCCCTACCCAAGTTCTACTGTGACTGATCTTGTCTCGCCATCTACCTAACACTTAACTCTTATTTTTTTAGTGACCTCCAGGCCTTGATAAGTGATGACCTTCCAAGTAAAAAAAAAAAAAATGAAAAAGCGAATTGATGGACTAACGAGTCAAATTAACCGGAACAAAAGAAACAACTGAAACAATCAGTATATTAAGTAAGATATTATGACAGTAGAGTTTAGTTTCCTAGAAGTACATCCGATGAAACATGTGTCTACCAAAAAGTGCTCAATGAATAAACAGAGCAGGTATATTAAATTTATTTATGCAAACATTGATGGCTACATATGTGCATACATGTTTCTATAATCATCCGTGCTGGGGAGATTACGTCTTCAGGCCAAGAATTATCTAAGTCTATGGCAGGTGCTAGGAAATCATACACATCTCATATAATCTGATTTGATCAAGTGATCAAATTTTTCAATAATTCGGCTGAGTCTATCGCTTCATCTTACCAGTAACTAACGAGGGACTTTCTTTGTTTAACCGCTTCTCTGGTCAATCAATGAAAGCGCCATGGCTTCAATTTTGATCGGATATAATGGTTCGGTTTCTAGTGCCACGTGGCAACAAAGTTATGCGAAAACCACACGACACAAATCTTATAAAAATATATATTAGCCAATAAAAAAAGAAATACACTCTTGATGATGACGTAACGAAAACAAAAATTACTACAGAATATCGGCTTTATAAGACACAAGACACATACACACGTGTGTGTGTTATCTGGATTCTTTGGACTACTGTTCTCCTCTTGAATGCTGTTTTTATAACGTTTCGGTCGATCTAACCTCCGGCCTTCTTCGGGTGTATCTTGTTGAATTCTGGAACCTTTCGATAGAACCCAGGAAGTCTATCTACGAAATATTAATTTTAAACAAATAAATGTTTGTTTATTTTTCATAACATGCGTCGTACACGTACTTTATATGTATTTGATTAAGCTCTGCTCTGTCGTTATTTTAATAGCAAGTGCTCGTCTGAGTTTCACTCTCAGGCACCCCCTGCCCAACTTTCACAAAAGCACCAGTCTAGCTACAACCACTATCGACAACTCCCCCATTCTCTATCTGTGCCTAAATCCAAACACAAATTCTATGAATAATTTTTTTTCCTTGAACTCATTCTAATATTGTTGACCTGATTGCCAGTTGACGACAGCAAGTCCAATGTAAACGAGCTGATGTTCAGCTGTACTCTTGATTAGTCAAAATCTATCCACTTTCCATCAATAACAGCTTTCTTCAGGTGTATCTTGTTGAATTATGGAACCTTTCTGTTGAATTCAAGAATCTGTGTGGAATTTCAAACGGAATTCTTTATTTAATCCACAGGGAGTGAGCATGCTCACACTCCGTCAGCCATGACCAGTTAAGTCTTCCGTAATTCACAATTGTATTCTAAGTATTGTCCGCAGTGACGATTGAACCTTCAACCTCCAGAAGAGTGCCACTTAGAACTTAACTTTACCAGTCACTTTACCCACTACTCTGTGGGCCCGTGACGTGGTAAATAAAGTACTTGGTAAAAGTTGTAAGTTACTTTCTCCTGAAGGTTGAAGGTTTAATCCTCAGTGCAGGTGACACTCAAATATGTAATTGCGAATTACTTATGACTTTTACCCAGCCACTTCTTGGTAAAATTATTTGTTAAAAGAAATGAAAGGTCATTACAATTAAACGACAGTCACTCGAAAGAAAAAAAGATGTAAGCGTGACACAAAATAACACACGCTATTGTATTAATACATAGATTATTTGTATAGTTTGGAAGCCGATGCCTCTTTAATAGGATTTCCGATAGAGTGCTTCTATTTTATTGTTGATGAGAACTTGTAATTTCATTATTGGAGCTAAGCTTAGTCTTTTTGTCTTAATTCATCCAACGTTAGTGTTGCTGTAATGGAAGCAGAAAGTATTTGGGAATTGTCTTGGAAAGATTACGGTTGTTGCTGTCAAGGTCAAACATTAAGATATTCTTTATTCCCTTGCTGTCTTTCACACACTTATCAGTATTATATATAATTATTTAAAACATTTTGTGTCCTGCTCTTTCGCGCGAGGACTAATATATATATATATATATATTAGTCCTCGTGCGAAATATATATATATATTAGTCCTCGCGCGAAATATATATATATATATATATATTAGTCCTCGCGCGAAAGAGCAGGACACAATGTTTTAAATAATAATAATAATAATAATAATGATAGAATAACAATAGAAAAGACTTTCGCTGGCGACGACTACTATTGAGCGTAACCAGTTATACAGTCCTTTTGAAATTTTCATCTCTATTTTTCTTGTTATCTACTGAATATTTTTAATGAAACCGATATGAAATATGTTTCGTATTAAATTGTAAAGATATTCTATTCTGAAAGAAGATTTAATCTAAAATAGTTATTTTAAAGCTTTTGTTAAAAAAATGAAGATGTTCTCATTATTCAGACATGTTTTACAAAGAAGGAGTTGCAAAAAAGAGTTGTGGTGTGAGGATAAATACAAACTGAAATAGAGAGTAGGAGAATTTTTATAAATACATGCAAAACCACATTCATTTTTTAAAAAATCCAAATTAATAAATTAAAGAAAATATAATCTTAAAAAGATAAGATACAAGTTAAAAAAGCATTTCATCCAAGACATGAAAATTGTTAAACAAAATGTTTTTACTATAGGCTTTAAAAATAAAGGTACGAGATTCAGTTTGAAATTTATTTATCTTCAAAGTGCACTTTTATACATTTTACAAAGTAAGGTATTAAATTTTTATACTTTACTTTGTAAAATTTATAAAAGCGCACTTTGAAGATAAATAAATTTCAAATTGAATTTTGTACTTTTATTTTTAAAGCCTATCGTAAAAACATTTTGTTTAACAATTTTCGTGCCTTGGATGAAATGTTTTTCTAACTTGTACGTATGTGTATATATATATATATACGTATCGCAAGAACAAAAACAAGTAACATATAAGTAAATCGCGATATATCAAATCAGTCGGCGAGATGGACCAGCGGATAAAGAGTTTAGGCTAATTACCGTGAGGTCCCGATTTCGAATCTCGCTAGATTCAGCCACTCTGATGAGTTGTAGACGGCGAAACACGTTTCATTTGATAATTATATTTTAATTGGATAATTATATTTTAAACACAATATATATGCAGCTCCCCATGTGGGGTACCAAATTGGCTAAAGGGAAAATTATTCCCAACTCGCATTTAGGTAAAAATACACTTTCGTAAGTAATTGAATTCATTCAAAACGTATCGCAAAAACAAATAGCATATATATATATTCTTCATAAGTTTTATCGGAACCGAAACTGAAACTTATAAAGAAGATATATACATATTCATAAGTTTTAATTTCGACTTCGATTCAAACTGAGTAGCTCAAGTCAAATGGATATATTTTTTCATTTTTTAAATCATAACTTTATAATATATAAGAATCGATAAAAAAATATAACTCTATAATAATATATACGAAATCTGCATGATTTAAAATATCGTATTGAAACGTATTGTATAACCGGGTTACGCCGGGCGTCCCTGCTAGCTTAGATAAATACTTTCGCAGTTTTAACAAAAGAGCTACAATGATATTAGGGCGTCTCCATTTACGCCGAACTTCCACAGAATGCCAATATCAATATATTACAAATGAAAGAGTTCACTGTGGAATTTCCACAGGTCCCGCTAGTAAATAAATAAAATACAAAGAAGAAAATGTATTATTTGGGATCATCTTCAGTGTTATTTTCACAATATTTCGGGTGATATAATCTCCGACATTATTCAGGTGTAGCCTGTCGAACTCTAAAATCTTTCTGTCGAATTCGTGAATCTGCACAGAATTTTAAACTGAACCCTTTATTTAATCCCCGGGGGTAGCATGTTTCGTTCTTTAAGCCATGACCGGGTAGAAGTCTTAAGTAATTCCCAAGTATATCCTTAGTATCGCTCGTGCTGAGGATTGAACCTTTAACTTCCAAAAAGTATTAGTAGAACTGAATTTCACCTAGTACTTTATCCGTTACGCCATGAACTCTTGCTATAGCTGAGGGAACTGAATATATCACCGTTCGAGCTTTTACCTTCTCTTAGAGAAGGGTATTGGGTTATTGCTAATCGCCTGAGTCTCTCTTTACCGGTGAATAACGATAGGGCTGCTTAGGCATTTTTGTAGGGTAGAGCGTAGTAATCTTTGTGCGCTGTTTTTTTTTTGTTCCCCCCCCCCCAAAAAAAAAATCACACCTGGCCTCCTGTCTAAACTCCTGGAGAGAAAGTATAATAAAATACTTTTAAACTGATGAATTCCTATCAGGCATAATTATCAACAAATAAAATTGATCAACGCTGTTTTTTTCTTACCCCCACCTTTGGAACACTTACCCCGACTAATCAGGGTGCGATGCATGTCTGGGAGGGGGAGATCTTTTCGCGCCGCAGTTCACTTGGTTCGATTCTATTTCAGTTTTTTTTTTTTTCTCATTCATTTTTGTAGGCGGTAGAATAAAAACACGATCACTTTAGATACATCTGTCTGCAGCATCCTCATCACACTACCACCGCAGCTTCAACCAACCACCCACCCACCCACACTGCCCTTTTCCTCATCCCATCTGCTTTGATGTCCTCGTTACCATTCTTTCTATTCTATTATTTTCTAATGGTATTTAGTAGTTTAAGCTTCAGTCAACAAATAAGCAGCATGTTTTTTTTTTTTTGTTGTTTTTTTTTGTAGCGTTGCTATTTTCTTCGCGCCGTGTGTGGTTGCACTGGTTGCTCGCTCTATTCCGCCCCTCCCTGCTCTGCCTTTTGTCTTCAGAGTGTTAACAACTCTCCGTCACCAACCCACGCTATTTTAGTCCTCTCCCTCCTGCTTTTTCGTTTTCAAGGACACGATATGACTTTCAGTTTATTATTATTATTATTATTATTATTATTTCTTATCCTTTTAAAGACGCTGCATTCTTCGTTGATAACTGAATTACATTCTTCGTTATTTCCTGTATTGTTCAACTTTGCATGAAGACGGCGGAGTTTCTGGTTTTAGTATAGAAGCCAGGTAGAGTCGATTTGACCGATTTTATAAAATTAGCGCCTCACCTCCTCCCGCACCTGAAGGAGTATTGCACCAACAGGGTCTTGTTTTTGCTCCATTTTATGGTCCCAACCCCTATAAATTATCCACAAGAAATACTCGTCTAACTTCAAATTGCCGTTCTCCATTGTGCACCTAGAACTAAGCGAAACTGCTGGTTACCCCCCTTTCATGGCGAAGAGATGTAACACAAGCTCGCGAAAGTGGGATTTGAAAATCCAACACCCTAGAAGAAGAGCACTCTAGCCTACTAAAAAAATTCTTGAGCAGCTTCGTCTGCATTCCTCAAGCCAGACGCGCGTATGCAAATACCGAGCCGATCGCGAAAAAAAAAAAAAAAAAAAGAAAGAAAAAGACTATAAAAAGGATATGTGACAAGACCGGCGATCACGTTAGAGACGTAGGTGACGCCAAAACCGTAACGAGAAGTCACGCGTGATTGGAGAATGAGGAATAAAGGTCTATTCTTAAAGCCTCAAACATGAGTTGAAGTTCTTTCCTGTTCCGTTATTATGTTCTTTGCGACGTGTTAACTTATCAACGACAACGTTACAAAGCAATTGACAATAAACTAACCCCATCTTAAAAGGCGAGAAGGCAAGGCCTGGGAGGGTAAACTTCCTAGAACTGCATAAGATAGTACAGATCATTCTTCAGTCAAGTGAGAACAACCGACCACAACAATGACGTAGACTCTGTAGCTTTGGGTCTCGAGAGAGTGGGATTTCAATGAGCAAAGTTTTTTTTTCTTAAAACTGTCCATCTGTGAAACACAGTATACCGGGGCTGCTGCACGGCTTACTATAATTGCCGTTTTTAAATCCAATGGAAACAAATTCTTTCTGAGCTGTTTTCTTAAATATTTAATTTTTTACCAGTTACAACCATCATTACAAACTCTCTCAGTGTCTCATCGTCTACCTATCCAATCCAATAACTTTTATACTCGAGTGGCCTTAGGCTTTAATGAGTGGTAACTCGTTTGTAAATATATGAGCTACAAACACGTCTGCAAAAGCAAAATGAATGGTATGATATTGATTTCTTATGTGTGACGAATTAGCAGCAAATTATCGCTTTAATGGGAATCGTTCCAGACAAGGCGTGAAGGCACTTGATATAAGAAACTAAAAAGAACGAAAGATAATGATCACGACGAGGATCGGAGATTCCTATTGGTTTCATCATTGAAAAATACATATAAATAGGAAGAAAACAGCAGAAAGAGAGTCCCATAAACTTGCAGACCTGAAAATAAGCTATTGGAATAGGAAGCTGTATTACAATGATGTATTAAAATAGCTAATTGATGAAGACCAACGAATCAAACAAGCCGGAACAAGTGAAGCATGGAGTAGACCAGAAAAATCTAAAAAAAACACATGCAATAGTAGTATTTATAGAAAAGACTGTGACTAGCAAAGTTAAGTTTGTATTTGTCTGTGAGAGAGAGGGTTCTGAGAAGAAAAGGTATTTTCATTCATGAATGTTTCGCTAAAATTCAAAATGGCGGACAGCATATGATATTCATTCAAACGAATGTTGGTTAGTGAATGGTTGTTAATACAAGAAAGGCGACTACATTCTACAACCTTTAGGCCTTTTTATAATTTGAAATAGATCAGTGTTGAATTTTTCTATTGATAATAATAATAATAACAATACCGAAAAACTCAGAAAAAAATGGGAGAGATTGGAATCAGAGGGATGATTGAGAAGATATAATGGAGAACAATAACGGCTGAAATATTTAAGAAAAGTCTTGAATGTGGAGACTAATAGATATGAGCTGCTGGCGCTAGCCGGGCATATAGAAACTGCTATAGAAGTGAAACACAAACACCACATGGAATCAAGAAAATTGAAACAGTGTAATTGCCAAGGTCGCTGGAAAGATGGTGGGATCCTTCTACCGCTCCAGAAGATATCTCACTACTGATGCAATTCTCTATCTATATAAGAGCCAAGTACGGCCAAGGATGGAATACTGTTGCCATATCTGGGCAGGAGCTGCTAAAAACAGCCTATCCTGCCTTGACAGAGTACAAAATAGACTTCGTGGCTTAGTGGGGGATGCCCTTTTCTCTACCCTGCAACCTCTCTCCCACAGAAGAGACGTTGCGAGCCTGTCCTTGTTTTATCGTTATTTCCATGGCAGGTGCTCGTCTGAACTCCAATCTCTGGTCCCACCTCGCTAATCTTTCACGAAAAACACTCGTCTAGCTGAATCCACTGTGAAAAATTTCCCCCACTCTATATCTGTGCCTAAATCAAAACGCGGATTCCATGAACAAAGCTTCTTTCTTAGAACTGCACGCCTGTGGAACTCTGTTCCGTCTGCCTGCTTCCCTCCGGACTACAACTTGGTTGTCTTCAAGTCCAATGTTAACAAATTCCTAATGAACCGCCCCCTTAAGTAAACATTTCAGCAAATTTCCTCACTAACGTAATGTACTTGCAATAACCCTTATCCCTGAGTGGCTTGCGGGCCTTGATAAGTGGTGATCACTGTGTAAAAAAAAAAAAAAAAAAAGCGCACGTAAAGTCCAGACGAGGGATTCTAACGTTCTCTCTTTTGACGGAGTTTCTTAGACACGTGTCGGGCTGGAGAAATCTGAAGAAACTGATTTGATTTTCGTGGGCGAATTGTTGTTGGAATTTTCCAGTCTGATTGCTGTATCACTGCGTGTGTAGCGCAACGTTAGGCGTGTCAGAAATTTCGTGAATATAGTGAATAATTCCACCCCATCTTTCCAAGCTTATAACTCCTCGAAAAATGTAATTCAAGCCCTAATTTTTTTTTCAATTAAAGAAGCAAAGACCAAGGTTTAATTAAAAAAAAAATAACGTGGCTTTATTTTTTTTAAGGTTTTAAACTTCGGACTTTACAGGTAAATTTCAAAAACTGTTCTTTTTTTGTTTTAAATTTGAATATATTAATTGACCTTTTGTCTTCAATTTGTGATATATAAGACTGGTACATAAATTAATTATTTACTTTTTAATAGACATTTCAAAATGGGAGGCGTGAATTATTCGACCCCCTGTCTTTCCAAGCTTATAACTCCTCGAAAAATGTAATTCAAGCCCTATTTTTTTTCAATTAAAGGAGCAAGAACCAAGGTTCCATTAACAAAAGAAAAAACAAATAACGTGGTTTTTAAAAAAAAGGTTTTAAACTTCGAACTTTACAGGTAAAATTCTAAAAAACACTACGTTTTTTTTTGTTTTAAATTTGAATATATTATTTATTGACCTTTTCTCTTCAATTTGTGAGTAAATTAATTATTTACTTTTCGGTGAGTAAATTAATTATTTACTTTTTAATAGAAACTTGAAAATGGGAGGGACGCGTGAATTAAAAAAAAACGTTTGTCTAAAATATTATATTCGGTTTATTGGAAAGAACATAAAATTTCACATTGACCCTGAAAATATCGTAAAAATAGAATCAATAGAAAAATTTTGATAGATTTTTAAAGTTTAAAAATTTAAAAATATTGATTTCGGAAAATTCATTACTGTTTTAAAAAAATATATTTCTATTACTTTTAAAACAACTTTAATAGTTTATTTTGGAAGTATAACCCATAAAGAAAATAAATAACCCACTTTAACAGAGAAATTACGAGATTTTTATATTTTATTCGCAGTTTCGTGTTAGGGTGTCAAAAATTCCTACAAAAATTCTGATACACCGAGCGCAACGTAGTTCCTTTATCGTATATGTGCGGATGGGCAAATTACGATGTTGTAATCCTGAGTGTTCTGATACTAACTTAGATTAATACTTTTGCAGTTTTAACAAAAGAGCTACAATAATATCAGGGCGTCTCCATTTATGCTGAACATCCACAGAATAGCAACATCAATATATTACATATGAAAGAGTCCACTGTGGAATTTTCACAGGTCCCGCTAATAATAATAACAACAACAACAATAATAATAACAATAATAATAAAACAACAATAATAACAATAAAAATAATAACAATAAACAATAATGATAATAACGATAATAATAATAATAACGACAATAATAACCATAATAATAATAATAATAAAATTAATAATAATAACAATAAAATTAATAATGATAATAACAATAAAATTAATAATAATAATAACAACAATAATAATAACAACAACAATAATCACAATAATAACAACAAAAATAATAATAAAAATCAACAATAATAATAATAAAAACATTTATAATAACAATAACAGAAATAATAACAATCAACAATAATGATAATAACAACAATAATGATAATAATAACAAACAATAATAACAAAAAACAATAATAACAATCAACAATAATAACAAAAACAATAAATAATAATAACAAAAAACAATAACAACGACATTAATCACAAAAACAATAACAACAAAAAACAACAATAATAACAAAAACAATAATATTAACAACAATAATAATCACAAAAATAATAACAATCAACAATAATGATAATAATAATAACAAAAACAATAACAAAATACAACAATAATAACAACAAAAACAATAACAACAAAAACAATAATAACAAAACACAATTATAATAGCAAAAACAATAATAACAAAAAACAATTATAATAGCAAAAACAATAATAACAAAAACAATAACAACAAAAACAATAATAACAACAAAAAACAATAACAATAACAAAACACAATAATAACAAAAACAATAATAATAACAAAAAATAATAACAATAATACTAATAACAAAAATAATCACAATCAACAATAATAACAGCAAAAAACAATAACAAACAACAACAATAATAACAAAAACAACAATAATAACAAAAACAATAACA
>NC_136493.1:35898852-36016352 GCF_053919585.1 Euprymna scolopes | reverse complement strand
TTTAATAAAAGATTTTACGACTCAAATTCTTAATATTTTCAAATATTTAATATTCAATTTTATATACGAACTGGCTTATACCGCCGTAACCATATGTATAGCTTCTTTTAACATTTTTGAATTTTGGAGTTGAGGATTGGTTATTGGTATTTGGTATTCATCAGACTACCGTTCTTATCTTGCGTGCTATTTTCACAACGTTTCGGTCGATGAAACTTCCGACCTTCTTCAGTTGAGTCGTGTCGAACTCTGGATAAGCATGCTCTCGTTCCGTCAGCCAATACTGGCTGATGGGACGAGAGGATGCTACCCTCGTGAAGTAAATAAAGTATTCCGTTCGAAGTTCCGTCCAAATTCCTGAGTTCGACAAGATACACCTGAAGAAGGTCGGAGGTTTCCTTGACCGAAAAGTTATGAAAATGACACTCAAGATGAGAACAGTAGTCCGATCAATCCAAATAATACGAGCCTTCTTTTTCCTTAACGTGACGTCATTTCATTCACGGCTCGGTATACGCGTTAGCCGTCTGCACAATGTTGCACTTATTGATTCTCGCACACATCAGCACCGGTCCCGTTAAAATTTGATAATATAACTCCAAATTTATAATTTTGAATTGGAATTTTTTATTGAGATGAGTATTATTTATTAATTTATTTATTGCGGACTATTATCCTCATCTTTCTTAGATGTTACTTCACAACGTTTCAGCCAACTATTCCTCTGGCTTTCATCAGGCGCTAACCGCGACGGGATAGGAACTCTGAATCTCCTAACTGCATTTTCAGCAATTACTGCCATCCGTAGTTGTTGTCGTCTCACCACGTTTTGGCCAAGTAAGCCTCTGGCCGGCTTTGGGTATGATTGAAGCCGCTATCTTCAGACAATTCTCACTTGGAACCATAGAGATTCAATGTCTCTATCCACTGCGCCACGGACCCCCATCGTGGTTACCACCTGACGAAGGCCAGAGGAATAGTTGGTCGAAACGTTGTGAAGCAACATTTAAAAAAGATGAGGATAATAGTCCGCAATAAATAAATGAATTAATTAACTCCAAATTTGATTAACTGAAAGCAATGATATTTTTGGCATATCAAAATGTGTCTGCAAAAATTTGCTTAAATATGCTTAGTCTGCATTTCTTTCTTTTTTTTTGCGGTAGTGTTGTTGTTAGAAATAAATGTTTCCTCTTAAAGGCATTGGCATATTTGTTAATTGACATAAAAAGGAAATCCATTGAATAACTGGAAATATAAAAAAAATCATCTTTTGGAAATTTTAAAAACAATCATTTTTTGCCATAAGAAAAGATGTCTGATTCAAAGTATTAATTTGTGTTTTTTTTTTTTAATTTTTAAATTTTTATATTTTATTACATTTTCACCCCAAACAAGGCACATTGCCACTTTGATGTAGGGGCTACTATCAGGGACTTAAGTTGCAATGTAGGGAGTTGGGCAGCAAGATGTCTGTTCATATTGCACTTGAACTTCTGCATGTCAGTACAGTTGGGGAAGCAGGAAACCAGAAGAGAATTCCAAAGTCTACCAGTTCTGGGGAAGAAGCTATTAGAGTAGAAGGCCTTCTTACATCTAGGCATCTCTACTGTGTAGGAGGGCGAACTTCGCTGCTTGTCATTTCAAAAAGGAAAAAAAATATTAAAATTTACTATAAAGTCACTGCTTATCAAGGCCCAGAAGCAATTCAAGGATAAGGATTTATGAGTGTCAGCTTAGAAAACATTGTGATGATCGCTGATAGTGAAAATAGGGTAATATTAGTTATTTAAGAGGACGCTCCAACACAAACTTGTTTATGTTGCACTAGAAAACAACCATGTTATATTCAGCTAGGAAGCAGCTCCGCTGTATTGTGTTCCATGGATAAGCAGTTCTGAGTAAAAAGTATTGCTCATTGAATTTTCCTTTAGTTTTAGGCAGAAATAGAGAGTAAGGAATATTGCTGACATTGATTGTAGCTGAGAGAGTGTTTTACAGGGGGGGTATAGAATGAAGATCAGTCGAGCACCTGTCATTAAAATAACGATAGAGCAGAGATAGGCTCACAATGTTTCTTCTGTAGGGAATACATAGCAGGGATAAGAAAAGGACATCAATAACCATATTTTGAAGTCGGTTGTGTACCGTGTCTAGGCAGAAAGGGATGTTCTGGGTAGCTTCTCCTCAGATGTAGCAATAGTGTATCTTAGGACGTGTTTGGTTCTTATGCAGGTAGAGGATTGCGTCGGCAGTAAGAAACATTCTGGAGCATTAGCATGACCCAACCATATTTTTGGTGACCTTGACGATGGATTTGATAATGGATTTGACGATGGATTTGACGATGGATTTGATAATGGATTTGACGATGGATTTGATAATGGATTTGATAATGGATTTGACGATGGATTTGATAATGGATTTGACGATGGATTTGACGATGGATTTGATAATGGATTTGACGATGGATTTGATAATGGATTTGATAATGGATTTGACGATGGATTTGATAATGGATTTGACGATGGATTTGACGATGGATTTGATAATGGATTTGATAATGGATTTGACGATGGATTTGATAATGGATTTGACGATGGATTTGATAATGGATTTGACGATGGATTTGATAATGGATTTGACGATGGATTTGATAATGGATTTGACGATGGATTTGATAATGGATTTGACGATGGATTTGATAATGGATTTGACGATGGATTTGATAATGGATTTGACGATGGATTTGATCGAAGTGTTTGTGTGTTTCTTTTTTCGACTTATGACCCCTTTCCAGTTTATTTAATTTGGTAAAAAGATTTTACGGATCAAGTTCTTAATATTTTCAAATATTCAATACGTCCCATTTTACATACGAATTGGCATATATCCTATTCAGGACTAAATTATATGTTGGTTCACATATTCGGGGTGTACAAGTGCAATTAGTTTATCTGCAGTCGATGGAAGTACGCCCGAGAAAAACACAGAGATACTAAATTGAAGGGATTTGACAGGGGCTGAAACTTGGCAGACAGTGTGAGAATTATTATATTAGAAATTCTGTTGTTAAATAAAAAAATAAAAAGAGAGAGAGACTTAGCGCTATGTGTGTTTTAAATTTCTAACGGCTGTGTTCGTTGGAAAAGCAAATCAAACATTTTTTCGGTATTCACCAATAACATCCAGTGGGAATTCACCTGAAGATAGCCGGAGTTTACAGCAGCCGAAACGTTGTGACCCCCCCCCCTGCAAAAAAAAAAACCAACCAAGATAACGAGAATAGTCCAAATAGTACAAAAAAACAAGATGGGTGTGTTTATGCTTCGCTAAATCTAACATGTGGTCACTTTTCGTGACAAATTAGGACATTAAATAGTATGTGACTAATCTCTCCACCCGGCAATGTGTTTCATTAGATAACGCCGGGTATATGCCAGCTACTAAGTATTAAAATAACAAATACATTGAAGTTGCAAATGCAATAAGAAAGAACACGTGTTGTCAACCAGTTGTTAGAAAGATTTACTATAGTTTTAAAATGAAACTTGTAGATTACATTTAAAAAGAACAAAACAGGTGAATTATGAACCTGAGTGAAAGTGCGGGATGATAATGCACTTACTGACGTTTTTGTACTCCATGACAAAATGGGAAGTCGCTTATAATAATTCCTGTAAACTTGAATAAAATCAATAGCTCAATTTAGTGAACTGTATCGACGAACTCGTATTAGATTAACATCTAAAAAAATTTTTTTTTTTTAATCACAGAAAGAAAATGAATTTTTTAAACATTAATTGCTTAATTAGGCACACACTTGAGATTTGACTTTGAAAAGAAATTGAAAACCAAGGTCATTCAAATATTTTTTTTTTTAATATCGCTAAAAAAAAAAAAAGAATTAGATGAAAAGTTATTTTGTTTTCAGAAAATATGCTTTGTTTTGCTTAAATTTTTATTTTATTATATTTTTTAATTCTTTCAAAGACTTTTTTTAATATTTCAATAATATCAAATATTTTTTCATTAAAAAATAT
Organism: Euprymna scolopes; assembly: GCF_053919585.1. NCBI lineage: Eukaryota > Metazoa > Mollusca > Cephalopoda > Sepiida > Sepiolidae > Euprymna > Euprymna scolopes. The sequence continues at coordinate 36,012,309 of NC_136493.1, read as the reverse complement.
TTTCAATTTATTTCTTAATTAACAATGTCAAGGCAATTGTCACTGATGAAAAACAAACAAACATTGAAGTCTTCTCTTATTATTATTGGTTTTCGTGATCAAATTGATGGTTGCAATTGCTGACTAAATTTCAACGATTTCGATTTGAAAACACATTAATTCTATTAAAGGCTTGTTGCCACATGTTATCTTCTATTAAGGGAAACATTTTGCATGGTTAAAATAAGAACCAAAGTCAGTTGTAAGAATGTATACTTCTGTCTGACAACGTAAGGATGGACCTTACATCTTCATATTATATAAGGCGCTGAATGTCATAACTCGGTAAGCGCCATCACGGCAAAATATCAAGGTCGTATATCATATACCATAGCCTCCTCTAACAGTTATGCTCGAATTAAGACCGAAACATGTGTAGAAATCGACTAGTGCACAGTATACCCACCAAACTAAACTTTAACAGCGTTTTTCTCGTTTTTTGTTTTTTTTTTTGTTTTTGTTTGATGGGCTTACCGAGTTATAACATTCACCGTTTCATATGAAGTATTCTTGAAATTAGACGCAAATGGAAATTTGCCATTGTAAGGAAATGAAAACCAAGCTCATGCAAAGATTTTTTTTCGTTAAATATAAAAATATATTTTTAGAAGTTGAAAAGTGATTATGTTTTGACCAAACATGTTTTTTTGTGTTAAAGTTTTTACTTTTTCAATTTAATTATTTCAATGTTATTCTTTCAAAAAATTCCAATAATCACATTCCAAAAATTATGTATATTGATCAAGTAAATTGGAACTTCCAGTTACGCAAGACTCTGCTTACGAAATTTTCAGCTTAGAAAACGAGGTATGATTTTTTGTGTTTTTTTTTTTTTGTCCCAGCATTCGAAAAAATATTCAGGAAACGAAAGATACGAGTGACACAAAGACTATTTTTCAGACACCTAATTCTTGGAAAATCGTTTTAAAATCGGCGTTTTATTCGACTTTTAAATAATTCTCAGTAATTTTCTAGCAATATTTCTGTTGACACATATCTGGAACACATTTTTTCCTGGACTTGAAATTAGTTTTTCTACTTACCCCCGCCCAAATTATTATTATATATTTTTTTTATATAACTGAAAAATTGATGCACGCATTACAATTTTACCGCATTTGACAAATATAGATTGAAGAAAGATTTTCTGGATAAAACTTGCGGAGATTGATCTCAACAAAATATGTGGAGACATAAGAGAAGGGGCCAAAGAATTTTATTAATATATACAGACTAGAAGATGTACCCGGCGTTGCCCGGTATTAAACATAACGTTAAATTCCTTTTTAAAAAAATGAAGAAAAAAAAAACAGAAAGAAACTGAGACATGTGCATGCGAGTATTATGCTTTTTTCTAAGCAGTTTACTTCTTGTAAGTAAAAATTAAAATGCTCGAGCTGAGACCGGAACCAAAACCTAAAGACCGTGAGTCAAGAACAATCACCATTAAGCCAGCTTGCCAAGACCTTTAAAAGATCATACAGTATCACTGGACGAATTAACATAATTAAATCCTATATAACATATATTAAAGGGAATGGCAGAAACACTGGAGGATGACCTCCAATCTGTAATAGAATGGGAACAAAAATAGATGGTCACATTCAATACTGCCAAGACTAAGCTTGTTTCGTTCAATGATTACAAGAAACCTTCTCAACCATCAATAGCTATGGTTAAAGATACATTACTTGAAAGTACTTCATTCAAACTCTTTGGCTTAACGTTCGCAGGAAACACGAGTTGGAACAGATACATTGAGAGCATTGCCAAGGCTGCTGCGAAGAAGGTGGGCTCTCTCTACTGTGCTAGAAAGTTGCATATGCCTGAAAGTATCCTGTACCTCTTTAAGGCCACCATTCGCCCATGTATGGAGTATTTTTGTCACATTTGGGCTGGTGCATCTGCTACTAGTCTCTCACTCTTGAACAGGGTTCAAAAGAGAGTTGCCAACCTGATAGGTCCTGAATTGTCATCTAAGCTACAACCTTTGCTCCATTGATGAAATGTTGCATTCCTCTACATGTTTTACAAGTATTTTAATGGTGGATACACTGACAAACTACTAAACCTTGTACTCCCCTCGACGTAAATACTCCCAATAAACCCTCACAAGCAGCAAAATCCCACCCCTACACAGTAGAGATCCCTAGATGTAAGAAAGCCTTCTACTCAAATAATTTCTTCTCTCGAACTGCTAGACTTTGGAATTCTCTTCAGTTTCCTGCTTCTCCAACTGTACTGACATGCAGAAGTTCAAGTGTGATGTGAACAGACATCTTGCTGCTCAACTCCCTACAATAGTATTCCTGCAACGCATGTCTCTCATAGTAGCTCTCTACATCAAAGTGGCACTGTGCCTTGTTTGGGGTGAAAATCTAATTTAAAAAATTCTGACAGTGTTCTTAAATATTTTTTGGACAGAAATTCATCTAAAAAGTGTCGAAAATCGAAAAAATCCGATCATAAAAATAGTCTTTCTTCTCTTATAGAAAAAAAAAGAATTTTATAGGGAAATATTTTACAGTACAGCGATGTAAGCTTGGCCTGTGTAATGTTAAATATTCCCCTGTAAAAATTCTTCTTTTTTTTTTATCCATAAGAGAAGAAAGACTTTTCTTTTAAGATAGTCAAGCCCCAATATCAGCTGACGTGATGTAAACAAACACAGATGGAATTTGATGAACGACATTATCATTATTTTTTTTTATTTTGCGAATTAGACCTGTTGTTGGCGTCCTTCCGTCTAGATAGACGATGGAGAATTGCACCTGAAGGGTGTCAGGAGGGGTGGCAATTGTTGCTGTGACTGAGCAGACCGATGCGGAAGCAGCAGATTCTGTTGCACTTCTTGCAGGGATACCCTCTGTAATGCTCTGCCGATGCTGTCCTTTTCCGCCTGCCTCTCTTCTCCTCCCACTGTTCATTTCTTCTCTTTGTGCTCAGCCGGACACACTTCTTGACTTTGACCCTCCAGAAGTCATGGTCTGCAGCATAGGATTAGGGGTCAACAGGGTTGATGTTGCCAGATTTTAAGTCCCTTTAGCACACATCCTTGAATCTTAGGTGTGGTCTACCGGTTGGTCTGCTGCCAGCTGAGAGCTCCCCGTGCAGAATGTCTTTGAGGATTCGGACGTCCTGCATGTGAACAATGTACCCTAGCCAGCACAGATGTCTCTGGGAGAGGAGGGCAAACATGCTTGAAAGATTTGCTTTGTTCGGAACGCGGTCCTGCCATGTAATGCCTAAGAATGAGTCAACCGGGCAAATTATTCCTCGTAATATATAATGTTCAATAGAGGATTGATTCTATAATAAAACATATGCAATCTGCATAAATTAAAATATAATGTTTAAGTGTATTGTATGACCGGGCAATGTCAGGCGTCCAGCGAATACGATATGAATAAAAGTTAGTTTAAGAACATTTAGATTAGAAATGAACGAAATATGTATTAAGATATATGAAAGACATAAATAACAAACATTTAAAAATGGATGAATTAAGCATAGGCGAATAAGAAAGAATATATATGTATATATGTGTGTGTGTGTGTGCATATGTGTATCTATACTCCTATAAATTCGTTTTTCTTTTGTGTGTATTGATATTCATATTAAAACCCCTCTTTTCTATTCATTTAAAAAGAAAATACAATTTTCTTATATATGGGTTGTGGAATTTCATTCACTAGCAAAAGATCTAGCTAATTTGCATATTCTTTTAAACATTCATTTTAATTAATTCCCTATTAGTTTTTTTTCGGTTTTCTTATGGGATGATCACCTTTAGTTAACTATTACGTGTAATTATATTCATGCAGATATTCTACATGATTTATACTTGAATAATATTTGCGTAAAAAGTTTACAGTAAACACAAAATTGTTTCCATATATATTTATGTATGCGTATATATTTTTGTTTGATCTATTTATCTATTATATATATAAAAGTGAACGTGTCTGTGTGTGTCTGTGTACATTTTCCCACGCAATAACTTTGTCAATTTTAAGTCTACAGACTCGAAATTCGATATACAAAGTTCAACGATTTGACCTTTGAAAACTCTACCAAACTCCTTCGACAATTTTGGGTCTAAACACTTGAAATTTTAGATATAGATTCATTTGACATTGATCTAACTTAATAACTTTATTTCAGCCCAAAATAATAAATATTAAGGGGTCATAATAGGGGTCAAAGTTTAAAAAATTGGCCGTTTTTTTTTTTTTTTTGCTCAACATACACCTCCAAACACCCGGGCAACGCCGGGCTGAAATGTTAGTATTATAAATTTATATTTCTGTTATAACAAAAAATCACTCCACAATCATGATTGTTTATTTTATATAGAAGGGTATTTTTAAATTTAGTTTTTCGTAAGCGTCTTACACGTGTTTCATCACACAAATCATCAGAGACAGATAAATATTAAAAAGTCATACATAAGTGGATGGAATAAAAAAAAAAGGTCGCTTCAAGAAAGGAAAACATAAATTGCAGAAATATATTTAAAAAAAACCCCACTTACTAAGAAATATACTTACATACCCATGAATCAGTTCCAAATGCCATACAGTATAAAGTGTGCCAAGTTAGTATTTCGAGTTGCTAATTTCAACCAGACAAAGAGCTGCAATTAAATTCTCTCTCCCTCTCTACTTTTATGCCTCATTGTTATATTTTTCTTGCTAAAAATTCTGCAACATTATAATCGTTTGGAATGCATTTGGACGAACACAAAACAATATATTGGCTAGCAAGACTTAATAAACGTTTCCTGTTGATCTCTTTTCAAGGTAACTAATTATCTTCTGCTCACAGTTTAAATTCTGTTGAACCCAAGAATGTTATTGATTTGATTTACTTCGTATTCGCTCGATTTTCATCAATGAATTTTACCATCACCTTTTCGTTCTTTCTAAAGATTCTAATTGTATTTGGTATTGACTTAATTATCTCCCTGGCTTCTTTTCTTTTCGTTGTTTTCTTCATCAAGCGTCTTAGATCTTTTTTTTTTCCTTTGAAACGAAATGAGGTGGCAAACCTGGGCGGATCAAGGTGAGAAGTCACTTTTTAATCACTGTAATCGCCTTGCGTATATTATTATTATTATTATTATCATTATTATTATTATTATTATTATTATTATTATTATAATTATTATTATTATCATCATTATTATTATTATTATTATACCAACAACAACAACAACAACAACAAGCAGCGGGATTTATGGAAATTCTTCAGGAAACTCATTCATATGTAATATATTGATGTTGGCATTCTGTAGATGTTCACTGTAAATTGTGACGCTTTGATATTATTGTAGCATTTTTGCTAAAACTGTAAACGTATTTATTTAAGGTAAAGCCCGGTCAATATGATATTTTAATTCTTACAGATTTCGTACATGTTATTATAGAGTTAATGTTCTATCGATTTTTATACGTTGTAAAGTTGCGATTTTAAATATATATATATATATATATATATATATCCATATGACTTGGGTGCATTAGCTTAAATCGAAACTGAAATAAAAATTTATGATATATATATATATATATATATATATATATATATATAACTTGAGTTCCTTCAGCCATAATCGAAACCTAAACCAAAACTTATGAAAAATTCTTGATAAAATTACTTATAAAAAAAGTAGATGATTTAAGTGCCATCAGCTATAGTCGAAACCGAAACCAAAACTTATGAAAAAGAACATAACAATTAAACGACCCGGATGTAAGCGTGACACACAAAACAACACACACGCTATCGTATTAATATATAGATGATGATGATGATAATAATAATAATAATCTTGAAGTTATAATGAAAAATACTTTTAAAAATACGTAATTAGGTCTTTCATTTATAATTAAGTTACTTTGGGAACGATTTCCTCGATTATTGCTTGAATAAAATGCACGAATATCATGAGTGAAGTGTCCTCAGCACAAAATTTCCGGAATCATATATATTAAAATACCAAATATCCCTGGTTTCAGTTTGTTTGGGAAATTCAAACAATAAAATTATTACGGTGCGGAAGAGTGTTACGATGGTAATAAGCTTAAATAATGAATTAAACAACGTAAGAGTGATTAATATTTGCATGTTAAAACATTTACACTATTTTATTTTACTTTTTTTTACATAGGGGTCATCACTTATCAAGGCCCGGAGGCTACTCGGGGATGAGGGTTACTGAGTGTACAGTAGTCAATGGGATAATATAGTCATCGTTAGTAGTGGAAATTTGTTAAATTGGATTACTCAAGGGGACGGTTCATCAAGAATTTGTTTATACTGAACTTGAAGACAACCAAATTTTAGTCAGATGAAAAACAGGCAGACGGAAGAGAGTTCCACAGGCGTTCAGTTCTAAGAAAGAAGCTTTGTTCATGGAATCTACGTTTTGGTTTAGGCACAGATAAAGAGTGGGTTAAATTACTGACAGTGGTTTCAGCTAGACGAGTGTTTTTTTTGTGAAAGCTTGACGAGGGGGGACGATAAATTGGGAAAGAGATTGCAGGGAAGAGAAAAGGGCATCCCCCACTAAACTACGAAGTCTATTTTGAACTCTACCAAGGCAGGATAAGCTGCTTCCAGCAGCTTCTGTCCAGATATAGAGAATTGAATTAGCAGTAAGATATCTACTAGAACAGTAGAAGGATTCCACCATTTTACCAGCAACCGTGGCAACAGACTTGATGCACCTATCCCATTTCAGATCGGAAATAAAGGTCAATCCCAAAAGCTTGTCAAAACATGAAGCCTCCCCAAGACGAGAGCTATTTATTTAAATTAATGCCAAATAATTTATTATTGAGAAAAAAACACATAAGTACATAATACACCGGGGTCGTTCCGAACGTAAACCATCCTATTTCTTGACTCAAAAACTAAAACGTTGGAGAGATATAAAAATGGGAGTGGTACCATTTAAACAGGCAACCTTTTGTGCTCGAGAATTTATTTTTCTACGTAGACATCACCATTTTCAATGCACTTTTTCTAGCCACTTTTGATGCCTCTGCCATAAAATTCCGGAGCATGCTTTGTCACTCACATCTCTGCCACCACTCTGAAATTGACGTACCCATCTCCAAACTCTGCTGACATCAACAGTTTTTATCTGTATGGAGGAATTCAATGGCACATCTGTCCATAACAGGGGTTACTTTCTTGGAGTCCCGCACCGTCAATATCTAGAACAGAGACATGAAACTTTCAGATCATGAATAAATTAGTTCAGTCATCATAATGCAATTTGCAACCCCTTTGATCCATTATTAATGTATTTATTGCGGACTATTATCCTAATCTTTTTAGTTGCTGTTTCAGAACATTTCAGCCAACTATTCCTCTGGCCTTCATCAGTAACCGCGACAGGATAAGAACTGCAAATCTCCTAACTGCATCCTCAGCAATTATTGCCTTCCATAGTTGCTGTCGCCTCACCACGTTTTGGCCAAGTAAGTCTCTGGTTGGCTTTGGGTAGGATTGAGACTGCTATCTTCAGACAATGCTCACCCAAGAAAGACGTTGAATCTCTACGATTCCACCTAAAAAAGATGAGGATAAAAGTCCACAATAAATATATTATTAAATAATACTCATCCCAATAATGAATTCCAATTAAATAATAGATATGCCCTCTGATTCATTTGGCTGGAATAAAACAGGAGATATTACTTTTGAAACGTCCTTTGTGTGTGTGTGTGTGTGTGTGTGTGTGTGTGTATATATATATATAATATATATAAAAATCGTATTTTCAAGTTAAATTCGATGTTAAAATAGTTTTCTAAATAATAATGCTATTATTTCAGCACGGTAACATAAGTGCATAAGTACCACAAAATGTTAATAAATTTGATAAAATTTGAAATAAATACAATTAATTGAAGTGCTGTTTACTTACTTTAAAGAGAAAACTGAGTTCGTCTCGTAAAGTTTTTTTTATGAATAAACACTATATTTTTAATATTTATTATTATAATGTATTGTATTGTTTTTGTTTGTTAACGCTCGGATTTTATTTAAGCGATATATTCCCGGAGTGACATCGATACCGTAATAAAAATCCGCATACATTTGGTATTTAATTGGAATGCTCAACAAAATACAACATTTTAAAGAAAAATATTTCTTGTAGTAACTTTTGACATAATTTTGCAAATTTCTTCGAATGCCATTTTGTACAGTTTCAAAATCGACCTACCCTAATATATATATATATATATATATATATATATATATATATATATATATATATATATATAAATTGTTGATAATGTGGTTTTATCACTGATATGATTATTGTTAGGTAATAATCTATACTAGCGGGGCCTGCGGAAATTCCACAGAGGACTCATTCATATGTAATATATTGATGTTGGCATTATGTAGAAAACGGAGACGCTCTGATATTATTGTAGCTCCTTTGTTAAAACTTAAAAAGTATTTGTCTAAGCTAGCCCGGCCTAAAGTACGCTTAACTATGATATTTTAATTCTTGCAGATTTCATATATATTATTTAGTTAATGTTCTATCGATTTTTATATATCATGCAGTTGCAATTTCAAAGAGAAAAAAATATATATTGATATTCTTAGCATAATGAATCTGCCATGTGAATGATTCGTGCATGCGCAGTCGTGAAACAGCTGACAAACAGATAAAAATCTCGATAACCTGAGAACTGATTTTTCAATTTTTACCCCTTTAGCAGCCCTTTCTTCCAGATGAAAACCGATTAAATTGCTTTCCACATGTCTGTAGATCAAAAATTTGTTGAATATATAGGTTTAGAGTTGTGTCCACACACACACATTCTCACTTTTATAGATATATAGATAAAATGTATATTTATTGATTTCATTCTAATGTTTTCATGCTGATGTATTAGCACTGATACCTACTAAATTCCCCTACCACGGTAGACATATATGCCACCCCACCCCCGTAAGATTTCTCTCTCTTTTTCTCTTACACTCTGTGTTTTTTTTCTATTTGTGTTCTATTTTTTCTTCCCTCTTCTTCTATATCCCTTCGCGTCATATGTTTCACCCTTTTTTCATCACTCTTTGTCATTTTCTTTTGTAAAAAGTATTTTTTTTCTGAATAAATAATAATATAACATGCCTGTTATTTGTGTGTCACGCTTACATCTTTTTTCTTCCGAGTGACTGTCGTTTAATTGTTATGACCATCCATTTCTTATAAATAATTTTACCAAGAATTTTTCATAAGTTTTGGTTTTGTTTTCGATTATATTTATATAAAAGTGAAAATGTGTGTCTGTCTGTGTGCATTTCCCTACCAAATAACTCTGTCAATTTTCGGTTTAAACACTCCAGATTTGAGATAAGATAATTTGGCTGTCAAGGGGTCCAAGTTCAACGATTTGACCTTTGGAAACTCTACGAATCTCCTTCGCCAATTTTGGGTTTAAACACTTGAAATTTTAAATGTAGGTTAGTTGGACATGGATCAAACTTTATAATTTGATTTGAGCCTCCAAAAAAATAAATATTAAGGGGTCAAAATTGGGGTCAAATTTTTTTTAAATGTGTGTATATATGTGAAGATATATATGTATGTGTGTATATATGTGTAGATATATATATATATATGTGTGTGTGTGTGTGTATGTGTGTATATATATTTAGAAAAATTTTTTTTATTACATTTTCACCCCAAACAAGGCACATCGCCACTTTGTTGTAGGGGGCTACTATCAGGAACATAGGCATCAGGGGGACTGTGTAGGGAGTTGGGCAGCAAGCTGTCGGTTCACTTACACTTGAACTACTTCAATACAGTTGGGGAAGCAGGGACCCGGAAGGGAATTCCAAAGTCTGGCTGTTCTGGGGAAGAAACTAATGGAGTAGAAGGCTCTCTTACATCTAGGGATCTTTACTGTGTAGGGGTGGGATTTAGCTGCTTGTCGGGTTTGTCAGGGGTATTTACGTCGAGGGGGCACAAGTGCGTGCAATTCGTCAAAGCATTCACCATTAAAGTATTTGTAGAACAGGCAGAGGGATGCAACGTTTCGTCAATGAGACAGAGGCTGAAGTTTAGATGACAGTTCAGGACCTGTCAGATTGGCGACTCTGTTTTGAACCTTATCTAGGAGCGAGAGACTAGTGGCAGATGCACCAGCCCAAATATGACAACAATACTCCATACATGGGTGAATGGTGGCCTTATAGAGGTATAGGATACTTTCGGGCGTTAGTATCTTTCTAGCACGGTAGAGAGAACCCACCTTCTTTGCAGCGGTCCTGGCGATACTCTCAATGTAATTGTTTCAACTCGTGTTTCCTGTGAGCGTTAGGCCAAGGATTTTAAAAGATGTACTTTCAGATAAGGAGTCATTGGCCATTGCTATTGGTGGTAGAGAAGGTGTCTTGTAATTATTGAAGAAAACGAGTTTTGTCTTGGCAGCATTGAATGTGACCATCCATTTATGTCCCAATTCCACAGTCCGTATACTGCATAAGCAGCAATAATTTTTCCAATAAAAGATTAAATCTTTAAAATTTCATCATGTGAGTTTATTTCATTTTTATTATTGGTATATTTTTTCCAGTCACTCTGCATATAGTAAAGCACAAGGTGGAACCATAATGTTGTCCCTATATACAATGCCTCCCCACGGGGCAGCGTTAGACACCAGGGTCGTTTTTTAACGTGGAGAAAAGGAACAAAAATAAAAATTTTCTCAGTCGTGAAGGATTTCTCCTCCACTGACAGAGAACAAGGAATTGAAGTGCAGCATCTGAAGAACAGATACTACACTTTGATCTTGCCCCGAACGTTGTCGCCCTAAAGAAAACAACACTGCAGCTTTATTTTAAAACTTTTATTGAAAAAATCAATTCAGTTACCTTGATTGTGTAGTAGAGTTGACATCTATTTAATGTAGCCTCCTTCAGCCTCAATCATCGCCTCAATACAGATCTGGAACTGGGAGCTTGCCTTTTCCAAAAGTGTTGACATAAGCTCAGTGAACACTTGGCGGCGGGCGGCGATCAGGCTGACTTTGTCATTGTGGGAGATCATATTGGTGATGCTCTTGATGCATGACCAAACGAAGTAGTCCAGCGGGTTCTGGTGAAGGTATGAAGGAGGCCAGCGAGAGAAAGCTACAAAGTTGTAGTATTCGTTCTGAAGCCAAACCTGGGGCTGTTTGGGTTTTTGGACTGGCACTGAGTGCCACTGCCACACTCAGGGTCTGCCAGCAGGCACCTAATTGCACTAGGAGATCACCACACTCTTTAGCATATCCGGGTACATTGTAGTGTTGACTTTCAAACTGATTTTGAAGATATGAGGTGGCATGATGTTGCTCTCACTTGAAACCTCACTAAAAACCATAACCGTGGCCGGAAACTTTGTTTTCATGATCCTGGGCACGTCCCTTTTATTTGTAGCAACAAAGCGATGTATTTTGAGGGTGCTGGCAATGGTCCTGTTGTCATAATTTGGATCAGTAGAGAGTATGAGTTGTACAGTGACACATCTCTGATCTCGCTTGTTAAACATTGTGTGACTTTCAGACATGATAGAAGGCTCCTATCGCTCTTAAGATTTGTACACAACTGGCCAACTAGTAGATGGTCTGTAATTAAAAAGGAAGCCCGGTTTTCATCCAATGGAAATGGAATCATGTCGTCTTTTCTAGGGCGACAATTTTATCGTTCCACTGTGGAAAATTTTATCAAAAAAAAAAAAAGCACAGTCCGTTTTCTGCATAAGCAGCAATAAATTTGCTAATAAAGATTAAATATTAAAATTTTCATCACGTGAGTTTATTTTGTTGCATCATTTTGGTATATCCGCTATTTCCAGTCACTCTGCATATAGCAAAGTACGTATTTCCTAACTGTTGTTGATGGCTTCTTTGAAAAATCATATTGATTTTCTGTGAAAAATTTGTAATCAGAATTCCTCTACAATAACATTTTTAAAAAAACCTGCCTACTTATACGGCTTGTTTCATATTCAAGTTCGAACGTGTACATTTAAAAGAATTTGTTCTTCTGAATACAGGAGTTTGCAGATAGTCGAATATGAAATTATTTATGCTTTTTAAATTTTCATTTTTATTTTTCACATTTTATATTTTTCCGTAAATATCTTTTCAAAATTCCTTTTAGTGAAATGACCTCCAAAAAGAAATCTTTCTTCTGGCAGTCATCACGTATGTATTGTTAAAATTTAAATACATATTGAACATCGCAATACAATTGTAAATCCAACCGAAATTCTTACCTGGATGGTTTGGAGAAAACACTTTTTGGCATCTAATATATTAAAGGGAAAATGTGTGTTAGTTTGTGTGTGTGTGTGTGTGTGTGTGTTTGTATGTCTGCCAAGAAACCTTAACCGACGCATCGGACTGTGACAAAATTTGTATCATTATAAAGATCAATCTCTCGGACGAAAAATATTTTCAAATTGGCCAAAAAGATTAATTCTGTGCTGGTCAATTTGACCATTTTTTTTTTTTTGCAAGGAGAGGGTCACGTTTTGCGTCAATATTTTTTCAAGTCATATGTCTAGTAATTTCAATGTACGTTTAAAAAACGTTATTTCGATCTGTTGTGACGTCATAAGTCTCGTGGCTATGACATCTAGCGCGTTAGCTTTTTTCACCTCCTTTGCATTACAGGTTTGGGGGTTTTTTTTTTGGTTTTTTTTTGATGGGGTGCTCGTATGGGTACTCCCTGCTAATTTCATTGAAACAATTTTTTTTATTTTTCTGGGGGTTGCTCAATATCCTTAGTATTCCACCTCTCTCCACCCAGGCAACTCCGGGTAGCCATGGTAGTATACAATAAAAGCTCCAGGATGCTGGTATAATATTACATTCAGACCACTTTTTTTGCCTCAACAAAGTACAAAATCAACTTCATAATCTAGTGGGAAACGGTATTTTCTCTTCTCAGCAGCCCCGTTCTCATAAAAGAGGCGTTGCTAACCTTTCCCTATACTCGACTGAGCTTCAAGCCGTCCCTTGTAAAACTTTCTCAGTAAAAACTCGTCTTGCGAACAATATTGCAAATAACTCCACTTTCTTCCTCTATATGCCTAAAATATAACAAAGCTTCCATGAACAGAGTTTCTTTAGAGAGACTTCACACCTGTGGAAGCACGCTACTGTGGGAATGTTTCCCTAGAAACTACAACATGGTCGTTTTCAAGTCCAATGTCAACAAATATTTTCTGATCTGCCCTATGCATTATTCACAATTTTCAATGCTGTAATAGTATTATTTCATCCTCTCACTGGAAATCTCAATACTTTTATGCTTGAGTGGCTTTTGGACTTAGTGACTAGTGATCTATTACAGAAAATCTGAATAATTTAAAAACATTTTAACGATGGATGACTGGCTTTGCCAGATCGTAAAATATGCTTGAATTTATTTTAAGTCATACAGATTTCGCATTTATTATTATAGAGCCAATTATCTATTGAATATTATATTTTACTCCGTATAAATAGCAGTGATTTAAAAAGTAAAGAAAAAACAAAAAAGAAAAAAAAAGAAAATTCTCAACGTTCTGTCCCCATTTTCGCGGGACTTCCTCAGGAGAATGATGCCATCAGCTAGAATTGAAACCAAAACATTTTGCGCTCTAACCACGTCCCCTACCGATGTAGTTATCAAGAGATGGGCACGAAATAGTTAATATCTAACGACTTGAAAAAATGAACTGAATTTGGGCATGCGCAGAATGCAATGCGCAAACTAATAAAAATATGTTAGCAAGTTTGAAATGAACATTTTGCATTTCAATGTGTCTCTTGGCCTTGCCAGGTCGGAAAACATACTTAAATATATTTCAATTCATGCAGATTTTGTATTTATTATTACACAACCAAGTCTCTATTGAGTATTATATTGTACCTAATACATAGTAATGATTTCAAAAGTTGAAAAAAAAATGACTTGGTGTCATTAGCTAGAATCCAAACCGAAACATTTCGCACTCCACCCGTGTTTCTTACCGATGTAGATATCGAGGGATAGATAAGAAAAATTTAGTGTTAAACAATTTGAAGAAATAAATAGAATTTGCGCATGCTCAGAAAGAAATAAAAATATGTGCAGTAAGTTGAAATATTTTTAATTTCAACTTTCCGACTTTTGTATTCGTTATTCATCCACCCAAACAGATTTTACACGTTATAAATCATCTTTGGTGTATGATTACTGTTTCTTGTTAGTTTCAGTGTTAGGTGAGCAGTAGTTTAAGAGTTTATCGGTTAAATATTTAAACACAGACAGAAAGACACACACACATTTACTGGGAAAGAAAATCTGTGACCTTTTTGGAAAATTCTCAACGTTCTGTCCCCATTTTCGCGAGACTTCTTCAGAAGAATGATGGGGATGATTGACGAAAATACGATATACCAAATATGATTTATTTTTCGTCGATCATCCTTATCACTCTCCTGCGGAAGTCCCCCGAAAATGGGGACGAAACGTTGAGAATTTTGTTTTAAAAGCCACAGGTTTTCTTTCATTTTTTTCATAATGTTATAATATCATACCTGGTTATATATATATATATATATATATATATATATATATATATATATATAAATTTATAAAATATATATGGCGATTAAGCTACACTGAATATTCGGCGTTTCATCCACTCTAGGATTCTTCAGGCTTATGCGCGAATTCTGTGGTTGTTTATCGTTTTTATATGGTCCTCTTCTATTGAGGATTTAGTTAGCCAATAAGCTTTCTAGTATCCACCGCGCCCCTTCCTATCAGCCAATGGGCATGCATTTTATCGAACAAAGGATCTGTTTTAAAACTAGGTTAGTGGTTTAAGGCAGACATTTTTTTTTGTTATTTAGTTTTTTGTTTCATATGTGTACATACATGTATGCACACACACACACATATATATATATATACACACATACATATATGTGTAATCGTTCATGTATATTCATATATATTTAATTTATTTTCTGTTGTTTTTGTTAGTTTTAAAACTATTTTGTATCGCTATCCTAGAGTAAATGTTATTTTGTGAACACAGTTATACATCATATATATATATATATATATATATATGAGATCTATGTTTATAAGTTTAGATAAAATTAATGATGCTTTATTTATATATGTACGGCTAGATTAGCAATACCGCAAGCTAGGCTTGAAACTCGACCGCTTAACTATTATGCTATTTAGCTGTTTATTTTCACACACATTTACTGTTTTTTTTATATAGCCTGTGAAAAAAATTAGCGTTTCTGATCATGTAAAATAACTGAATTAATTTATTCCTGTTATTGTCCCTGTTTACTTGCCTCCTCACAAGTTTTTACACACAAGGTCGGTGTTTAATGTTGGAATAGTCTTTATATTCGATCGTTTTATGAACTGCAATTCATACCTTATAGTCTTTTCGGATACTTGGTTGTAAAGTTTAGTTGAAGATGTTTATACAGTTAAGAGAAGTAGCTTGATGTTTTCATAGTTGCTTAAACACTACATACAGCATAATCACGTTGACACACCAGTTCCCTTCAGATTGCCAAAGTTAAGCAATGTTGAGCCTGGTCATTACTAAAATGGGTGAGCAATTTGGGAATTTCAGGCGCTGTATGTAGGAGGACGTCAGTACGTCCTTGCAGGAGTTGAAAAAAAAAAAAAAGAAAAAAAAGGTCGTCATCTCCCATAATGGGTATATACATGCAATTGGGGACCGATTGTGAATTTCATACTTCCATAGAACTTCCTCCTTTGGAGGAAGCTGGTCAAATCCAAATAGGGTTAGTGCCGTTTCACACACATTCACACACACACTATTTCTACTAAGTTGTCTAAGACAGCTTCAGTTTTAGTTTTCTTACAAGACACTAACCAAATTATAATTTCACTTTTTACTTACATACTATTGCTTTATTTAAGATAACTAAAGTGGCTGGTTGAGCCGTAGCATTGGCAGAACCACTGCATACATCCATAGCATTGCTAGACTTCACATTGAAGTTATCACCTTGAATTAGACAGGGTTGGTGTTATGGTGGTCACCTTATGGATAACTACAAACTCTTCCTCTTATGATGAAAACCGGGTGAATATTCCTCTTGGAGTTGTACACAAGTTATGAACACTTGGCAGTCGGACTGACATATAGCCACTTCTCTTTATTTGCTGTAGTTATCTTTTTATTTTCAATACATTTTGTTTTAATAAATACCAAGTTCGATCGATCCACAACAATCGATTGGGTGATTGAAATAGTGTCGGCTTCATTATGATATCAAAATAAGAATTATGCCTTTCTAGAATTGAAAATAGAACTGGTCCACTCACGTAGGTTAAGCAACATTAAACTTGGTCAGTACCAGATAGGTAACTATTACCAAGAATTGTATGTAGGGGGACGTCAACACTTTCCTGCAAGAACAGCAAAATAAAAACTAACATCATCTCCCCTGGCCAAGATATATTAGTGACTGTGAACTACTTCTGAATTTCATATTGCTATGACACTTCCTCTTTTGGAGGAAGCTGGTTCAATCCATCTTGAGTGAGTGCCGCTGTTTTTTCTTTTTTTTTTATTTTTTATAAGAATGAAGATCGGTATATTTGATATTATTATGTAAGACTTGCAATTGGGTTTAGTATCATATGGAGGCTTGATCTTCAATGACTATAAAACCAAATAAAAAAAATAGGCATGAGCCCCTGGAGGGGCATAAGCCATCCACAACTTTGTAGATGCTTCTGTAACGAGGAGTTCTTTTGTCAGGGTGCGGGTGCTAGCATCACGCCCAGCCTTCTCAGAAGGTGCATACAGTGTCTACCCTTCCCAAATGGTCACCCATCTGGTACTGGCCAGCATCAACAAGAAGGTAAAAAACCTAACGTCTTAGCTGATGCGTCCACAGCAAAATCGGAAGTCGTGAGCGTTTGAATTAAAGGTAGTCAATCCAACGGAGACGGTGTCTTGCATAAATGTCGACGAAAAAAAAAACAGACTTCTCATTGTAGAAAACTGTCCAGTTGAAGGTAAAGATATTAATGATTTTGGCCAATTTTTTTATATTCGTCGTCCGAGAGACTGGACTTTGTAACGCTACCGATTTTGCCACGTTCCGACGCGTTCGTCCGAAGTTTTTTGTGAGACATAAAAACACACGCATTTTGCCTTTTATATAATAGGAGAAGATTAAACTTGGAAAAGAAAAAAAGAAATCATTTTCTCTCCATCTTTAATAGAATTAAGAACAACATAATTGGCGAATGCCTCACTAAGTGTTTTACCCGGCTTTGCTTAACAAAGGAATTGATCTCATCTCGTTTGTCTGACATGTGTTTTCTTTTTTTGACTTGACTCGTGTAGACATTCATTGGATAAACATCAGTGCAGTCATTTAGAAGATGTTTGAAGCTTCGTTTGTAAAAAAAACATTTGGATGGTGATGGTGGTGTAGGTTCCTCATTCTCTTTCTCCTATTTACTTGCCTCTCCCCCAACTTCCCACCCTACGAAGGCAAAGTTTAACACAAGGTCAATTTTTAATGTGGGGGAACATCCAGCTCTACAAGAGTGGCACTCTGAATGGGAACAAAAATAAAAAAAATTGTCTCAGTGTGGAAGGACTTCTTCTTCACTGCTCAGGGAAAATAGACACAACGTCGGTTTTTAATGTTGGAATATTCTCTATCTTGGGTCATTTCATGGACTGTATTCATAGCTTATCGTCTTTTCGGGCATTTGTTTGCGAAGTCTAGTTGAAGATGTTTTTACAGTTAAGAGAAGTAGCTTAATGTTTTCATAGTTGCTTTACACACGGTTTTCTTTTTACATGGGAATCACCACTTATCAAGGCCCAAAACCACTCGAGGATAAAGGTTAATGAGTGTACGGTAGTAACTGAGACAATAGCATATTAATAATTAGTGGTGAAAAATGGGCAAGAAATGAATTATTTAGGTGGGGGTTGCTCAACAAGTACTTGTTTGTATTGGACTTGAAGACGACCATATTGTAGTTAGCCAGAAAGCAGGTTAGTGGAATAGAGTTCCACAGGCGTGCAATTCTAGGAAAGAAGCTTTCTTTGTGGAATTTGTGTAAGCACCGATAGAGAGTAAGGGAAACTGTTGATAGTCGTTTTAGATAGACGATTGTCTTTTGTGAAAATTTAGCAAAAGGGGGGACCATAGATTGAAGCTCAGGCTAGAACTTGTCATGAAAATAGTGACTGAGCAGAAACAGGCTTGCAACGCCTCTTCTGTGTGTTAAGATATTGCAGGGGAGAAAAAAATGGGCATTACCTACTAGATTTCGAAGCTTGTTTTAATCTTTGTCCAAGTAGGACAGAGTTCTCCAAGTAGCTCCCACCTAGATATGGCAACAGTACTCCATTTTAGAACGTATCTGGCTCTTGTATAGGTAGAGGATTGCGTTGGGAGTTCCGGAGTGGTAAAAAGACACAACCATTTTTCCAGTAACCTTGACAACAGATTAGCTTCCATTTCAGGTCAGGAATAAATGTCAGATTCAAAAGTTTGTCAAAACAGGGAGCCTCTTTTAGAAAAGAATCATTTATATCAGTTGGGACCAAGTGGGATCAAGTGGGATGGGGGCTTTTATTGTGAAAAGTAAGTTGGCTAAAACAAGTTCAGCTTTAGTTTTCCCCCAAGACACTGACCAGATTGGGATTTCTAAAAAGTATTGTGAATTAATTCACTGCAGGGAAGCATGTGAAGCTTCCTCCCAGTTCATCACAGTAGCATGAGAACAGATACTATACTTTGTTCTTTGCCCAAAAGCTAAGAAAACAGTTGTTGTTGTTTTACGTCAAGGGCGTGAGTTCATATAGAAACGTTGTTTTAATTTGAATAAAATAAAATATGCATCAAGTGCGCTTGAAAGCCAAATCACAACGTAATATTAGGAAAATAAACAAATATTTTACTTGTTTGAAATTTATAACAAATATATTTCAGAGGTATACTCCATCTTCAGTGTGTTGTTTTGTTTCTTTTTTTGTCCTTTTCTTCTTCCTTGCCATGTTGTAAAGTTGGAAAAAGAAAAGTGTGTAAAGAGCCGCACGTTGTATTTTGAAATGTTTGAACTGTACATCGGCAATGCGAGAATAATGTCAAGGGTGTGGGTTCAAATACAAACGTTGTTTTAATTTGAATAAAATAAAATACGCATCAATTGCACGGGATATGGAGTTTTACCATATCGGAGTGGGAGCCCGAGGTTTCATCGAGAAGGGTTTCATTCATCTACCGGGAAATTAATTCGGATTCACACAGTCTGAAACAGAAATCCAAACAATTGAGAAAGCTGCGGCTTTAAAAAAATAACGAAAACTGGACGGAGTGTCTGACGTCAAATTAAATGTCAATACCACCTGACGTCAGAGCAATGAAAATATAGCAATGCTTGTAGTGATCTGTCACAGAGAGCAGGAGTCAGCACCAGACCAAGAGGAGCGCCACCGTGCCAGTGCAATCAGTCAAGGATAAGGCGCCGAAACTGGCTGGCATGATATCCTCTTGATGATGTTATCATTTTTATGGGTCTGGATCCAGCAACGCACTTACTGGCAACGAAGCACCATAAGTGTTAATCTTTCTTAATGAAGCCCAGTATGACAGAAGAATAAGAAGAAGAAATCTAGGCAGTATAGAGGGATGTATGCAGAACAGGAGAACAGGAGACTTCGATGGTATGGTCATCTTGAAAGAATAAATAAGTGTTCTCATGGGTGGAAGTAATACATCAAAATGGACTTGAGAGAAAGATGAATAAAAGAAATTCTAGAGAAAGGTTAAGTAGGAAGTCAATTTCTTAAAGCCGTTCAGTACATAAAATTAGCATTAAACTGATGATGATGATAATGATGATAGGTCTAGTATTCCATTGTTTTTCTCTGACACAAGTAATGCAGCCATTATTGGATAGATATTTCTGTTTCTGGTTACAGTCTGTCTTATTACAGACGAGACAAGCACAACAAGTTAAATATAGATTGCAGAATATGATGTCGATCATTTTCTGTCAAATATGTTGAATCTGACTTTTCCCAATTTGGTTGGCACAATTCTTTCGCATTAATTGACAACTGCATGGTGGTCGATTGGCACAGAGCTATACAATCAGAATGGAACTATTTTTTTTTTTTTTTAATAAAAAAAAAAGTGACAAATAGTGCTGTCCCAGGAAATATCACTGTCTTAACTTCCAACAAAATAAACATTGTTAGATTATGTATGTACTAATAAAACCAAAAGGGTAAACAAATTAAACACAGGAAATGAATTATCAAAAACGAAAGCTTTACCGGTTTCGTTTGAATTAACGGACGTCTTTAAGAAATAGTGAAAAATTATAATTTAAATAATTTTAAATCTTCACTTTTTTCTGAACGGAGCCGGTATAGCTGTAGTTTGTGATGATTTAATTGCTGTGTGTTATTTGTTTTTTTTTTCTTTTGTCTTTTTTCAAAACATCCTGTCTCCCCGATATTTCATTTTATGATATATATGTATTTATATGCAAATAACTCTCCACAATGGAAGGAGTGGTTGGGTGGAATTCAAACTTTACCAACAAACTGCTCAGTAAACTGAGAGCGAAACAGAAGGGAGAAAAATTTTTGTGACTATTGTGGCAAAGGTTTGAATTAAGGCTAGTCAATCAAAGACAGGGGATGACTTTCGAAAATATTAGCCATTAGATTTTATACTTATCATTATAGCGCCACTTCTCTATTGATTATTATATTGTACCCAATATATAGTAGTGATTTTAAAAGTATAAAGAAAACAACAAATATGATTTAGGTAACATCAGCTAGAACCGAAACCAAAACATTTAGTGCTCCAGCCTGAGTTGCTACCATTTGAACTATCATTAGACGAAAAGAAACAGTTAAAAATGAACTAGCTTTAACATATAGATGTATATTTGCACATGTGTACAATAGCATTTTAAGTTGACTTACATGTTCCAATTTTTTGGCAATTTTGACCTCTTTGCAGCTATTTATAACGGTTAAAAACACTTAAAAGGCTGATCAACAAAAACTGCGATCATTTGACACACCTTGTGCCGCTCTGTGACCTTGCGTCTCAGGGGCGATGCATTTGAAAAGAATGTAAACAGACTGACATAGTGAGTTTTATAAATCAGACAAACAAAGTTACTCCGCGTCCAGAGTTCATGTGCAACAAAACACAGGGTAGAACGATAAAACTTTTGCCCTAAAGAAAACAACATACAGCCTTATTTTAAAAGTTTTATTGAAAATGAAATGAAATGGAACACGTACATCAAGTCTATCGCCAAGGTCACTGGAAAGATGGTAGGATCCTTCTACCGCTCCAGAAGATATCTCAATGCTGATGCAATTCTCTATCTATATAAAAGCCAAGTACATCCAAGGATGGAGTACTGTTGCCACATCTGGGCAGGAGCTGCTAAAAACAGCCTATCCTGCCTTGACAGAGTACAAAATAGGCTTCGGGGCTTAGTGGGGGATGCCCTTTTCTCTTCCCTGCAACCTCTCTCCCACAGGAGAGACATTGCGACCCTGTCTTTGTTTTATCGTTACTTCCATAGCAAGTGCTCGTCTGAGCTCAAATCACTGGTCTCCCCTCGCCAATCTTTCACGAAAAACACCCGTCTAGCTGAAACCACTGTCAAAAATTTTCCCCACTCTTTATCTGTGCCAAAAACAAAACTTTCTTAGAAGTGCACGCCTGTGGAACTCTCTTCCGTTTACCTGTTTCCCACCTGACTACAACTTGGATGTCTTCAAGTCCAAACAAATTCCTGATGAACCGCCCCCTTAAGTAAAACACTTTATCAAATCTCAACACTAACGTACTGTACATGCAATAACCCTTATCCGCGAGTGGCTTCCGGGCCTTGATAAGTGGTGACCACCATGTAAAAAAAAAAAGAAATCGTATAAAAATTACGAAAAATGTTAATGTTTATTTGACTAAATATGATAAGTTTTCGTGCCTCCGTTCAGTCTCGAAAGACAAAGGATAACCCCTGTATGGGCAACTGCATGCATAATTATGAGACAAAGGTTGCGCAATGCCAACCACACCTCTTCTGATGCGGCACTGTTTGAGCCCAGTAGCAAGGAGAAGTCCAGGACGACTGGAAACAATGCCGAGATAAGCGGAGAGCACATACAGCAAATACAGAAGTCTCAAATGGTCACTTTAGTACTGATTTCGGTGACCCAGCACAAACCAGTGTGTTAACGTGATTATGCTGTACTGTAATAATACGTTTAGTTTTGTGTTTATAAGTAACTTATGAATAAAATGTTTATTATTTAAAATGTCCGTTTCAATTATTTGAAGTAGCGGTCTGGAAAAGTTAGCTAAGTATTATACAAAGATAAGTTGCCCATATGTGTGCCTATGTAAATGCTCAAGAAACTCCAGAAGACACACACAAATAGCTTGAATATTCTATCCAGTCAAGACTGACGGAACGAGATTAATCTACGTTCCATGGATTAAATTAAGGGTTTAGTTCACCATAAAGATTCCAAAGGATGACAAGACCACGTGAATAAAGTTTGGAGATTACATCGCCCGAAATATTGTGAGAACAATATTCAAAACGAGAACAGTAGTTTGAATAATTGACGAAAAAACAAAATTAAATTAAAGAACTACCGGGCAATGAGGACTAGATGTAGCTAGCATTGAACAAAACAAACCGGCCTGTTTGTCTGTAAAATCAACGTTAAAAATTCTTTATTTGGTTACAGACATTTTGCAGAAGCTTGAGGCAAATCAAAATGAGTTTTCTAGCAAGAAGTAAACAAAAATGTTGGCAATAAAATCAATAAGTTTCACAAGTTTTTACAGACGTTCAAAACGGATCAAACGAAAAGAACAGACCATATCTATGATAATTATGACACTCTATTGAGAGTGCGCCCTTGTTTAAAGCTTGTCTTTGATGATCGGGTCATTTTATCTTTTACAAAAGGGATAGCAGTGAATATATATATATATATATATATATAATGTATGTGTATATGTATGTGTGTGTATATATGTGTGTGTGTATATATGTATGTGTATATATATGTATGTGTGTGTATATATGTATGTGTATATATATGTATGTGTGTGTGTATATATGTATGTGTATATATATGTATGTGTGTGTGTATATATATGTATGTGTATATATATGTATGTGTGTATATATGTATGTGTATATATATGTATGTGTATATATGTGTGTGTGTGTGTATATATGTGTGTGTATATATGTATGTGTATATATATGTATGTGTATGTATATATGTATGTGTATATATATGTGTGTATGTGTATATATATGTGTGTGTAGATATGTATGTATATATGTGTATATATATGTATGTGTATATGTATGTGTGTGTATATATATGTATGTGTGTGTATATATATGTATGTATGTGTATATATGTATGTATGTGTATATATATGTATGTAATATATATATATGTATGTGTGTGTATATATATTATGTGTATATATATATATGTGTGTGTGTGTATATATATATATATGTATGTATATATATCTGTGTGTATATATATGTATATATTGTGTGTGTGTATATATATATATATATATATATATATATAGAAAGAAATGGCAGAAACACTAGAGGATGACTTCCAATCTGTAGCGGACAAAAATGGATGGTCACTTCAATGCCGCCAAGACTAAACTAGTTTTCTTCAATAATTACAAGAAACCTTCTCTACCACCAATAGCAAAGCCACCGACTCTTTATCTGAGAGTACATCTTTCAAAGTCCTTGGCCTAACGTTCACAGGAAACACGAGTTGGAACAATTACATTGAAAGCATTGCCAGGGCCACTGCAAAAAAGGTAGGCTCTCTCTACTGTGCTAAAAAACTACTTACATCCGAAAGTCTCCTATACCTCTATAAGGCCACCATTCGCCCATGTATGGAGTATTGTTGTCATATTTGGGTTGGTGCATCTGCTACTAGTCTCTCGCTCCTAGACAAGGTTCAAAAGAGAGTCGCCAATCTGATAGGCCCTGAACTGGCATCTAAGCTTCAGCCTCTGTTCCATCGACGAAATGTTGCATCCCTCTGCCTGTTCTACAAGTATTTTAATGGAGAATCCTCTGACGAACTGCAAGTATTTGTGCCCCCACGATGTAAACCCCCTCGACAAACTCGACAGGCTGCTAAATCCCACCACCATACAGTAGAGATGCCTAGATGTAAAAGATCTTTCTACTCCAGTAGTTTCTTCCCCATAACCGCTAGACTTTGGAATTACATGCCAGGTCTTTGCTTCCCCAACTGTACTGACATGCAGAAGTTCAAGTATAATGTGAACCGACATCTTACTGCTTAAATCCCTATATAATACTCCAGTAGTTGTTGCCCCTGATAGTAGCCCCCTACACTAAAGTGGCAATGTGCCTTGTTTGGGGTGAAAATTTAAAAAAATATATATATATGCACACACACACCTACACACATACACACATCGCTCACAGGTAACAAATGGGAGTGGAGAGTGAAAAGTTTTGGTTCTATTTCTAAATGATGGTACCCAATTCGTGTAATATATATATATATATATATATATATATATATATATATATATATACACGGCATAATCACATTGACACACCGGTTATATGTGTATATGATACGGCATAATAACGTTGACACACTGGTTCCCGTCAGATCACCGAAGTTAAGCAACGTTGAGCCTGGTCATTACTAAAATGGGTGACCAATTTGGGAATTCCAGGTGCTGTATGTAGGAAGACGTCGACACCTCCCTGCAAAAAGTTGCAAAAACCTAACGTCGTCATCTTCCCTAATGGGGATATACATGCGACTGGGGATCGCTTGTGAATTTCATACTCTCATGAAACTTCCTCCGAAGGAGGAAGCCGGTTAAACCCTGAATAGGGTTGGTGCTGACTACACACACACACACACACACACATATATATATATATATATATATATATATATATATATATATATAAGAAATATAAAGAAAATCATACGAAAGAATAACATGACAACCCACGTGTTGTAAAGGAAACATTGAAAATGGCGATAAGGAAAAATGAACTAAACCTAAAAAATTCTGACAGGTCCGTTTACATATGAAAACTTTACTATTTTTCAATGTATTAATTTTGAGTTTATTTTTTGTCGAAATCAAAGAAAATCAGCCAAAAATACCTAAGAATAACATTAACATCCTTCTATTGTAAAGGAAACATTGAAAACAGCAGAGAAAACAAGTTAGCAAAATCACCAAATTCTGACAGGTCCGCGGTCATGAAAATTTGCCAATTTTTCAAGGTATTAATTTTTAGTTTATTTTATGTCTAAATCAAAGAAAATCAGCCAAAAATACCTAAGAATAACATAAAACCCTTTTTATTTTTATTTACTTTAAAGATCCATAGCCATTTCTCTAAGCATGCTATTCACTTAAATGCTTCCCAATGAACTACTTTTCTTGCTCTATATGTATGTATAGCCAATACGCTGTCTTCAACTACAATAGTTTAATTCGACATTTAAGTATTCACGTAGACCTCATGACTCTAATTTCTTTCCATTACTTTTAAATTTTAGCTTCATAGAACAACAAGCTTATAGAGATTTTTAATGATTACTGCAATATCTATTTTTTAAAATATTCACACTCTCTCTTCTTGAAAATAGCTTCCACTTGTCTCGTTACTTGGGTTGTTGCACTATGATTTGTTTTTTGTCTAGAAAATTTCATTGTATATTTGATTTTATTGACATTCCGTGGAGTATTTATAAAAGATGGCCACGGATGCAAAAAATATGGTGATGCGACAGCGTTTGATGCTTTATAGACTGTGCACGTCCTATTAGATTAGAACTTCTCTCTTGTCCAAAAAGGAGAGGCCAGTCTCCAGGCAACGGTAATGGCACTGTAAAGAAATGGTAGATTTAAAATTGGAAACATTGACTGAATTTCTGAATCATGAAGTAAGGTATCATTTATCGATCCGATTATATTGACCAATAACTTCTGATCACTGATTCCATTAATTTTATTACAAGACAAGTCTTGAAATCCGAAATTGGAATCTCTGCATCAGATTTCGTTTGTATCATCTTTGGCAGAGTGAGAGATCCTTATCCAATACATTTCAGTTCCAAGTTATACTTTTCCGAACCTTTTATTATATCACACACAAAATTATTCCCAACGTGCATTTGGGTAAAAATGCGCTTCCGTATAAATAATTGAATTCATTCAATAATATCGCTAACAAAAACAAACAATATCTACGTAAAAATGCAATGAAATTAGTAGTCCTGCGAGATAGCTCAGTGGAAGAGGCTTAGGCTTCTTATCACAGGGTCCCGATTCAGCCACTCTGATAAGTCGTAGACGACGAAACACGTACCAGTGGATAATTATATTTTTAAAATAGCAAAAGTACCCGTCGTTGACTGGGTTCAAAAACAGCTGACAGAAAATGGACTCTGATTTATGAAAGTATGATAGGATAGCTTTGAAGTTGGGGGTATCAAAACCAAAGCAAAATATGATGAAAGTAAAAATAAAATAGATAAATCCCATAATTTATTATATCATACCTGGTCACACTGAAACACTTATCGCAATATTCTGTGGATCTATATTAAAAAAATCTTGTTAAACTTTGTGACATATTTACATTCTATGGAGGTCAGGCGCGAATGAACACCCCCATAATTTTATTATACTATATTTCTTCAAACTGAAACATAATTATCAAAGTATATTTACGCAGATAGATATGAAAAGTCTTTATTAAAGTTTGTGCCTATTTCCATTCTATGGAGGCTAGGCGCAAACGCAAACCCCACACTTTTATTATACCATTCCTATTTAAGTTAAAACATACTTATCAAAGTATTATTATGTACATCTATATCAAAAACACTTGTAAAGTTTTTTTTTTCATTTTTAAATTTTTTATTTCCATACTTTGTGGATCAGGCGCGTACACAGACCCCACAATCTTAATGAATCATCATTATGCCAGATCAAACATACCCATTCCTGTGTCTCGATACATCTTCTATCATTATATGTGATCAGTTTTCTATAATAGTCAACCATATAGGAGCCTATTTGTGACCTGACACACACACACAGATGTTCAGCTTTATATTATAGATATATTAAGAGGTATATTTGGTAAAAAATCAGGGGAAAAGTGCTCGATACATTAGTCGAGTGAAATGTTTTTAATCTTTCAACCTCGGGTGTATTTGCTTGAGAAACGGGGGGGGGGGCGAAAAAGAGAGGGGATGGGGGCGAAAGAGAGTTGTGATGGGGCGAAAGTGAGAGGGGAAGGAGGCGAAAGAAAGTGGAGGGATGAAAATAGAGGAGGGGAGTGACGTCAGATAGAGGACGTGAAAGAGAAACAAAATGGAGGGGAAAAAAGAATGGCAATATAGAAAAGTTCAAAAAATTATTTACAGACTGCAGGCAGCAAGCGAAAAGAAGAAGAAAAAAAGAACTGTCTCATGAAATTCGTTCATCGTGATTTGGGATAGCAAATCAAACTATTCAGGAAATTGGCAGAACTATTCTAGCTTTGCAATGAAAACGTGAAACGTGATTAAGTAAAAAAATTATCTATTTATTACTGAGCACTTTTATATGAAAATTATCGTTAAAAAAAAAAAAAGAAGGCAAGGGGAATAATTTTTTTTTATTCTCTCCCTTCTAACAAACAACTTCTTCTTGACATCCTCAGTCCCATTTCTTTCCTTCTCTCTTTTTTAATTCCAATTCTAATTCTAATTTATTTAAATATACTTTTTCTCTTCCCCCACTCTTTTTCCTCCTTTCTTTCTCTCTCTCTTGCTTCTCTTCATCCATTAGGCCAACTCTTGGTTTTTAATATCCATATGTAATGAAAAACCTTTTCTTCTAATTTATTTTGACTTAACTTGTCTGATGACATAGGCTGGATAATTTGTTTATCCCGTCTATAGAAACAATCTTGTAATGATTTAAGGAAATACTCCCGACGTTGAAATAATAAACATACGCACACACACACACACACATATATATATATATATATATATATATATATATATATATATATATATATATATATATATATATATATATATATATATCCAACGACATCCACCCGAGGTTGGTTGAACCAGCTTTTCTCAAGGGAGCAAGCGTATAGGGAATATCAAATTCACAAATGGTTTCCAGTTGCATGTATAGCCTGATTAGGAGAGATGATAGTGTTACGTTTTTGAAGTTCCTGAATAGACGTGTCGATGTTCTCCTACGTACAGCGCCTAGTATTAACAAATGGTCACCCCTCAGGTGCTTACCATGCTCAACGCTGCTTAACTTCAGTGATCCAATGAGAACCGGTGTGTCAATGTGATTAGGCCATATATAATGATAGAGCTGAGTTAATCAGTGTTTGTTTCCCAATTTAATTTTTTAAAACATAGTTTAATGACACAAATCATGAGTGATCCATTATTTTTTAATGGAAATCACTCCAGACGAAATATGAAGCCACTTGATGTAAAGAGCTAACAATAATGAAAGATGATTATCGCAAAGACAGCAGATGCATATTTAAAAATGAAATAAAATGAAATGACAGTACTAACCCTAGGCAGCTTTAACCAGCTTCCTCCAAAGGTGGAATTTTCATAGAAATATGGAATTCACAAGAAGCCCCCCCCCAGTCGCATGTATGTCCCAATTAGGGGAGTTGTTGATATTAAGATTTTTTTAAGTTCTTGCAGGAAGGTGTCGACGTCCTCCTACATACAGTGCCTGGTATTTCCAAATTGGTCATCCATCTGGTACTGACCAGGCTCAACTTTGATTCACTCAGAGAACCAGTGTGTCAACGTGATTATGCCCTATATCGTCCAGATATCTATTGAGCTTAGTCTTAAAAAGACCAAGGCTATAGCTTGGAGGAAAACAATCAGCAGTAATAAAGATCTGCAAACCTGCACTTCATTGGAAAGAAGCAACTGGAATAGGAAGCTACGAGGTGCCTTCAATAAGTTTCCAGACTTTTTTGTTTGGAAACTATTATTGATAGTACAGACATGAAGATCTAGTTCCCTTCGAAGTAATCTCCTCCGGCTGCAATGCACTTGTTGTACCATTCTAACAACTTCTGGAAGGCCCCATGAAAGTCCTCTTGTGTGAGCATGTCAATGAACCTCATCACAACTGCTTCCATCTCTTCCTTTCATAACGACAGCTTCTATGGCTATCCTTGAGCTTAAGGAATAACCAAAAGTCACAAGTAGCAAGATCTGGACAATAGGGATGGTGATGAACTGTCTTGATGACCATCTTGGCAAATCGTCTGTGACAAGGATGGAGTTATGAACTGGTGCATTGTCCTGGTGGAAATGCCACTGATCCGATTTGAAGAGTGCTATCCTTTTGCAACGTAATCTCCTCCCGAACTTCCGTAAAACCTCAACATCGTGTTCCTTGTTAACTGTCTGTCCAGTGGAACCCAATGCATGTAATTCATGCCCATGCTGTCAAAAAAAAAGGGATCATCATAAATTTCTGGGTGAATTTGGTCTGTTTGACCTTCTTGGGTCTGGGAGAGTCTGGGAACTCTTGGTCTCTGGGGTCATAGCAGTAGATTAAGCTTTCATCGCAGGTCACCAGAGCATCAAGAACTGCATGATCTGAATTGATTAGTTCGACTATCTTCCTGCTGTCATGACAATATCTTTCTTTCTGATCTTCTCTGGACACCCTTGGGACAACTTTTGCTAAAATATTCTGTATCTTTAGTTCCTCAATAATAATTGTGTGTACAGTTCCCACACTGACATCAAACTGTGCACTTATTGTCTCTATGGACACACGACCGTCCTTATCTATATTTCGCAAACCAACCCTGGTGTTATGACTTCTTTACTTCTCCCACACCTCTCATCATCTCACACAGACTCTTTACCTTTCTTAAATCTCTTATGCCACTCAAAAACTGATACTCGATTCATGCAAGATGCTCTGAAAGCAGTCTGAAGCATTCCATACATTTCCGTGGCATTTTTTTTTAAGTTTAAAACAGTATTTTACTGCATATCATTCTTTTAACTCTCTAGGGTCGCCGGTGTCATATATGGCACAATCCTAATCAGGAAGATTAGAGCCAAAGAGGGCAGATATGGCACATTTCATAATCTTTCAAGTTTTTAAATGACTTCACTTTTTTGTTCAGACTCATGATTCTTGATCCAATAAAATCTATAATTTCAAATTTCAGAATTTTTGTTCAACTATTAATATGTTCAGGCCATTTTTGAAATTCACCAGCTGTAACCATCGGGCTTTAGTAGGATGCATTCCAATTCATGCTGTAGCTGTAGATTTGAACCTGAAATCATAAAAATGTGCCAGCCATCTCATAAGATGTATAGCAATAACATACTGTATCTTCAGGTGTCTACAACAATTTTAAATGCCTGTACACAAAAAAGTGTGGAAACTTATTTAAGACACCTCATATATTACACCGAGGTGTCAAAAATTACAAATAGATGGAAATTACTCAATAGTATTTATAGAAAGAACTGAGACTCGCAACACAGTGAGAGAAAGTTTGCAGAGAAGCTTCACTTTATCAAGAACCCTCAAATGGGACAGAAATTCATAAATTTTGTACAAGATGATGCCTGTTCGCTCTTTGCACCCAGCCACAAAACACATGCTAAATTATTCTTTAGTTCTGGGATTGAGTTATGTTAGAAAATAAAAATCCATTTTATTCTTCTGATTAGTCGTAATTTGTCATTAACTAAACAAGTTATCGATCTCTTTCTTAGCTAGCTAGCTATTTCTCCCACCTTCTTTCATTCTGTGTTGATTCAACCACTGTCCAAAAGTTTTTAATGCCTCTTTGAGAAAGGGTGACTCCCTTTTCAGATAATTTTCATGTTGTGTTTACACACACCGTAAACATGTATGTAAAATAAATAACAAAATAATAGGATTCCTTAATCGTATGATTTCATAAGGAGAATTGAGAAGTAGAGAAATATTATTTTTAGTTATGCAAGAATTTCTTGATGAATATTTTTTTTAATGCATGTTCCCCCCTAACAAGGCATATCATTGCTTGGATGCAAGGTGCTACTATCTGAGACCATGCCTAGGAAAGATTAGCAAGATGTTTGTTTACATTACATTTAAATTTCTGCATATCAGTACAGCCAGGGAAGCAGGTAGCAGCAATGGAATTCCAAAGTCTAGCTGTTTCAGGGAAGAAACTATTAGAGTAGAAAGCTGTCTGGTATTTACGGACCTCAATACTGAAGGGGTGTAATTTTGTTGATAAGCGGGTTTGTTGGGGATATGTACATTGATGGAGCACAAGTGCAACGAGTTCATCAGAGCACATTCCATTAAAATGCTTATAAAACAGGCACAGGGATGCAACATAGTGGCATGGGGCAGGGGTTGGATCTTAGTTGACAAAGTGGGACCTATTAGATTGAAGACTCTTTTTGGACCCTATTTTAGAGACTAATGGTAGATGCACCAGGCCAGATGTGGCAACAGTACGCCATGCATGGGCGAATGGTGACTTTATAGAGGTAGAAAGCCATCATATGATGTGGCATAAATATAGACTTATGCCCTTGCAGGACTACTCTAGTTCTTTTGGGAATCCTGGTTGGTCAGCAGAGAAGTTTCTGAAAGCATTGAGGAAAAATGTCTCCTTTCTCCTCTGCCTCTACAAAGCTATATATTATGGTGTGTTAGAACACACTGAGTAAATTAACTGTAAAGAAGGAGTCACTATTTTTCTAAATAGTCACAGAGACATTAAAACATTAAATAGTGGTTGAATCAATGTAGAGTTAGAGTCGGAATGAGAGAAATACATAAATAGCT
This sequence comes from Euprymna scolopes, assembly GCF_053919585.1. NCBI lineage: Eukaryota > Metazoa > Mollusca > Cephalopoda > Sepiida > Sepiolidae > Euprymna > Euprymna scolopes. The sequence continues at coordinate 35,980,237 of NC_136493.1, read as the reverse complement.
TAGATTTAGATGGGCAACTTGTTTGGTTAATTATAAATTATGGCTAATTTGAATTACTAAAACATACTTTTTTCAAACAGAACTCAGTCCTAAAACTAAAATATACTTTTAGCAAGTATTTTATGCTATTAAAGGATATACTATAAATTTTTTTTTATAGAGAAACAAGAATTAATTAACTTGTACCAATCATAAATACGGATTACGTATTATTAACTTGTACCAATCATAAATACGGATTATGTATTATAAATACGAAATGATTTGATTTCTCTGAGAAACGTCCCTGTTATGCAATTTAGCCACATGTTGACCTTTTAGAGCGCATCTATTCCAGCTATTCCCCTGAAGAACTACTTCAGCCCTTTGGAGAATCATGATTGGTCAGTAGAAAGATTCCCGAAAGCAACGAGGAAAGAAGCTTCCCCTTTTCTCTCCTACTCCCGTTGTAACATAACGCGTAAATACATGCAAAGTGACGTCACCAGTGGGTAAAAAATGGACTTCAAAAAAGAGAACCATCACAAGAATGACGAGATAATGTTCAAGGTCTCAAGAGAGACAATAGAACGTTCGAGATCTCGTGTGAGATGTAAATAACGTTCTAGATCACGTGGGTGACGTCACGAATGAGGAAATAAATGTTGTTGCTACAAAGAACAAACAATTGAAAATTTTGGTATGTGGGAGTCATCTGATATTTATCTCTTTGTCAACTGTTTCACGACTGCGCATGCGCGAATCTTTCACATCATGATAAGAATAAGTAGGTTTGGAAACACTTTTTAAAGATCGTGTCAAACTGGCCTTATAGTTAAAAAAACAAAACCTAAAGACAGTAAGTCAAGCAATACATAAATAGCTTAGATTTAGATGGGCAACTTGTTTGGTTAATTCTTAATTCTAGCCAATTTAAACGATTAAAACAGTTTTGTTTTTTTTTTCAAATAGAACTCAATCCTAAAACTAAAATATTTTTTAACAAGTATTTGGTGCTAAAATTATATAATAAAATAGCTTAGATTTAGATTTATAATAAAATAAAACCTGTCTTTAGGTTTTGGTTTCGACCTCAGCTCGATTATTATTATTTTTTTTTTTTTTATGAAAAGTGAATGATTTAGAAAAAAACATGATACTCACATGCACATGTCTCAGTTTCTGTATGAATTAAAATATAATATTTGTGCATATTTTACGATCGGGCAATGGCGGGCGTCCTGTTCGTATATTTAAAAAAAAACAACAAAAAAACGACTTAATTTGGGAGTCTTAAGTGGGACGACCCCTGGTGTGAATGTGGTATTATGGTGACAAAGAACTCTAGCTAGGTGCAGTGACAAGGATGACCACTTGAGTCGAATTTTGTTTCGTAAACTTTTTGTTTTTCAAAATAAATATGTAAATCGATAGTGATTGTGCTTGTGACTCAACGGGGCAAGGGTACGTCTAGTGTCATATAAAATCTGTACATTGAATTATTTTCATTTTGAATCTAGAATCAGGTGCTTTCTAGAATTGTACAATCATTGGTGTATCTTTTTTTGTTTTCTGCGACCCTAAATGTAAAGTTCGGTTACATACATTCCTAAGCTACAGAAACGGACTACGTTATCATTATTATTCTTATTATTATTATCTCTAAATAGAACGTTTTAAAAGAATAAAAAAAGGCGCTTGCTTCTACACTATTGGGACGAAATTTCGGCAACCGTAATACTGAATTTCACATGCAAACAAGTATTCCTCGTATTTTTAAGATGATTATATCCAAAAATTACGAAAATCGATAAGGTAGAAAATTATTTATTAAAGAAAATAAAAAAAATAGAATTTGATGAAAACGATCGTAAAATACGGGAGAGTCCAAAAGGGAGGCAATTTTCCGTTTTAATTTAAACAAAATAGCCGCAATTTTTCACTTGCTACGATGATTAAAGTTGTTTTTTATTTTAAATAATTCAGTAATATTCAGATAATTTCGACTGCATAATTTGTTAGCTACCATTGTAATTTATTAGAATTGACAAAAAAGAAACCATTGTTTTTTTTATCGTAAAACTCCATTTATCGACCTCAAAATCTCGTCCCAATTCTGTAGAAGTGCTGAAGAAAAACGTACAAGATTCTTATATAGGCTAAGAATTGCACCTAGAGTCAGGTACTTTGTAGAATAGTCGATTAACCTTTTTTTCTGCGAAATTCTAAATCTTTTATCTTTTAGTAAACTTTTGGGTTTTTTTTCGTCTAATTTAAGGAAAAGATGGACAACGTATATTTCTATTTTGAGTAAAAAAAAAAAAAGAAAAACGACAAAATTATTTGTGTCTCTAAATAAAACGTTTTCAAAGAAGTGATTTGAAAGACGAAAGGAAAGAAATCATTAAAACCGTAACAAGTCATTCTTAGTGTGGATATTTGGATTATCATTGATTTGTTGCCATGTTTTCGTAATTAGATTTAATCTGCCAATTAACGTCTCACTCCTTTTTAATGGAAAACGGTTTTGCCAGGAAGCAGTTCCAGTCTAAAAATGTCCCAGGTTTTCTGGCTAAATTTGGAATTACTAAATTCTTTAACGTCTGAACCACAATTGATATTTCGAATAACGTTTCTTCACACTCTATGGACTCCTTAAAAGTCTGCCACTTTTTTTGTTATTTTATTTTTTTTTTTTCATGCAAAGAATTCTATTCTAGAAGAAAACGTTTGTATACTTTTTTATTTCTATTTGTGTATTCTTTTTCTTCCTTTACGTCTTTTTTTTTCAATCTACCTTTCTCAGTCGATTTCGCCTTTAGCTAATCATTACTGCTTGTTGAGGTGGGTTGAAAGGATAAAAACTGATGCATCTATTAAAGACTTCTTTTTCTAAGGGAGGTAATTGATGTTACCAAAAACGCGTTTTCGCTTAATTCAGCTAATCTTGTGGGAAGACAAGTTAAATGTGTTTTTTGTATGCTTATAAACACAGAACAATAAGGCTGAAAAAGTGTAAAAACAAATATTCCTCACACGTATGTAAATATATTAATACATGTAAACGTGTGCATGTATGTGCAAATACCTTTGTTTTGATTTGAGGAAGAAAGGCTAAATTAACTTGACAAATCTGAATGGCTACCGTATTTTCCCCCTTTTATTTGTATTGATCTAGTAGGAAATTCAGTAAAGATTTTGTGATTGGATGCCCTTTTTGCTAGCTAACAGCAGGGGACAGTCGGGATTTATTATCAGGTTGGTGCAAAAATAATGTCATTTTTTATCGGATACACGTTAAAAATCGGTATTATTTTTGCACCCACTTCATAACATATCTTAGAATTACAAAAGCTTTTATTGTGAAAACAGTTTCTAACAAAAATCTTATCTATTTTTATTGTTCTTTTATTTCTAATTTAGATTTTATAATATACTAGCCTGGGTGCCGGGTGTTTGGAGGTGTATGTTGAGCAAAAAAGAAAAAAGTGGTAGTAGGCAGGCAGGCTCGAACCCGTGAAAGCTGAAAAGAAAGTTAAAGAAAACCTGACATCTTACCCCTACTCCATGACGCGAGCGAAAATTGGAAACGTTGAAATCGGTAAAGTCATTCCAACCGATACGATGACTTGCAAAAATGACAACGCAAAAAGAAAAACGACCCCTCCTTGCAGAAAACTGCCCAGTTGAGGATGAAGGAATTAATGTTTTTAGCCAATTTTTCGATATTTGGCGTCCGAAGGGTTGATTCGAAATTATGCCGATCTCGTGAAAATCTGTCGCCTCTGTTAAAAATTTTAGGCATACATACATACATACATTAAACAGACAGGTGAGAATTATATAATAGATTGTGTGTGTAAATATATATATACATATATATATTGGCAACAAATCGTTATCAGGGCACATTTGATTAAATACGACAGCGTTTTCTTTCTTCCTTATTTTTCTGTTGATTTTCTCGATCTGTCGAGCATTTTTTTTCTGATTTTAGTTGATGATGTGTATTAGGTTGCCGAGTGATTTTTTTTTTCTCGGCCATTTTCTTCGAGCGCTTTCGATCCTTGATCGTCGTAAGGAGCAATTTGTTGTTAAAGAGTTCTTTTTTCTGTTGCCTTTTTATATGTATTTATTTTTATTTTGGTTTTTATTTATTGGTTGAATTGTATTTAGTCATTTTGATAAGGAAAGGTGTCGTGAATTTTTTTATAACTATAAGTCAATAATTATATATATATATATATATATATATATATATTGTTACGAATACGTATATTAATTGATAAATATATTTAATACGTAAGTACCGATGTTAAAAGCTATTTTGGTAATGTTGGGCTGCATTTTTTAATTAATATTGCTTCAAGCAATTTTACTCTTTGTGTATAATTAATTCGATATTTAATTTTCGTGTTAGAGTGTAATATATTTCTTATTTTGGTTGATTTAGTTTTTATTGCAAACAATAATATGGCGTTGAATGACATTGCTTCTTGATAGGTGATATCTGGGGCATCTGGAGAGGGTTGTCGTGGTACGGCCAGCATATGTACTATATGAACTCGTAGTTTATTCAGGAAGACATTTTTCGAATGGACAGGAGAATTCAGACACACACACACACACACACACACATATATAGTGTAATATAATTCGCCAAGTTACAAATATCAAGTTTTCTCAATTGGTTGTATATTTCTTTTCAAAAGGTAGCCATTACAATATGGTTTCGTAATGCGACTAACAAGTCTGCAAAATTGTATCTTTCCTGCATATTTAGTCACGTACTCATCTTGAAGACGGCCATATTGTAGTAATCCATTACGATTGGTAACAACGTTTCAAGTAAATAATAATAATTGAATAACGTTTCAAGTAAAAGATTCATATATATATATATATATATATATATATATATATATATATATATATATATTAGTGTTAGGACGATTAATCCGAATCAGAATCGGGAATCGAAAAAATCGGAATTTTTTGGAGTATCAGAATAGGAAAATGTGTGCCTATTAGCCGATGCCAAGAACAATTCTTTTCATTGGCTTTATTTATTTGATGTTCTTAAAAGAAAAATATTCTACCGCTGATAGTAATACTAAAATAATTGATATATATTGATTTTAAACTTTTAGTAAAATTAAAATCGGTAGATCGTCCCTCACAAGCGTATCTTTATGTTTGGGAAAATATCTACACATTTAACATGTTTTTACGATAATCGTGGAAAATAACAACTTTATAGTTAAATATTTAGAGATTTATAAAGAATTGGACTCGGGAATTCAATACAGAATCGGTAATTGTATCGGAATCGTCCCATCCCTAATATATATATATATATATATATATATATATATAATTCAAACACGGTCGTGTTTGAACATATGGTTGTATTAGTTTTACTCATTTATAACTGCTTTAAATTCACCAAATTGTAAAATAGAGATTTTTAGATATAATCTCAACGACAATGTATATGAACCGTATCACAAACAGAACCAAACACTATTTTGTATAGGTTATAAATTTAATCATCCTAAGTGTATGAAAAAAGCCATTATAAGAAGGAAATTATAAATAATGAAGAAGCATATAATAGTAATAATCCTATTAAGAATAAGAGAAATAGACGAAAAAAACAAGTCTGGTTTAATCCTCCTTTCAGCGAACACGTACAAAATAGTATTCATAAAGAGTTTTACGAAATAATTGATAAGGACTTCCTCCTGGAAAATAGATTCAGTAAAATAATTAAACTTTCATTCTCAACCGCTGCCAATCTTGATAATACTTTAATAGGTTCTAATAATGGTAAAATAAACAAAATAATAAATGATAATAAGATTGAATCAGGTGGACTAAATTTGGAGAGAGAATGCAACTGTAGAATACCTAACGAATGTCTATTGAAGGGCAATTGCTTAATTTCTGAAATTGTATACAAATGTGCGCTATGTTCATCCATTTATCCTTTATAATTAAGATAGTTAACGAATTAGTTAAAAGCATATTAGTCCCTATTAATCATGTGTGAATTGTTTCTCTCCACAACTTTACACTAAACTCTTAACGAACGTCTTAGTGTTCTTTTTCTGTACATGTATGAAAAAAATATTTTAAGAAATGTAAATTTTACAATTGTTGAAGGTTTTTGATTATGTAATCTGTTTTTAAACTAGTTTGCTATATTGCATATGTAAAATTTATTTTCTAAGTATTATTTCAGAGATATTGTACCTTATATACAATAGACGTAGAAAGGCAATTATTTCGGGTTTTTTTATTGTAGTAGTTTAGATCTAAAATAATACTAGGAAGCCAAAAAAGAATTGTTAGTATGATAAAGTATTAATTGCTAGAAAAAATACAGAGAAAAGGAAAAACTTCTAGAAAGTCGAACATAAAAATGCCAGTAAGCAAAGAACGAGAGAAAATAAATCTTCGATAGGCAAACAGAAGACACTAAAATGCTGAGAAAACAGAAAAAATAATTGCTAGAAAGTCGAAGAAGCATACAGAGAAAAGAAAAACAAAGAAAGACAGAGAATGCTAGAATGATAGAGAAATATAAAATGTTAGAAATAAAAAAACCTAATTGCTAGAAAGACAAATAAAAAATAAAAAATAAAATGCGAGAAAAGCAGAAAAGAAAAATATTGTTCGAAAAATAAAGAAACGCAAAAACTGCTAAGAAAGACGGAGAAAAGTAAATATTTGACGAAAAGACGGACAAAAGAAACACAGAAAATATTAGGACAACGAGGATAATAATTGCTAGAACGACAAAAAAAGCAAGAAACAGAGGAAAGAAAAATAATGACAGTAAAAAGAAAATACTTGTTAGAAAGACAAAAGAGACACATAAAATGCTAGAAAGATGAAAGAAAAGCCTGAATGACAAAGAAATACAGGAAAATCCAGAAATACAGAAAATAATTGCTAGAACGACAAAACACATACACATAAAATGTTAAGAAAGCCAAAGAAATACAGAAAATAGAGAAAACAATTGCTAGAACGACTAAGGAGCAAAAAAAATGCTACAAAGGCAAAGAAAAATAATGCATGGTATACAGAGATGGATACGAAATCATGCAGAAATGTGATGAATAAACTATGAAATACTTGAGAAAAGCAAAAGAAATAAATAAAAAAGGAGAATTGAAAATGCAAAAAGTCTGGAGGCAGTTTTCATTATGCAACTGTAATTAGGAATGGCGAATCAAAATCAAATTCGAATATGAAGCGAAAAAAAAAAATAATTGTCAGAAAAGTAATTTCCTTGTCATTACACCGACATTACTCTAAATATATATCAAGATAGATATTAAAAGTTCCTTTGTTCTTTCTTGGTTCGTTTTGCTCCATTTGTTTAAAGGTAAACTGAAAACTATGATCTCTTGTTCAGAAATATGAAACATTCTACTATTAGGGCGCAGAAGCATAGAATCTATATATCTATAAAAGTGAACGTGTCTGTCTGTCTGTGTACATTTCTTTACACAATAACCCTGTCAATTTTAAGTCTACAGACTCAAAATTTGATATACAGGGCACTGAGATTTGGGGAAATCTATGTGATCGGTTTTCGGCCAGAAATTTGGCTTTTAAGGGGTCAAATTCAACGATTTGACCTTTGAGAACTCTACCAAACTCTTCCGCCAATTTTGTGTCTAAACACTTGAAATTTTAGATATAGGTTCCTTGGACATGGATCTAACTAAATAATTTGATTTGAACCCAAAACAATAAATGTTAAGGGGGGTCATAATAGGGGTAAATGTTAAATAAATTGACCGCATTAAGATGTTGTTAGTATAAAGTTTATGCTGGAGAGAAATAGCTAACACGTGAGAGAGTAACACAGTATCTCTAAACTAATTAATTAACTCTTTTATCGTAAACTAGCGGGTGTTTGGAGGTGTGTGTTGAGCAACAAAAAAAAAATGGTAGTAGGCAGGCAGGCAGGCTCGAACCCGTACTGCTAAGGAGGAAAAGAACGTGAAAAAAAAATGCAACGTCTTTGCTGTTGCGTCTATCGCCAAACCGGAAGTAGCGAAGATTTAAATTAAATTAATCGAAAAGAAGGAATGACTTTCGAAAATATCGATGAAAAAAGCGACCCCTCCCTGTAGAAAAGTGCCCAGTAAAGGATGAAGGAATTAATGTTTTTAGCCAATTTTTCGATGTTTGTCGTCCGAAGGGTCGAGATTCAAAACGATATCAATCTCGTAAAAATCCGCCGCCTATCTCGAAAGTTTTAGGAAGATATACATACATACATTAAAACAGACAGGTGAGATTTATATTATAGATGGGTGTGCACATCAAGCAGATATCTTGAATGGGGCATTTCACATTTGGCGATAATCTAAGGGTTCTTTTTTGTTTGTTTTTTTCCAATTATTACAGTATCATTGATGATCTATCTCGCACAACGTCCTATAAGCAAACTATTAATTCTTATTCTAAATCAGCAGTACATTGAAATATATACCGACAGAGGCAACATGAAATTTTATAACAAGTAAACAAATGTCCTTTTGTTCCAAAAATTACAATTCAATGTTATTTGGCAAAAGATGAAGCAATTGTGATTCTTTAAAAAAAAATAAAAAATAAAAAATAACAGTTTACTTTTTCTAACATCTTGTGTTACCTTATTTCTCCCTGTCTCTAACTAAACATCTTTTTCCCAATTTCAATACAATTACCGATTCTGTACTAAATTTCCAATTCCGATACAATTACTGATTCTTATTCTTTATAAATCTCTAAATATTTAACTATAAAGTTATTTTTTTCCGATTACTGTAAAAATTTTAAATGTTTAATATATTAAACATTTTATCAAACATAAAAAAACATACTTGTGGGGGTGATCTATAGATTTTAGTTTTATTGGTAGTTTAAAATCAATATTTATTGATTATTTTATTATAACTAGCAGCAATTGAAAATTATGTTTTAAACAAAATCAAATTTAAAAAAATAAGTAAAGGAATCGTTTTTTGGCAACAGAAAATAGGCACAAAGTTTTTAGTCGCATGCAAGCGACTCTATAAGTCACTCCGTCGGTCGGTCTGTTGGTTGATCTGTCGGTCTGTCCATAACACTTTTGTGCTTGGCCTTTTTGGTTAAGATCAAAGGTCTGTTGTTAATAGATGCTGTTCTTAGCTTTTTAAGCTTTTCTTGGCCAAGTTTTTTTTTTTTTTTGCTCGCCCTCGACACAAATGAATTATTGTATTACCTTTATCGTTATCTTTTTTGTTTTTACACGCTAATAAAAAATGTTTAAAAAATTGGGTGCTAAGTAGGACGTCTCCAAGTATGAAAGGGTGAATGCGGTATTATGGTGAAAGAAGATTCTAGCTAAGAGAAACTTTTGTTTAGTTCTAGAGTGACAAGGATGACCAACGACCCCCATTTTCTCCCTTTTGAGTTGGCCTTGTGCCTAAGTTTTTTGTTCATGTTCATTTTTTCCTGAATTTAATATCTCAAAGTGTAGTATCTGTTCTTACTAGATGCTGTACTTATTTTGATATAAAGTGGGGGATCACTTTTTTGTATTAATTTAATGTAAAATGATCTCCCACTTTACAACCAGTCAGTCTGAAAGGCATTTAAGTCATTCTCCAGATCATTCAAGTTGTTCTTGAAGGAGTCCAGTTATTTTTTAAGCATTCAAGTCACTCTTAAGGTCATTCAGTTCATACTTAAGTTCATTAAAGTCATTCTAAGTCATTTACTTTTTATTTATTTAAGTCATTTCAGCCCATTTTTAAGAATTTCATGTCAATCCTACATTCACGCATTCATTATACGAGAGCACGCGACTAATGGCTATCGGCCTTGTTTGATTTCAATACCGATTCCGATCCTCCCCAAAAGTTCTGATTTTTCCGATTCCTGATTCCAATTTCGATTAATCGTCTCAACACTATTATATAACCGTGACTAAAATTAATACTGTAATCATAGAAATTTTTATCTTGAACAAACAGTACTTGTTTTGTATTCAATATAAAATGACTATGGTAACTGTTGAAACACTTGTCAGCATCGTCATCATTATTGATTTGACGTCCGTCAGAACCGTCCCTCATTATTCTGAGAAAACAAGACCTGCTCGCTGATGACACGATCCATCCTTGCCAGAATTATATCAAAGACGTATCATTGGTTAGTATGAACTCAACCTGCAAATCAAACATAATATAAATCTAATATATAAAAGTCTATATGACTGTCTGTCTCCATATTTTCAAACTCCATCTCCACCGAAACTAAAAGTCGCAGAGCTACTTTAGGGGCCTCAAATGATTGGATTTTTATGGCTCGTTTTTTTAGGGGTTTTTAGCCGGTAAAAATAGTTTTTAAGGGGTCAAAAATGGATCAAAATTGAACTAATTCTGAAACATTTTGTACATTCATCTTAGTTTATTTTTAATTTCTAATCAGTTCATATGCGTGTCATGCTGGTATAGTGGTAAGGTCACCAGCTTTGAATGCTACAGTTGTGATTTCGATTCTAGTTGATGGCACCAAAATATATATATATACATTTTTGTTTTGCTTTTGAAATTACGATTCTATAATAATATACGAAATCTAGACAAATTAAAATATCATATTTAAGCGTATTTTACGCCCGGCAAAGCCTCACATCGCTAGTAATTCATAAATTATTATATAAACCCCTGAATAGTCTATTGTAAGAGGGGTGTTAGTGTTAAATATATATACTTTGTGTGTGTGTGTGTGTGTGTATATATATATATATATATATATGGACGATGTCAAAACATCGTTAATTCATTACCCACTCAGCATCAGCTGTATAGCGTAATGGTGAGAAAGAAGCTTTGTCAGTCATTTGGGCGGTCAGGTTTCGATCCTTGCTTGAGGCAGTTGCCTGTCTAGCCGCACTGATGAGCTGTGAAACAGCAAAACAGTACTGTGTGTGGATGACTATATATATATATATATATATATATATATATATATATATATATACACACACATTGTATTATATACGGCATAATTACCTTGATCACCAAAGTTAAGCAAAAGTCAACCTGATCAGTACCAGATTGGTGACTATTTGGGAATACCAGGCGCTGTATGTAGGAGGACATCGCCCCCTCCTCCATCTTCAAGAGTTGCAAAAACCGAACATTGTCATCTCCCCTAACCGGGACATACATGCGACTGGAGGCCGCTTGTGAATTTCATACTCCCCTTGAACTTCATCCTTTGAGTAAGCCGGTTAAACCCACATAGGGTTTATGCCGTTTCCATTCAATAGAGAAGGTCATCATAGAAAGAAATGCACTTTACACAGACATACACCTGGCTAGAAGAAAACAAAATAAAAATAAAATAATTGTTGGCTGAGTCAAGCCACATGATCAGAAGAATCAAACACAGTGGATTGTCAGAAATAAAATAATTGTTGACGGAAACCACCTGAAAAGGTTAGTGGCAGAAGAAAATACTCTGATGCTAAATAAACAGCTTAGGAGTGTGGCTTCATTGAAGTGAAATACCACAATCGGCATTTGTAGGTTGCTGCGTAAGTGTCACAAATTGTTAAGTAATATTAACCCGAAATTGATATTGTCAGTTGGCTGGTGATTTGGGCACAAGAAAACTATCTGCCAACTTCTTGTGCATACGTTCTCCTTTCTCACTGATCGCCACTTGTTCTCCGACAATAAAGATATTTCATAGTTTTATACATCAGAATTGTCATCATTTATTTGAACACCGCAAAAATACAACATTAGTCACTCTGAACAAGACTACAGACTTCGAGCTAACTTACAATAATAGTCATTATAAATCAAATAGAATCTTTCATGTACAGACTATTTGTTTGTTTGCAAAATATATGACCAATAGTGATAGGACGATTCCAAAATTTTCCCCATTCCAATACACATACCAATTCAGATTCTGATTTTTTTTTTAATTTTTAAATATTTAGCTACTTTTTTTTTGGAGGGGGAGGGGGTCGGATTAACGTAAACACCCATGTAATATGTGCATATATTTTTGAAAACATAAAAATACAGTTGGAGGGAGGGGGGGTCTATAGATTTTACTTATATAAATACTACAAGATGTACCCGGCGTTGCCCAGTATTATATGTTACATTACATTCCTTTAAAAAAATTACAACAAAAAAAAAAAAACAGAAAAGAAACTGAGACTAGTGCATGCGAGTATTATGTTTTTTTTTCTAAACAGTTCACGTCTTGTAAGTGAAAAAAAAAATACTCAAGCTGAGATCTAATTTTCAATAAAAGTTTTAAAATAAAGCTGTAGTGCTGTTTTCTTTAGAGTGATAACTTTTATCGTTCCACGCAGTAGAATGAAATATGTTCATGCGAATGACATAGTGGTAGAAAAAAAATCAACTATCGATTTAGCAGACGGATTCCTATTCGAGTTTGACTTTGAAAATCCGGCAAGTGAACTTTATATGGTAGATGATAATAGTTAGTATTTGGTTTAAAGCTTTATAATGAAATGTAAAAGATGTAATTTGAACGATTATAATCGATGTAAACAGATTCTTGAACCACCCGAAGCAATTCTGTTGTGATTGGCACAAAATGATTGAATTCAGAAATCGTTGCAAATCTAATATCTTTAAACTCTTCATGCAAAACCCGATAACAAGTTTGTATTTTATTGATTTCTGATAATAGAAAATTGATTTTGAAAAAGAAATGAAAAAAAAAAATATTATCTTTCTCTATTTTTATTATTTAATTAAAAAAATATATTATTCGAAGTATCATTTCCACTTTTGATGTTACCATACCAGCTTTTCGTAACCTCGTATTCTGGTGCTACCAGATCAGGCTGCCTGAAGATATTGGCTTCCTAACCTAAAATGCACCAAACATTGATGCCTTTGTTTTTATTCCTTTCCCTTTGCAAAACTATGAACTGTTATGTGAGGCGAAGAACAATGTTTTTTTTTTCTCTACAAAACAACTAAACTAAACACCATGAATAAATATTTGAAGACATATAGAAAAATCTTGAAGCAGAAAAACATTTCGCTAAAATGCTTGAACTTGAAAAGGGTTGATATGCCGTAAAATGAAATAATTAAACACAACGATTATATATTTACCAATATATGGAACTTGAAGCAGCATTTATTTTTAATGGCATATTAATCCTTTTCTTATTTGCTGCTGAATCTGATAATTTTAGAAGAGAAATTTTATGCTTCAAATTGTTTGACCATATTTGATCACGGCTCTCTTCGGCCATATTTGATATCAACTATCGTCTGCCATATTTAATTGTAGCTTGTTGAATTTTTCTAACAACCAAAACCAAGTATTAACCTTGTGGCAAATTGTTTTTATCAGACGTGTAAATTTCTTCTGCCATTTTGATGAACATTGGGTGTCATCTATCTTGATGCCTCCCTTCAGTCTCGAAAGACAAAGGATACCCCCTGTAGGGACAGCTGCACGTGTCATTATGAGGCAAGGGTTGCACAATCCCATCCACACCTCTCCTGAATCGACACTGTTTGAGTCCAATGGCAAGGAGAAGTCTAGGACGACTGGAAACAATGCCAAGATAAGCACCTGGAAGTCCCAATGGTCACCCATTTAGTACAGATCAGGTTCAACATTGCTTAACTTTGGTTATCCAGCAGGAACCGGTGTGTCAACATGATTATGCCGCATCATCTATTTTAATATTATTAAAACTGACGATGTTTGCTGCTTGTCACCTTGCACACCTCATCTGGCATGTGCCAGAAATGGCATGAGGTGATTAATACATCTGCACAACCTAGACAGAGAGGTAAGGAGGATTACATCACAAATTAAGTTTTCGTCTGGGCAACAAACTGCATGTCTGGACACTTGAAGACATTGCTGTAACAAGACAGATTGCGTTTGACAGATAGCAGCAGTTGAAACAGGGTCATCCTTCTGGCAATGCAAAATTCTATGGAGGCAGTCATTTTCACAGATTTCTAACTTCTGCTAATCACCCACTCTCCTCAATCATATCTTGCAGCCATAGAGGAGCATGTAGCTGATAACAAATTGGAAGATGTGCGTTTTGGTTGATACTGATATCTGCCGGAAACTTTGCAAGCATGTTGGAGATAGTCAATGGCAAATCTGACAGCCTCAACTCAACAATTGACGTCCGCCATGTTCAGTTCTTATGGAACAATGGTGAACACGAGGTAAAGAATGATTTAACGTCATTCAAAATAACATGGTGCTATTCAGAGACAGCACTTTCCAGACGTCTTAGTCTTTAATGCGTTCATGCGTATACTCATGTAAAATGAATCCTCCTGATGTACGTCACTTGATCCTGCAAAACAGTATCATTGGCGTAAGCAAGGTCGTTCACACTCATTTCTGATCAGCTGCCGATATTTATCTCCCTCCCACGGCGGAAAGACGCGACACAAGAGTCGGAAAGTGTGACTGAAGAACTAGCACCCTAGAGGAACAGCACTAATTTGCAAAAATTTCCTGAGGAGCTCTGTCGGCATTCCCCAGTAAAGGTGTCTCAGGCGATTAGCAATAAGCTTGCTTCTTTCTCAAAAGGAGAAGGCAAAGCTTGAGAGTGTGTACCACCTAGAATTGCACAGGATCAAAGCCATACCTCCGTTAACAGGGAAAAAGTCATATTAACATAGTTTCGACCAGGGTTTTCCAACCTTTTTCGGCAAACACCGCCTTGGAACACTCAGATACCTACTACCGCCCCTCCCTACATGTATCTTTACATAATAGTAGTGGTTGTGGTGGTAGTACATAATTAAAGTGAAAATAAATAATTGAATTTTCATATAATTTTATCAAAATTACGGGGTGTTATTCTTGAATTAATCTTTCTAATTAAAAATAAGTGATGCAATCAATTTCCACATGAATTGTGAATCTAACAGAAAAAAGGTTGAAAAACACCTATCAAAGTGTGGTATCTGTTCTGATGCTACACTTAATTTTTTTTGTTCTCAGTTAGTGGAGAAGAAATCCTTCACGACAGAGACAATTTTTTATTTTTGTTTCTTTTCTCCACATTAAAAAACGACCCTGGTGTCTAACTTAGCCCTCGTGGGGAGGTAAAGTAAATAGGAATATTACTAGGAGCTGTCAGTCTTTCACCGCCCCCACCCACCCATAAAGGATCTCGGAGACTCCCTATATGATCAATTTGGGCACCGCCCATCTGAAGTCTCATACTGCTCACCAGGGAGGTTGGGGCGTTACGGATATTGTTGGGAAAGCCTGTTGTGACTTTGACTGGAGGGAAAACCTACTACTTCCGGAGAGTACTGGAGAGCGTGATAGTTAGGTACGTGCAACATAAATAGCCGATGTTTAAACTGTAAAAACATTTTAACCCCTCCCTTTACTTGAAACTTCACCAAAAAATCAGAAAATTAACTTTTTGAACATTTTTAATGAAATTTTTAGTATTTATCAAATAATAATCACGAAATATCTTGAATCTTAGTGGAAATGTGTTATTTTGTTTCAACAAAAACACCTTTATTAAAGTTATGGTTTTCAGTAGTAAAAAAAAAATGAATGAATGAATTTATTTTTGTTTTTATTTTATATAAAAATAAAGCATCGTAAATTGCAACAATAAAAAAGAAAAATTAATTTTTTCCAGAAACATTACGAAAAAAAGCCCCTAAAGTCCGTATTAATGAATTCTATATAACTCTAAGAAAACTAGAAAAAAAACTAATTTCTCGAAGAATTACTGATATCATCATTGAATTAAGCATTGTTTATTTAATATTTTTACACAAAAATTATAATTGCAAATAGAATTTCTACTTTTTTTTTTAGATTGCATGTTTCGCGTAATTTTTATAGGTAAGATTCTAATATTTTCCTTCCTTGAATGAACGTGTTATTTTCAGCATATAATTTTTTTATATAATCTTGAAAAAAAAAATCTAAAAGCAGGAAGACAGATTATTAAACCAAAAAATAGTAAAAATCATACAAATGTTCACGATAGGAATGTGCGGATGCATGGCTGGAAAAAAGAAAACCAGCACTCCTTACGCCCCTCTATCTGACGTCATTTTCAGACAGCCTTTTGACATTGTGGGCTTCGTAGAATGCTTTCTTAGACGATTAAGTTTGTTTTGGTTTGTGCGAAGCCAGAATCTCTCACTTTTGGGAACTAATTAAGTTTCTTTTTTTTTTGTATAAACAAGCTGTTTTTTATTATCTAATTCAATATCTTAGGACTTCATATTCCTGATTATAATTGAAATAGAACCAGAAAACTAATACTTATCTTTCAAGGGATTTTACAATGAATTTATTTAACTTCAAAACTTAACCAAACTTGTCAGTTTCCGAATGTCACGGTGAAAACATTTTTCATTATAACTTTTTTGTTCACGTGTACAAATATATATATATATATATATTTTCCCCCTTTTTGGAAATTAACTTTAGGCTTTAATCTTTCAAACACAATCAGAAAGTAGTTGGAAACCCACAAAAATATATGCTAAACCGACTTTCAAAACTATGTCTCCCTATTTTTTTCCGCCATTATTGCCTGTACCTAGTGATAGTTGATGCACTGACGCATTGCTTCACTGCGTGTGTTTTGAAAAATGCACAGATACATGCGTAATTATATGCATCGTATAACAGCCTACAGGATAACGCATCCCTGCTCATCGACAGGACATTAAACAAACGGTGATAATAATTGTAAATCTCGGCGTATAAAGATGTTGTCGAATCATGATGGATTCCCTATCTTAATTAGTCTTTCATGATTAATGAACTGATAAAAGAATTCAAGATTCATTAAGGTAATTAGTTGCGTTCATCACGAACATAGTGATTCAGATGAAAACGACATTTATTAAAATGTTCTAAAGATATGGCTCAACTATGCCTTTCTTATTAATTCTATATCATCAACTTTCGACTGTAGTCGAGATTATGGAGTTCACACGTTAACGTCCCAGTCCGGCATAACTTCCTTTAGTTCCCTCTCAACCTGTAATCTGACGATTAATCGGAATCGGGAATCGAAAAAATCAGAAGATTTGGGAGTATGGGAATCCGGAAACTTGATTCCTAGTTTCCGATGCCAAAACGATTCTTTTAATTGTCTTTTTTTTATTTGATTTTTTTTAAAAGTAAAATCTTCCGTTGCTGGTAATAATGATAAAACAATAAATAGTTATTGATTTTAAAATACCAGTATAGCTAAAATCGATAGATCACTCCCCAAAGGTGTATTTTGACGTTTAGGAAAATATCTGCAAATTTAACATGTGTGTTTTTACGAAAATCGGGGAAAATAACGACTCTATAGTTAAATAATTAGAGATTTATAAAGAATCAGAATCGGTAATTTAGCACAGAATCGGTAATTGTATCAAAATAAGGTAAAAAAATTGGAATCGTTCCCTCACTACTCTCAACATTGGCATCCCTCACAATGACATCTAGGTATATGAGCATTCTACTTCCGAAGTGGATAGTAGGGTTTCTCAGAAATAGGGAATTAATAGCTTCGTTTACTTTATTTAGTAGTAAATGAAACCTATGATAAGATCTGGGTGTGGTGGTAGCACAGTCGGTACCTGTTGTGTCTATTAGCTTGGCATACTGGGTTCGAGTTCTGTCGGTGCTGTCAAGTCACATTTACTCGTATCTCCGGAAAAAAAAAATGAAGTCATGGCTGAAAGTGTAGGTTAAACTCGAGGCTAAAAAAATGTATATAAAACAAATCTATATAAAAAAAAATATATATAAAACAAATGTATATAAAAAATGTATATATTTATTAGAATCATATAATAATTTAAATATAAATTGAATAATCATACAGATGAAGTGATTTTAAATTTGATTTGAGCATATCACTATGATCTGAAATAGTACGTCAGCCATTAAAGTGGTGAAAAGAGAGATAAGAACGTTCAATGTATTCGCAGTCTGCAAAGGTGTTCATCAAATGCAATTTCCCCCAATTTTCCATAAAAATTATTTTTAATTATAAACGATTTTCTACTCAATGAATTTTCGTAATTTTTGCATATATTACTATTTCCGACATAACAATAAAGTAAGTACTGTTGTTTTTGCTTAAAATCACTTATTATCAAACAAACACCGAAAAAAAGTATTTAATTCATACACGTTCCTACACGACTCTATCTTGACAAGCACCAACTCTTTATTTACGTAACTCTAGTTATGTATTTATTAATTTCTGTCTGTTAAGACTGTGGGGAGAAGTTAAGTTCTAATCTCAGACGATTTCTTTTGTATTTTGGTTCGTATTGGGTCAGGCTTCTGCTTATCTGTAAAGCAAACAGGAAAGTTTTCTTCACATTTTTTAGAGGGGGGGGGATTTCTTTACACTTTTTTTTTTAGATTTTTTTTTATATCTAATTGATATTCAGTGTGCAAATAAAGATGGCCTCTTTCAGTTTCGGCAGTTTATTGTGACTGGTAAAAAGTAAAACAGATGGTCTGACCAGTCACTGGAATCGCCAAGTCTTCTGGGATTGGCAAACCTGATTAAGATTTCATTACACGAATTTAAGGAAAAAAAAAAAAAGGAAAAAAATATATATATTTTATTTATTTTTTATCTCACTTCTTTATACTCTCCGCTTCTTTCCTTCATTTTTAAGTTCTTGTTTTATAAGAATCATATTAGCATATTTTTCTTTTATCTTCTAGGATTTCTTTCTTTGTCCTTTTTGTTCACAATTGAAGTAGTGTTTCATATATATATATATATATATATATATATATATATATATATATATATATATATATATATATATATAACACTACTTAAATATATATATAACACTACTTAAATATATATATAACACTACTTAAATATATATATAACACTACTTATATATATATATAACACTACTTATATATATATAACACTACTTATATATATATATATAACACGACTTATATATATATAACACTACTTATATATATATATATATATAACACTACTTATATATATAACACTATGAGAATCATATTAGCATATTTCTGTTTTATCTTCTAGGATTTCTTTCTTTGTCCTTTTTGTTCACAATTGAAGTAGTGTTTCATATATATATATATATATATATATATATATATATATAACACTACTTATATATATATATATATAACACTACTTATATATATAACACTACTTATATATATATATAACACTACTAATATATATATATAACACTACTAATATATATATATAACACTACTTATATATATATATAACACTACTTATATATATATAACACTACTTATATATATAACACTACTTATATATATATATATAACACTACTTATATATATAACACTACTTAAATATATATATATAACACTACTTAAATATATATATAACACTACTTAAATATATATATATATAACACTACTTAAATATATATATAACACTACTTAAATATATATATATAACACTACTTAAATATATATATATAACACTACTTAAATACATATATACAACACTACTTAAATATATATATATATAACGCTACTTAAATATATATATATATAACGCTACTTAAATATATATATATATATATATCTATAACACTACTTATATATATATAACACACTACTAATATGTATATATATATATATATATATATATATAACACTACTTAAATATATACATATATATATATATATTAGTAGTGTTATATATATATATATATATATATATATTAGTAGTGTTATATATATACATATATATATATATATATATGTATATATGACACACTACTTAAATATATATATATATATGCTAGCAGTGCGTTGCCATGGATGGAATATAAAAATAATTTTACTATAAAAATATCCATTAAATATTTTAGGATTTAGAGTTGGGGAATCAGTGTGGATTGCTTTGGGGGAGGGAGGTGTGTAGCTTTTATTTGTTCTGAAGCTTCTATACAATATAAATAAAATGCAAACTAAAATTTAATTTAGGGTTAGTTTCGGTTTATATTCGGGTTATATAAGTTTAGTGTCTGAATTATTTTAGGTTAAAATGAAAAGAGAAACCGTTCTGTTCAAAATGTTCAGTAAAGTTTAACAGTTTTTATCGTAACCTTTACTTAGCCAAATTTTCCATCACGTTTGCTTTTTGTGTGGTCTAGTCACTAATTTTATAATTGAGAAAATGCCCCTCAGAAAACAAAAATTAAAATAATATAGTCTTCATGCTTATTTATATGTAAAGCAGATAAAATGAAAATTTGCTGATAAGAAATGAAAATGCCACCACCCCAATTTTTCTGGTCTAAAATTGGGAAAAAATACTTTTATCATTTTTCATTAAATTAATATCATAACAATTAAACGATCCGGATGTAAGTGTGACGCAGAAAATAACACACAAGCTATCGTATTAATATATAGATGATACAAGAAAGTTATATTTACTTAAACATTTTATAAAAAAAAATAAAACACTTCAAGAAAATGTTGCTTCTAATAAGACTCGAACATGCTACGCCAGGTTGTCAGTCTGCATCGATGTCAACTTCGCTACCACCTTTATCTCTTTTTTGCTAAGAGTTTTAAATCCATAATATGGATGAGGAAAATATTGTTTTGTATATCACTCTTTCTCCTCTCCCCACCTCTTCCTGTTTCTATCTCTTTCTCCTGAGGCTGAGATAAAAGTCTATTCATAAGTATTCATTTAAATTTAGATTTTTTTTTTTTTTTTCAATAAATTTGGTGATTCCCAAAACAACATAATTTCTAAGATTGATTTCATTTCCCCAGGTCTAAATAAATCAATTTCTTTTTTTCTTATTTGCCATTATATACAAGTTATTCGTGGTGTATATTTACGTACAAATCTCTTCAGGATTCGAAAGATGCACTTAGTACACAATCGTTATTTTCATAGTAGGTGCTGGACTGAGCTGTACTTTTTAACCACCTCCTTGTAAAACATTCACAGCAAAAACTTGTCTAACTACAGCCGCTGTCAATAGTTTCTCTCTCTTTCTCTCTATCTCTCTCACTCTCTTTCTTTCTCTCTCTCTCTCTCTCTAAAACTAAACAAAACTTCCATGAGCAACGCTTCTTTCAGAGTCTGTAGAACACAATACAACAGGGCTGCTTCCCAGCTGACTACAATATTGTTGTTTTCAATCTCTATGTGAACAAATTTTTGCTTAGCCTCCTTCTTAAATAATTAAATTCTGTCCAATCACCACTATTATTATTGATTATCATGGTAAGATTTCACCATTCACTTGAGACATCTAACCCTTATCCTCGAGCGGCCTTTGCGACTTGATAAGTGGTGATTCCTTAGTAAAAAAAAAGTTTTGTGTTGCAAATTACCTTACAGCTGTTTCTATTTTTCTTATGGTTATTATTAAAAGAAAGGAGGTAACCCTTAGGAGGATGATTACAAAGAACCAACATATGTTACAACACCCTCCCCGAAGTAGAAGGCAAATGCTACAACTGTTGCGGATTAACTCACTCGGAGTATTGCCGAATTATCTGAGCCAGAATATTATTATCGTATAGATTGAATTAGATTTCTTTTAAAGAGAAAAATGCAGTTCAAAGATGAATATGGTTAAATGACGTTTTATGAATTTAACTTGACTAGATTCCATAAACAATAACAAGAAGGAATGTTAGATATGTAAAAACAAATATGTTTTAATAGAAAAGAATGCAGTGGAGTGGACATAAACAAAATAGGTTTTCAAACCTAGGTATAAAACAATAAAAGAGAAAACGTGACTGATAAGTCATCTGTTTGGTTTTGTGTAGTCGAATGACGTAAGCACAAAGGATTCATTTGAATATATACAGGCAGAGTTGGGAGTTAGTCGAAAAGTATTGAACGAACTAGTTAGAATGAGTTGATGGGACAGGCAAGTTCTCAGCTGGTTAGGAATCGTTCAGCGGTAATCTCCAAAAATACCGTTAGGGCTTACAACATGGCCGCCAGAAGAGTCAACAAAAAAACTGCGAATAAAATATATAAAACTCGTAATTTCTGTTTTTAAAGTGGGTTGTCAATTTTCTTTATGAAATATACTTCCAAAATAAACTATTACAGTCGTTTAAAACATAATAGAAGTATTATTTTTTATTTTTTAAAAACAATGTTTACAAAATGTCTACGCACGTTCGTAGACATTTTGTAAACATTGTTTTTTGTTGACTCTTCTGGCGGCCATGTTGTAAGCCCTAACGGTATTTTTGGAGATTACCCGTTCAGCTTATAGAAGCATTCAACTGGAAAGATAGTAATATGTAATCCCAGAAAAGGGAATAACTTGCAACCCTAGAACAAAAAATAAGTCGAAACAGGAATAAATGTAAACGTGGAAAAACAATTTGGCTGTTTAGGTTATTGGGGTAAAAAATGTCTTACATTTTCAGAAGAGCATTTGGAACAGTACAGCGATGGTTCCGATCAAAAAGGTATGTTTTTCCTTTGTCTGGACAAGCAGAAAATGGTTCTGTATGTCTCGGTTGTTGAACTATTGTTGAAAGTATCTATATCAGTTTATTATATGTGTAAAAAATGCACACATGCACGCAACGAATATTTTATATATATATATATATATATATATATATATATAGAGAGAGAGAGAGAGAGACGACTGTATAACATGTACACAGTTTGGTCCCCTCGTGTATACATACTTGCTATGTATCCCTCCATGTCATACAAACCCCTTCAGCATATAACATAACAACACATCAATTTAAGGCGAATTAGGACAGGTACTGGGCTACTGTATCCTCTGCTGTGAACATTTCTACCACTCTTTTCTTTCATGACAATTGAAACATGCTTACGTTTCTGACTTTTTGAGATTAGGATTAGTTATTCATATTATTTGGATTCATCGGACTATTGTTCTCATCTTGAGTGTCATTTTCACAACGTTTTTGCAGATGTAACCTCCCACTTATTTCAGGTGTATCTTGTCGAACTCAGAAATGTTTCTGTAGAATTCGGGAATTGGGCGGAATTTCGATCAAAACCCTTTATTTTCTTCACGGGGGGGTAGCATGCTCTCATTTTGTCACGTCCTACGTAAGGACCCGTGACGCAGTGGTTAGAGTAATCAATTGTAAAAGTGACCTTCTCCTGAAGGTTCAATTCTCTGTGTGGGTGATGAAAAAAATACAGTTGCGAATTAATTAGGACCTCTCTTCAGTCACGGCTGACAGAACGAGAGCATGCTACACCTGAGAAGTAAATAAAATGTTCCATTTGAAATTCCGTCCAAATTCCAGAATTCTGACAAAAACGTTCCCAAGTTCAACCAGATATATTCAAAGTAGGCCGAAGTTTACATCGACCGAAATGTTGTGAAAATGACACTCAAGATAAGAACAGTAGTCCGAAGGATCCAAATAAAATGAAGTATGCGTGTTTTATCTTTTGATAAATTTATTGAATTGAATTTAAATTTATATCTTAAAATTTATATCTTAAAATTTATATCTTAAAATTTATATCTTAAAATTTATAACTTAAAATTTATAACTTAAATTTTTTAACTTAAAATTATATCTTAAAATTTATAACTTCCAATTCACAACCCGTAATGGTGAAGATGAATTGTAGATGTTTGCTCTGATTCTTTGGAAACGAGAAATAGCTAAAAAAAAAAAAATAATAATAATAATAATAAAAAAAATCGGGTTCGTTTTTAAATCCTTGTCAGTACGTATTTAGTCAGCTTGTATGTGGAAACTACATTTACCCTTTAAAAGCAATACAACGAGTAAACGAGTATTTACGTGCTTTTTTTTTATAAGAATCAATGATATTTAAGAGTCTAGAAACTGTAGAACTAATTACTTTATCACAGTGTTCTTTTTTAGCAATCCTCTAAATAGTTGCACTTAGTACGTAGACTTTTCCTGATATTTTATCTATCAAATTAGACAGCACGCACTGTGCACATCTCGCAAAAATGGAGAATAATGTTTCAGATCATTTTCATCGATTTGTAAGGGTGTCACTTTATTCTTGTTCTATTACCTTCTCTTTTATTGTTATATTGTAAATAAAAAAAAATAAAACCCCTCTAACACTAATAACGGTTTGCTAGTCGGCAGAGGCGCCGATAAAGCAAAAAAAAAAAAAAAAAAAAAAAAAAAGATAATGAAGGAAGAGAGTTTTATACGCAAGGGGGGAAATAAGAAAGAAAGGATTTCCACGCACATTGTCAGCGAAATACCCGCTCATAATTACCGACAGGCATATATATATATTCCATTTGCCGAGTGGTCTTTTTAGTTTTTGGGAGGCATTATATATAGAATGGCGCCCAAAAGTTGTTGTTAGGCCATATTTTTCTCGAGCGCTTTCTATCGGTGCATAAGATTATCGTCAAGGGCAATTGTTGATGTTTTCTTTTCCTTTGAGGCTTGGTGTATTTATATATATTTTTTTAAATTGGCTATAAAGGTGGGTGCAGAAGGGTTGGGAGCGAATCATTTTTATTTTATTTTATTTTTAGTTTCGATTTTCCTATTTTACAGTTTTATTAATTGCCTGCCGAAATTAAAAAGACCGCTCGCAAATAGAAAAGATATCCAGAAAGATCGGAAAAAGGAATAACTTTGTCGTGTTCAATCAGACGTATCTAAATAATGAATTGCTGCTAATATATATATATATATATATATATACTAGCAAAAGTACCCGTCGTTGACTGGGTTCAAAAACAGCCTTCTGAAAATGGACTCTGATTTATGAAAGTATGATAGGTTATGAAAAGGAAGGATTGTAAAGAGATAGCTTCGAATTTGAGGGTATCAAAACCAAAGCAAAATATGATGGAAGTAAAAATAAAATAGATAAATCCCATAATTTATTATACCATACCTGTTCACACTGAAAAACTTATCACAATATTCTGTGGATCTATATAAAAAAACTTGTTAAACTTTGTGACATATTTACATTCTATGGAGGTCAGGTGGGAACGAACGCCACATAATTTTATTATACCATATTTCTTCAAACTGAAACATAATTATCAAAGTATACTTACGCAGATAGATATGAAAAGTCTTTACTAAAGTTTGTGCATATTTTCATTCTATGGAAGCCAGGCGCAAACGCAGACCCCACAATTTTATTATATCATCCCTATTTAAGTTAACATACTTATCAAAGTATTATTATGTACATCTATATCAAAAACACTTGTAAAGTTTTTTTTTTTAATTTTTAAATTTTTTATTTCCATACTTGTGGACCAGGCGCGAACGCAGACCCAACAATTTTAATGAACCACCGTTCTGCCAGATCAAACATACCCATTCCTGTCTTGATACATCTTCTATCATTATATGCAATCAGTTTTTTTTTTTAAATAGTCAACCATGTAATGCAAACGAGTTATCACTGACCAATCAGAGAGCTTTATATCAGAATAATTTTATAAAATTCTTCCAGTTTGGGCTCACTCCGTCAAGGTCAACCAGTTCATTTATAAAAATGCCTAAAACTAAAGAATTGTCAATAGACATTCGTCAAAAATTATTGATAAGCACAAAGAAGGAAAAGGGTATCAAATAATATCAAGGGAACTTAATCTACCACTTAGTAGAGTTGGAAACGTTATTAGAAAGTGTAAAAACCTTGGTAAAGCTGTTGCAAATCTTTCAAGATGTGGTCGTCCAAGGAAATTAAACGAAAAAAAATCAAGGTGGGTAAGCAGAAAGGTGCAAAAAAAATCCTTTTCTTGCTCGTGGTGAAATACAAATCAACCTCAGAGAAGCTGGGATTTATGTGAGGAAGGATACAATCAGTAGAGTTCTAAATTGTGCAGGTTTTATATCACTGTCCCCAAGAAAAGTGTCATTATTGAAGCTTAAACATGTCAGATCACGTTTTAATTATGTTAAAACATATGAGGAACAACCCCAAGAATTTTGGAACAAGTTAATCTGGTCAGACGAAACGAAAATCGAAATCTTTGGAAGAAACACAGCAATACATGTATGGTGTAAAAATCGCACCGCCTATAACAAAAAGATTACCATTCCTACGGTAAAGTTTGGCGTGGTTCGAGTATAGTATGGGCGTATTTTTCATCCAAAGGTACTGGTGAGCTAGAAATCATCAATGGTAGAATGAATGGACGTATGTACATGGATATTTTGGAGAAAACCCTCCAATAATCTGCTGATTTGTTGGGAAATAATAGCAATTTCGTGTTTCAGCAGAACAATGATCCCAAGCATACTGCCAAACTAACCTAACAATGGCTTAGAAATAACGGAATTGACGTTCTTATTTGGCCCAGTCAGTCTCCAGACCTCAACCCAATTGAAAATTTGTGGAAAATATTGAAGATCAATGTTCACAAGAGGAATCCACAAAATATTCAACAACTAGAACAAAGAAGAATGGCGCAAAATACCTGCATATCTTTGCAAAAAAACATATGTGCAACTATAGAAAGTGATTGGAAGCTGTTGAACGCAATAAAGGCTATGCAACCAAATATTAAATCAATGTATCCAATACTTTTGCGTTAGTTGATTTATATTTTTCCTTTAATATAAACTTTCTAAACTTTAATTTTGTAATTACTACCCCAAATATTAGTTAGAATAGTAATAGGAATATACTGACCAAATTTTAGGTAAAATCTTGAACTCTAATCAAAGTCATGAAGAAAAATGTACTGTATCCAATACTTTTGCGTGGCACTATATATATATATATATATATATATATATATATATATATATATATATATAAACAAACAAATAAAATGAATAAAGAAATTATGATAAAATAAATAAATAAACAAACAAAAACGTAATAAAATAAATAAATTCATTTATTAAAATAAATATATGCATATATAAATGTGTGTATGCACACACGTATATGTATGCGTGTATACGTATACATATTGACGTATACCCTTTAGCAACGGAACCAATCTACGTTCATGTTTCAAAACGGATATAAACACCGCACTAACACATCAGTCATTAACACTGCTAAGTACACACTTATAAGCGTAACACGCAACAATTAATCATTTATATACACAAAAAAGCTATAGTAATTCCTATCAATACTTAATATTCATCATTACTCGTATCCTGGAAATTTGTTTGACAGCCCGACTGCGATACAAACTTCCGGAAATAAAAAAAATAAATAAATAAATAATAAAACAAAGGAAAGCCTCGCCGAGCAGTTGCAGACGTATCTTTTTTCTTTTCTCCCATGAGGAAGAGATCTACTCTTGAAAATTAGGGATATCAACGACACATTTTGTTGGTAAATAAACGTACTATAATTAAAAATTATTGAAAATACCTTCTGATTTTTTCATTATTTTTTATATACTAACTCGTGTCTATAGTGTTTCTCAGGAACTGAATTGTCAGAGCCTTCAAATGCAACTCCTTTTATGCATATACAGCCATGGTCTAAATTATGGTGCACGAATGAAAAATTGAAATTATGATTCAAACTTGTATATTTAAAACTTAAGAATAGTGAAGCAAACATTAATAAATATATTTTAACAAAAATCAATATTTGGAATGTCCTACTTTTGCCTTTATAACAGCTTTTATTCGTTTTTGCATATTATTGGCTAAATTGTTGCAGGTTATAGAATCTATTTTTTGCTTCTAATCCTTTTTATGAACATTTTCCCTAGATTGAGGGGTCACATCATCACTGTAATCCCTTTTTTCTCAAACCAACTCATTGAAACTTTTTACCTATGGCAAGGGGCATTTTCTTGATGGAAGATTACATCACTTGGAATTTTATCAAATATTTTAGTCAAAGAGGTTTGGTAAACCTTCCCAGCATGTTAGTATAAATTGTGGAGTTTATTCTGCCCTCACATGTGTACAACAGTCCAGTGTCTGACGTAGCCATGCAGCCCTGAATTATTACGCTTCCTCCTCTAAATTTGATAGTTGGAACGACACAATCAGGAGGAAATGCCTCTTCTTCCCTACGACAAACGTGAATCGCTTAAGGGGTGCCAAAAATCTGATGAAAAAATGAGAATTTGCTACATTTTTTTAAGAGATGTGACGGGTGTGTATTCGCATAAAGATGTCAAGTGTTCTTTTCAAAGTTTAGGAAATAAAAGCTGTTAACGTACTTCAAAGTTACTTTCGTCAAACCAAACAATTTTGTCCCCATTATCAAGTGTCTAATTTTCATGTTTTTTGAAAATTCCAATCGCTTTTTCTTGTTGGCCTGAGACAAGTATGGCTTCCTCCTTGCTTTGCATCCTCTAAATCCCGTTTCTAATAACCTTCTTCTCACTGCTCGAGCTGATATATTTTTGTTTGCGTTCTCCCTGAGTTCAGAAACAAGTTCTTATCTAAGTTTTTTTTATGGGGGCTCCATAATTTTGACAATGGCTGTATATATATATATATATATATATATATATATATATATATATATATATATATATATATATATGTGTGTGTGTGTGTGTGTGTGTGTGTGTGTGTGTGTGTATGTATGTATATATATGTATGTATATATATGTATATATATATGTGTAATATATATATATATATATATATATATATATATATATATATATATATATATATATATATGCAATAAGCCTAAATAAAAACTGCAAACCGAAAATTTACATGTAAAAATTAAAATGAAATGCAGTAAGATATCTTTATTTCGCGGAGTTTCAAAGAATGTTAGATTCTTCTCTTGCGAGAAAAGAAACTAGTTAGCAAATTATATAAATCGCTGGTTTTCGCATTTTATGAAACTGATGATGGCCATAGAATGTAAAATAATGTTTGTATAAAATAATGTTTGTATAAGGTTTGTTAAGGAGGATAAGGAAAGTGGAAAATGAAAAAATAGAAAAAAATCAAACCAGACTAGGTAAATCCAAGGTGTGATATATATATATATATATATATATATATATTTTTTTTTTTTTTTTTTTTTTTGAAAATATCATGAAGCAAAAGCAATATCTGTTTTCGGAGATTTAAAACAATTACAAAAGATGAAGAAATTTAATTCTGTGCAGTCACGATGAATAATACAAAAAGCTGTTAAGAGATGAGAATAAATTCATCAGTCGAGGAAAATTCAAATACATAAACACAGGATACCAGGGCCAAATTGATTTTATATATATACTAGCAGTTCAGCCTGGCTTTGCTCGAGCCTATGTACTGTTCATAACTTCATGGGCATGTGAATATATATATATTAAGAAGTTTGACTCATGTCTAGGTAACTTACATCTAAAATTTCAAGTGTTTAGACTAAAAATTGGCGGAGGAGTTTGGTAGGGTCTGCAAATGTCAACTCTTTTAACTTTGATCGCTTGGAAAATTTCGCCCAAAACTGATTAAAATGCTTGCCACATGTCTGAATACCTTTTATGTAAAAATTCAAATGTTTAAACTCAAAATTGGCTAAATAGTTTGCTAGAGACCGTAATGGTCAAATCGTTTGAACTTTAACACTTTGGCAGCCGAATTTTCGGCCCAAACCCGATTAAAAAGTTTGCCATATGTGTGAATATACTTTATGTAAAATTTCAAATGTTTAGACCAAAAATTGGCTGAGTAATTTGGTAGAGACAGCAGAAATATTTTTTAACTTTGACCCCAATTTTGACACCTTAACATTTATTGTTTTGGGCTAAAATCAAATTAAAAAGTTTGATCGATGTCCAAGTAACCTATACCTAAAATTTGAAGTGTTTAGACCCAAAATTGGTGGAGAAGTTTAGTAGAGTTCTTAAAGATCACATCGTTGTTTTTTTGACTCCATGACAGCCAAATTTCTGACCGAAAACCAATTAAAACGATTTTGTCAAACCTCAATACTCCTTATGTCAAATCTCGAGTATGTAGCCTGAAAATTGACAGAGTAGTTTGGTAGGGAAATATTAACATGCAGACACGCACTCACCCAGACAACTTCATTTTAATAGATATAAAGATTCTACTGTTAAATATTTTGCATTTGCTCGCAACTGTTCACTGTACAATTCTAAGCCTTTAAATGCGTAGGTTTAAACTATTTAAGTTATTTATAGGTGCTCCATAATTTTGACCATGGCTGTGTGTGTGTATATATATATATATATATATATATATATATATATATATATATATATACATAGAGAGAGAGATATATACGCGCGCGCGCACACACACACACACACACACACATATATATATATATATATATATATATATATATATCAAGCTGAACGTCTGTGTATGTGTCTGGTCACGAATAGGCTCCTATATGGTTGACTATTATAGAAAACTGATCACATATAATGATAGAAGATGTATCGAGACACAAGAATGGGTATGTTTGATCTGGCATAATGATGATTCATTAAAATTGTGGGGTCCGCGTACGCGCCTGGTCCACAAAGTATGAAAATAAAAAAATTTAAAGATTAAAAGAAAAAACGTTTACAAGTGTTTTTGATATAGATGTACATAATAATACTTTGATAAGTATGTTTTAACTTAAATAGGGATGGCATAATAAAATTGTGGGTCTGCGTTCGCGCCTGGCTTCCATAGAATGGAAATAGGCACAAACTTAAATAAAGACTTTTTATATCTATCTGCGTAAGTATACTTTGATAATTATGTTTCAGTTTGAAGAAATATGGTATAATAAAATTATGGGGTGTTCGCTCGCGCCTGACCTCCATAGAATGGAAATATGTCACAAAGTTTAACAAGTTTTTTTTAATATAGATCCACAGAATATTGTGATAAGTGTTTCAGTGTGAACAGATATGGTATAATAAATTATGGGGTTTATCTATTTTATTTTTACTTTCATCATATTTTGCTTTGGTTTTGATACCCCCAAATTCGAAGCTATCTCTTTACAATCCTTCCTTTTCATAACCTATCATACTTTCATAAATCGGAGTCCATTTTCTGTAGGCTGTTTTTGAACCAAGTCAACGACGAGTACTTTTGCTAGTATATATATATAATGCTTATCATCTTGAGTTGAGCATATTGAGAAGTGATACACGAATTACCATTAGCGTGTAAAGCGATGCTCTTCGTGTAAACAAATCGAGCTTAGGTATTTCGGACGATGTCAAAACATTGTTAATTCACGACTCGCACAGCAGCCGCCGATTAGCGTAATGGTTAAGAGCCTTGACTGTCGCACAGGCGATCGGGTTTCAATCCTGCCTTGAGGTAGTTGCCTGTCTAGCCGCACTGATGAGCTGTGAAACAGCGAAACAGAACTGTATGTGGATGTCCTTATATATATATATATATATATATATATATATATATAGAGAGAGAGAGAGAAATTTTCATGAAAAATTTAATGCGCACGCACCATTTCGTGGATATCCATAGACTGAAGGAGGCCTTATTGTGTTTTAGTCATATGTTACATTTAGAAAAAGTGCAAATACAATTTTTGAACGCCAAACTGCCTGAAAGGGAGAACAAATTCACAGAATTTAGCCTTAAAAAAGCCAATCTGGTAAGTCTGAACAAGAATATGAGACTGATCTCCCTTTGATGTAGCCTCGTTTTCGAATATCATTATAATAATATATGATCATTGTTGTAATATTGTAAGAAGGAAACTTGTAATAATTTTGATGTGCAGCAGTTTTACGTTGAAAAAAGAAGTCAGTAAAACGTAATGTAAAAAGGGAACATTCGAAAGAAACAGGACAAAAACAGAACAGCATTGTCTGCTCAAAGGTGGTGAACTGATGGAATAAATTAAAAATTATATCTGTGATTTTATTAATTGTATTGAACTAGTTAACACAATATTACTTTCTGCGTATTTATTAGTACTTATTGGTATACATACTAAATGTTTCGATAAATGCAGTGAGATTTTTTTTTATTCCGATAATTGTTTAGACTTGTTGGCAGTAAAAATAATTTCGTTGTCTCGGAACGCATAAATCATTTGAAAGTTCAATGTTTTTATATTTTATCTTTTTTAATATGAATCCTAAAAGTAATCCATCTATACTCCTATAATTTTTGTTTGTGTGTGCGCGCGCGCGCGTGTGTGTGTTCATATTAAAAAAAAACCTTTTTCGTATTTATTTAAAAAGAAAATACAACTTTGGAATATATGGATCGTGGAATTGCATTAATCTGCAAAAGATCTAGCTAATTTGTATATTCTTTAAAACATTCATTTTAATTAATTCCCTATTAGTTGTTTTGTTTTTCTTATGGGATCATCATTTTTAGATAACTATTACGTGTAATTATTTTCATGCAGATATTCTACATGATTTATACTTGCGTGATATTTGCGTAAAAAAGTTATAGTAAACACAAACCTCTTTTTATATATATCATGTATGCGTATATATATTTGTTTAAAAAATTGCCTACTAAACTTCTCTACTAGGTTTTGGTCTACAGATATGAAACTTAATATATAGGGTATTCGAATATTTGGGTTTTAGCCTGGGAAAATCGGTGCAAAGAATGTGAAAATTAAAGATATGGAATTTGCCAGGTGAATATCGAACGACGGCCTTACGAATATGCATGCGTAACGTAATAGCTATTGGTTCATATTTAGCTTTGCAACAAACGTGTTTTCATAACTCAGGCATTAACGTCAAAGGAAAAGGTAAATCGTAGGCTAAACGTTTTGGGTTCGATTCTCGGTGGTGGCGCATGAGTCCTTCATTTTTTTTTTTTTTTTTTCTACTTGTTAAATCATTACTATATATTGGGTCCAATATTATATAATGATAAATATGAAATCTGCATTAATTAAAATATCATATTTAATTGCATTTTACGACCGGGCAATGTCGGACGGCCTGCTAGTCAACAATATAACTTTCATCCTAAATGAGTAATTAAAACCAACTCTTGAATAAATGTTTGAAAATAAAACAAAACAAAAGGAAAAGCGATTATAGTCAGCTAACGTACTTCTTAACTTCCGGTGTAGCAATACCGGAAGCGTTGACAAGGCAAATCAGTTTCTTTACTTTCATTGTTCTTCAGTTACTTTTGTTAAGTGACTCATTGAAATAAAATATAAGAAAATAACATTATAGAAAGTATACAATAAAAATTAAGAAGAATATACAGATAAAAATAAAACAATTCGTCTTTATTATATAGTTCCTTGCTTAAGAAAATTTTAAAAAGTGTTTTCAATAAGTCTTTAAAAAAAACACGATTTACAATAAGTCTTAATTAAAAATAGACCGAAAAAACTTTTCAGTGATAATTAAATAAAAAAGGAAGATCGGAAAAACCTAATATAACATAGAGCACAAGCACAGCGGAGATAGAGGCATGAAAGAAAAAAAGAAAAAAAAACTGGTTTGCTTTGTCATTGCTTTCGGTAGCGCTACGACAGAAGTTAGGAAGTTCGTTAGTTGACTATAACCGGAAAAACTATTCAAATGAATACATTCGGCATTTAATAGCTTTAAATTGGTTTATAAGCCGCTATATAAAATAGCATTAACCTGAGCAATATCTTAAACTCTATTAAAGAAATAAACTTTATTAATGTTTTTTTTTTATTAAAGAAATAAGGCTCATCCAAAAATTTTAGCTTAAAGTATCTTTAAAAAATCAATTTAGTATATCTCTAAAAGTGAGAATGTGTGTGTAAAGACACTTCTCAACTTATATACTCAACAAACTTTGTATTTTCAGACTTGCAATTTGGTATATAGGGTATTCAGACACGTGGAAAATTTTTTAATCAGTTTTCATCTAGAAAAAAGACTAAGGGGTAAAAATTGAAACGTTGGTACGTGGGAATTATTAGATTTTTATCTGTTTGCCAACTGTTTCACGAATGCGCATGCGTGAATGGTTCACATGACAGACCCCCTTATGTTAAGAATAAGTAGGTTTGAAAACACTTTTAAAAGATCGTGCGTGTGTATGTATGTATATGTAGGTATACATATGTATAATATATATTTAATGTAGGTGTATAATATATATATATATATATATAGGTTTCACTTTAAATTCCATATTTCAATTTTCGAATTTCGCTACAATAACGACGACGAACTAAAGTTTACTGACATTACTCAATTGGTGCCTCCGTTCAACTTTAAGAGACAATGGATACTTCCTGTACGTGTAGTTGCGCATGTAATTGTGCGGCAAGGGTTGCGCAATCGCCGACCACACCTCTCTTAAATCTTGAGTCCAGTGGCAAGGTGAAGTGCTAGATGACTGGAAAAAATGCCGAGATAAGCAGAGAGCACATACAGTGCCTGGAATTCCCAAATGGTTACCCATTTTAGTACTGACCAGACTCAACGTTGCTTAACTTCGGTGATCTAACGGGAAACGGTGTGTCAACGTAAATTTTGGCCTTTTGGTCAAGATCAAAGTGTAGTATCTGTTCTTCAGATGCTGCGCTTCATTTTCTTGTTCTCTTTCGGTGGAGGAGAGGTCCTTCACGACTGAGACAATTTTTATTTTTGTACCTTTTCTCCACGTTAAAAAACGACCTTGGTGTCTAACTCTGTCCCGTGGGGAGGCATAGTAAATAGGTACATTACTACTTTTAAGAATATCTTATACAAAAGCTGACATGTTTATTAATTAAAGTGTTCTGTTTAAGAAATTTCTATTAATTTCTTCAATAACGAATCTTGTGACAATCGTTGCTGTTAATTCATATTTTATCAAATTAAAACCATACGTGTACTGTTGCTTTTCTTCCGTGCATTGGAACAGTTTTTTTTTTTGTTGTTGTTGCATGCATCTTTGACAACTGGTTTACTATTTTGCAAATCTTAAACAAATACTCTCCTAATAATAAAGACTAATGTATTGCACAGTACTGCATCTTAATTGCATCTTGCCAAGCTTGGGAATATTTATGTCAAACTCGGGAATCTGTGCATAATTTCAAACTGAATCTTTTCTTTAATACATGAAAAAGATATAGGTCGGTCATGCGCTCTTGATAATTGTTCTTGTGGTGCCCAACTTACCGGTGAACTATTCTGCTTATGATAAAAACTAGGAGAATACGTCTTTCAGCGTTAGCACACGGGTAATGTACAAGTCATGCGCACTTGGCAACCGGACTGACGTATAATCACACTTTTAATTTGTTTATTTGCTTTTCTGTTCAATATATTTTGTTTTTGCTAATTACCGAGATGTATCTTTCTTCTGAATCCCTTTGGGACCACAATAATAATAAACGTTTGAGGACAATTATTGGGGAAAATTCGACCACCTTTTTTTTTTTTTTTACATAGTGATCACCACTTATCAAGGCCCGGAAGCCACTCAGGGATAAGGGTTATTGCAAGTACATTACGTTAGTGTGGAGATTTGATGAAGTGTTTACTTAAGGGGGCGGTTCATTAGGAATTTGTTAACGTGGGACTTGAAGACATCCAAGTTGTAGTCCGGTGGGAAGCAGGCAGACGGAACAGAGTTCCACCTAAAACAAAAAGACACTATAGACTAGAACGAGAATAAAAATCACCTCAGTCTAGACGGATCTCTTTCCTTCACTGACAGAAGAGAGAAAAGACCAAGTACAGCATCAGAACAGACACTACGCCTTGATCCGAGCCTGAAGGACGCAAATGTCCGTAGATAGCTGAAGCCACTTTGAAACATCTTTTACTGCATTACTCTAACTGAAAACACATACACATGTATACATACGCACATACTTAAACTAATTAAAAAAAAAACACACACACACATGGTGTAACGTTATACACGTTTCCACACGTTACCCAACACGTTGTATACAGTGTACGTCGCAAAGGAAACCAATACAATAACTCGAACTCACCTTTTCTTTTGCAACAACGACATCTATTTCCTCATTCTCCCACAATGCGTGGCTTATCGTCAGGGCTGTGACGTCACTCACGTGATTGTCTTCTCTGTGCTCTTTCTCCTTTTTTTTAAAAATCTTTTTCTTCATCGGTGACGTCATCTCGCATACATTTGCATATGCGCGTCCGCGCTCTGTTGCAGTTGTACCAGTTGACCCCTTTTAATAAATCGTCCTTGTTAATTTTCTTCACGTCAGGGTTAAACCCATTTATATACGTTTCAAAAATGGATCTCATCCTGAGTGCAATTCGACACTTCCTGAAATCGTTGATACTGGAAATTAAATATTAAAACTAGTGAAGACATTCTCAAATACGATTGATTAAACTGTTTAATATGATGACTTCGATTGGAATCGATATTGTCCCTTGGATTAAATTATAATCCTTTGTTATATTTGTAGATGCTTGCACTGCTTTCTCACTATCTACATCTCAATTAACGGTTTCCATCTGTATACGCTTATATATCTGTATGTATAAGATTCACTCCTAAACTAATTAACCGATCACGATGGTGTTGTAACACTGCTGGTAAAAGTAAGAGTGAGTAATGTGGCTTATATTTAATTTAGTTGTGTGTAAAGGATGCAAGAAAGGGCGTAAGCAATTAATGAAAATTAAGATACCTCAGAAATAGTATGTATATATATCTATATTTATATATACGTGTGTGTGTGTATGTATATGTAGGTATGTGTATGCGTGTATATGTATATGTAGGTATAGGTCATGTCATATGCTACTGGTACCATGTAACCCAGTACTACCTGCCTCATGGTCGGGTCACCGGCGACTAAACTGGTTCCCCCACCAGACTTGTTTGGTGAGGAGGGCGGCTAGTCTCCCTGAAGGATTAAAAACAAGACCTTCCAAAGGGCGAATGAACTCTTTTTCTGGGTCAACGGCAACCTAGCACCGTGTATATTTGTGTGTGTGTATATGTGTATTGGGGTAGAGAGGGCTCCCGTAAGCCGTGGTGAAGGCAACCTTTCTAGGAGAAGCAAATCTCTGATTTTTTTTAAATAAGAGATTTGCTTCTCCTAGAAGCGGAAGACCAGTACCCGCATTAAGCTGGTCTGCAGTTTAATTTGTTGCTGGCTATCTTGCTCTTACTTGTTGCTGGATCTCAACATTTTGAACCGAGAGAGAGACTTAGCTGCCGTACAAAGCTAAGGCTCTGTAACATCATATTTGTATAGATACTCCCTCAGACATTTGGGCTCATGGATTTTAAATGTCTGAGGGAGTGGCACTCGTCTGACAAGACGTTGCAATCATATATATATATATATATATATATATATACGCTGTCCCAAAAGAAGCTGACGGATTTAAAATTTGATTAACTTCCTCAATATTTAAGTTATGCTTATCAATTTTCACATGAAGGTAGATGAGCCTCTCCGTGATTTTTCGAGATAGAGTAAACTATCATAGTCTACTTATTCTAATTTTATTTAGACAACTTAATCTAGGGTATATTTTTCACAAGGTCTAATTTTAGTTATGAAAAATGATGTTACTCAAATGTCCACCATTTTCATTTTCACATTCTTGTGCTCTTCGTAGGGCATTGTCCAGCACATCACTTAATGTTTCAGTGCTTATGGCCTTTATTTCCTCCTCTATATTGTTTTAATAGCATTATTGTGGCTGGCTTGTTTGTATTGAGAGCAGGGTAATTTCTTGTGCTGAAGTTTCGTCGAGATTCTCTTTGAGTTTCTGATATTGACTCATTCAACCGAAAATACGACTCTACGATAAATATCCGCTCCTAGGCATGATGACATCAGAAGGCTTACTCTATATTGATCTGAAAGAATAAAAGAAAAATATACAAAATAAAGAAAGTTATGAATTTTTTTAACCATCAGCTTCTTTTGGGACACTCATATATATATATATATATATATATATATATATATATATATATATATATATATATATATAATGTAGAGAGAGCGAGAGATAGTAAGTTATAAAATATATATGGCAATTAAGCTACACAGAATATTCCGCGTTTTCATCCACGCGAGGATGTGATGCTTAATTGCCATATATATTTTATAACTTACTACCTAGCTCTACCTACATATTGAGCATTGTTGAAGTAAATAATTAAAGTTTACGCATAAATTTATACTTTCGTATATTAATTTATGTAATTAAATGAAGTAGTCACATATATATATATATATATATATATATATATATATATATATATATATATATATATATATATAATTGACAGAGAAGACAGTTATTTTAAGCTTAACCCGTCATCGGAGGTACACGATGGTATTTTGATTTAAAAAAAAAAAAGAAAGTATTATTTTTTTAAATCAAAATTCCATCGTTTACCACTGATAAAGATGGCGAAAGACATCTCGGGTTAGGGTTAAACCCCTAATAAACTTTCTGCTATTTTTGAAAATGGTATACCCGCTCCCATATGTATATATATTAATATATATATATATATATATATATATATATATATTAACATATATATATATATATTAACATATATATATATATGTTAATATATATATATATATATTAACATATATATATATATGTTAATATATATATATATATGTTAATATATATATATATATATATATATATTAACATATATATATATGTTAATATATATATATATATTAACATATATATATATATGTTAATATATATATATATATATGTTAATATATATATATATATATGTTAATATATATATATATATATGTTAATATATATATATATATGTTAATATATATATATATGTTAATATATATATATATATATGTTAATATATATATATATGTTAATATATATATATATATATATATGTTAATATATATATATATATATATGTTAATATATATATATATATATATGTTAATATATATATATATATGTTAATATATATATATATATATGTTAATATATATATATATATATGTTAATATATATATATATATATATGTTAATATATATATATATATATATGTTAATATATATATATATATATATGTTAATATATATATATATATGTTAATATATATATATATATGTTAATATATATATATATATGTTAATATATATATATATATGTTAATATATATATATATATGTTAATATATATATATATATGTTAATATATATATATATATATATCGTTGAGCAATTTCAGTCGAATTAAGTCGGTCAATTTAGCTATTATGCATAGATCATCGTATAACGATTAGATCACTGTGACTGACGTGAAGAACACTTAAAAAATAAAATGTTTAATTCAATGTAATTTCTCGCAGTTAATGGTAGCCGATTTGATACGGTCTTTGCTAATCAAGCCAAAGATGGCTCGTGTTGCTGGGTTCGAATCTGTCGACTGGTGTTAATCGTGGCACCTTGCACTGAAGATTCCCGAAAGATGAAACACTAGTATCTGTAGGTATTTAATTATTATAGTAAAAAAATAATTATATATGTGTTGTAAATTTGCATTCCACTTACCACAAAAAAGTCAGTTCACAATCATGATTTTTATTCATTTTTTATATCTTTTATTTTTATATATAAAGGAATTTTTATATCTACTTTTTCCTGCATACGTCTTACACGTGTTTCATTGTGCATGTAGCCAAAGCTGCGATCATAAACATCATCAGACTCAGATAAATATGAGACAGTCACACATAAGTGGATGAAATAAAAAAAAGAAAGATAAACATAAATTGCAGAAATTCAAAAACACTAAGAAACATACATATACGCACACACACATACATACATACATGATGATGATTGCAACGTCTTGTCAGACGAGTGCCACTCCCTCAGACATTTAAAATCCATGAGCCCAAATGTCTGAGGGAGTATCTATACAAATATGATGTTACAGAGTCTTAGCTTTGTACGACAGCTAAGTCTCTCTCTCTCGGTTCAAAATGTTGAGATCCAGCAACAAGCAAGAGCAAGATAGCCAGCAACAAATAAAACTGCAGACCAGCTTAATGCGGGTACTGGTCTTCTGCTTTATCGTTTTTTAAATCAGAGATTTGCTTCTCCTAGAAAGGTTGCCTTCACCACGGCTTACGGGAGCCCTCTCTACCCCAATACACATATACACACACACAAATATACACGGTGCTAGGTTGCCATTGACCCAGAAAAAGAGTTCATTCGCCCTTTGGAAGGTCTTGTTTTTAATCCTTCAGGGAGACTAGCCGCCCTCCTCACCAAACAAGTCTGGTGGGGGAACCAGTTTAGTCGCTGGTGACCCGACCATGAGGCAGGTAGTACTGGGTTACATGGTACCAGTAGCACATGACATGACCTGACATACATACATACATACATACATACATACACACACACTCATGATGCTGTTCAACATTCCGTACACTATAAAGTGTGACAAGTTCAGCTATTATGTTCCAAAGTCCGAAAAGATGCAATGCAAGAAGGTTGAAGGTTAAATCGATCGGGACATTAGTCCGAATCTTCATCCCCAAAATCTGGAAACATAAATAAATGTTCTGTTCTGATCTGCCGTCGATCAGAATAGTTCGATGATCGATCTGGAAAAATAGATTCAGCAGGTGTCCAGGAAATTTGCTTGGTCTCAATCCTGTGATCTCTCCGGAAGGACATGTTAACAATGCAAAAAAAAAAAAAAGAAAAGATTTCATCTTTGGATTGGCCAAACTACAGCAGGTGATGAGCAAAGTTGCAAAGGAATGAAAAAACAAACAACAGATATTTAGGAAAAAAAAAAGTTTCTTTTACTTATCGCAAACTTGCTTTTATATGATGAACGCATGTACGACGAAATAAAAAATGAGAACGACCTTATATTGATTTAGTATTTCGTGCAAGAAAAGAAAAGAAAACCCTTTGTAATTTAGATTCATCATCATCATCATTATACGAAGTCATCTCCTAAACTAATCACTATGAATTAGTCATCTCCTAAACTAATCACTATGAATCAGTCATCTCCTAAACTAATCACTATGAATTAGTAATCTCCTAAACTAATCACTATGAATCAGTCATCTCCTAAACTAATCACTATGAATTAGTAATCTCCTAAACTAATCACTATGAATTAGTCATCTCCTAAACTAATCACTATGAATCAGTCATCTCCTAAACTAATCACTATGAATTAGTCATCTCCTAAACTAATCACTATGAATTAGTAATCTCCTAAACTAATCACTATGAATTAGTCATCTCCTAAACTAATCACTATGAATTAGTCATCTCCTAAACTAATCACTATGAATTAGTCATCTCCTAAACTAATCACTATGAATTAGTCATCTCCTAAACTAATCACTATGAATTAGTCATCTCCTAAACTAATCACTATGAATCAGTCATCTCCTAAACTAATCACTATGAATTAGTCATCTCCTAAACTAATCACTATGAATTAGTCATCTCCTAAACTAATCACTATGCATTAGTCATCTCCTAAACTAATCACTATGAATTAGTCATCTCCTAAACTAATCACTATGAATTAGTCATCTCCTAAACTAATCACTATGAATTAGTCATCTCCTAAACTAATCACTATGAATCAGTCATCTCCTAAACTAATCACTATGAATTAGTCATCTCCTAAACTAATCACTATGAATTAGTAATCTCCTAAACTAATCACTATGAATTAGTAATCTCCTAAACTAATCACTATGAATTAGTCATCTCCTAAACTAATCACTATGAATCAGTCATCTCCTAAACTAATCACTATGAATCAGTCATCTCCTAAACTAATCACTATGAATTAGTAATCTCCTAAACTAATCACTATGAATTAGTCATCTCCTAAACTAATCACTATGAATCAGTCATCTCCTAAACTAATCACTATGAATTAGTAATCTCCTAAACTAATCACTATGAATCAGTCATCTCCTAAACTAATCACTATGAATCAGTCATCTCCTAAACTAATCACTATGAATTAGTAATCTCCTAAACTAATCACTATGAATTAGTCATCTCCTAAACTAATCACTATGAATCAGTCATCTCCTAAACTAATCACTATGAATTAGTAATCTCCTAAACTAATCACTATGAATCAGTCATCTCCTAAACTAATCACTATGAATCAGTCATCTCCTAAACTAATCACTATGAATCAGTCATCTCCTAAACTAATCACTATGAATCAGTCATCTCCTAAACTAATCACTATGAATTAGTCATCTCCTAAACTAATCACTATGAATTAGTCATCTCCTAAACTAATCACTATGAATTAGTCATCTCCTAAACTAATCACTATGAATCAGTCATCTCCTAAACTAATCACTATGCATTAGTCATCTCCTAAACTAATCACTATGAATTAGTAATCTCCTAAACTAATCACTATGAATTAGTAATCTCCTAAACTAATCACTATGAATCAGTCATCTCCTAAACTAATCACTATGAATCAGTCATCTCCTAAACTAATCACTATGAATCAGTCATCTCCTAAACTAATCACTATGAATTAGTCATCTCCTAAACTAATCACTATGAATTAGTAATCTCCTAAACTAATCACTATGAATCAGTCATCTCCTAAACTAATCACTATGAATCAGTCATCTCCTAAACTAATCACTATGAATTAGTAATCTCCTAAACTAATCACTATGAATTAGTCATCTCCTAAACTAATCACTATGAATCAGTCATCTCCTAAACTAATCACTATGAATTAGTAATCTCCTAAACTAATCACTATGAATCAGTCATCTCCTAAACTAATCACTATGAATCAGTCATCTCCTAAACTAATCACTATGAATCAGTCATCTCCTAAACTAATCACTATGAATCAGTCATCTCCTAAACTAATCACTATGAATTAGTCATCTCCTAAACTAATCACTATGAATTAGTCATCTCCTAAACTAATCACTATGAATCAGTCATCTCCTAAACTAATCACTATGAATTAGTCATCTCCTAAACTAATCACTATGAATTAGTCATCTCCTAAACTAATCACTATGAATCAGTCATCTCCTAAACTAATCACTATGCATTAGTCATCTCCTAAACTAATCACTATGAATTAGTAATCTCCTAAACTAATCACTATGAATTAGTAATCTCCTAAACTAATCACTATGAATCAGTCATCTCCTAAACTAATCACTATGAATCAGTCATCTCCTAAACTAATCACTATGAATCAGTCATCTCCTAAACTAATCACTATGAATTAGTCATCTCCTAAACTAATCACTATGAATTAGTCATCTCCTAAACTAATCACTATGAATCAGTCATCTCCTAAACTAATCACTATGAATCAGTCATCTCCTAAACTAATCACTATGAATCAGTCATCTCCTAAACTAATCACTATGAATTAGTAATCTCCTAAACTAATCACTATGAATTAGTCATCTCCTAAACTAATCACTATGAATTAGTCATCTCCTAAACTAATCACTATGAATCAGTCATCTCCTAAACTAATCACTATGAATTAGTCATCTCCTAAACTAATCACTATGAATTAGTCATCTCCTAAACTAATCACTATGAATCAGTCATCTCCTAAACTAATCACTATGCATTAGTCATCTCCTAAACTAATCACTATGAATTAGTAATCTCCTAAACTAATCACTATGAATTAGTAATCTCCTAAACTAATCACTATGAATCAGTCATCTCCTAAACTAATCACTATGAATCAGTCATCTCCTAAACTAATCACTATGAATCAGTCATCTCCTAAACTAATCACTATGAATTAGTCA
Organism: Euprymna scolopes; assembly: GCF_053919585.1. NCBI lineage: Eukaryota > Metazoa > Mollusca > Cephalopoda > Sepiida > Sepiolidae > Euprymna > Euprymna scolopes. Next base: position 35,936,472 of record NC_136493.1, on the reverse strand, counting down.
TCTCCTAAACTAATCACTATGAATTAGTCATCTCCTAAACTAATCACTATGAATCAGTCATCTCCTAAACTAATCACTATGCATTAGTCATCTCCTAAACTAATCACTATGAATTAGTAATCTCCTAAACTAATCACTATGAATTAGTAATCTCCTAAACTAATCACTATGAATCAGTCATCTCCTAAACTAATCACTATGAATTAGTAATCTCCTAAACTAATCACTATGAATCAGTCATCTCCTAAACTAATCACTATGAATCAGTCATCTCCTAAACTAATCACTATGAATCAGTCATCTCCTAAACTAATCACTATGAATTAGTCATCTCCTAAACTAATCACTATGAATTAGTAATCTCCTAAACTAATCACTATGAATTAGTAATCTCCTAAACTAATCACTATGAATTAGTCATCTCCTAAACTAATCACTATGAATCAGTCATCTCCTAAACTAATCACTATGAATTAGTAATCTCCTAAACTAATCACTATGAATCAGTCATCTCCTAAACTAATCACTATGAATCAGTCATCTCCTAAACTAATCACTATGAATCAGTCATCTCCTAAACTAATCACTATGAATTAGTAATCTCCTAAACTAATCACTATGAATTAGTCATCTCCTAAACTAATCACTATGAATTAGTCATCTCCTAAACTAATCACTATGAATTAGTCATCTCCTAAACTAATCACTATGAATTAGTCATCTCCTAAACTAATCACTATGAATTAGTCATCTCCTAAACTAATCACTATGAATCAGTCATCTCCTAAACTAATCACTATGAATTAGTCATCTCCTAAACTAATCACTATGAATTAGTCATCTCCTAAACTAATCACTATGAATTAGTCATCTCCTAAACTAATCACTATGAATCAGTCATCTCCTAAACTAATCACTATGAATTAGTCATCTCCTAAACTAATCACTATGAATTAGTAATCTCCTAAACTAATCACTATGAATCAGTCATCTCCTAAACTAATCACTATGAATCAGTCATCTCCTAAACTAATCACTATGAATTAGTCATCTCCTAAACTAATCACTATGAATTAGTCATCTCCTAAACTAATCACTATGAATTAGTCATCTCCTAAACTAATCACTATGAATTAGTCATCTCCTAAACTAATCACTATGAATTAGTCATCTCCTAAACTAATCACTATGAATTAGTCATCTCCTAAACTAATCACTATGAATCAGTCATCTCCTAAACTAATCACTATGAATTAGTCATCTCCTAAACTAATCACTATGAATTAGTAATCTCCTAAACTAATCACTATGAATCAGTCATCTCCTAAACTAATCACTATGAATCAGTCATCTCCTAAACTAATCACTATGAATTAGTCATCTCCTAAACTAATCACTATGAATTAGTCATCTCCTAAACTAATCACTATGAATTAGTCATCTCCTAAACTAATCACTATGAATCAGTCATCTCCTAAACTAATCACTATGAATTAGTCATCTCCTAAACTAATCACTATGAATTAGTAATCTCCTAAACTAATCACTATGAATCAGTCATCTCCTAAACTAATCACTATGAATCAGTCATCTCCTAAACTAATCACTATGAATTAGTCATCTCCTAAACTAATCACTATGAATTAGTAATCTCCTAAACTAATCACTATGAATCAGTCATCTCCTAAACTAATCACTATGAATTAGTCATCTCCTAAACTAATCACTATGAATTAGTCATCTCCTAAACTAATCACTATGAATCAGTCATCTCCTAAACTAATCACTATGAATCAGTCATCTCCTAAACTAATCACTATGAATTAGTCATCTCCTAAACTAATCACTATGAATTAGTCATCTCCTAAACTAATCACTATGAATTAGTAATCTCCTAAACTAATCACTATGAATTAGTAATCTCCTAAACTAATCACTATGAATTAGTCATCTCCTAAACTAATCACTATGAATTAGTCATCTCCTAAACTAATCACTATGAATTAGTCATCTCCTAAACTAATCACTATGTATACCCCCCTCTTTCAGCAACTGTTGTAATGGTAGATATGTCTATATTCAACATCCTGGTTTCTTTTCATGCTAAAATTTGGACAAATCAAGCATCCATCAATAGCCTTAAACCTCCGAGGAGCATAGGCCATCCACAACTTTGTAGATGCTTTTGTAGCGAGGAGTCCTATTTTCAGGATTTTGTGCTGGTCCCACGTCCAACCTTCCCAGAAGGTACATACATTGCCTAGCCTTCCCAAACGGTCACCTATCTGGTACTGACCAGGCTCAACGTTGCTTAACTTCAGTGATTTGGTGAGAACCAGTATGTCAACGTGATTGTGCCGTACACAAACCAGGCATATTTTTTTTTTCATCTTTCAGGGCACGTGGCACAGTGAATAAAGGCATTGAGTATCTATGATTCCAGGTGAGCATTGTCAAAAGGTAACGGTTTCAATCCTGTTCACGCAGGCTAGAAGATTAGTTGGCCAAAACGTGGTGAGACAACTATTGAAGGCAGTAATTACTGGAGATACAGTTACAAGACTCAGCATCCCTATCCCACTGTAGCTAACTACCTGAAGAAAGTCAGTGGATGAGTTGGCCAAAACTTGATAAAACAACAATAACTATGAAGATGAGGATAACAGTCCACAAAAAAAAGAAATGAACAAACAAAAATGCCATAAGAATCGATACAGGATGCCCAAAAAAGACGTATACACACTCCTAAACTGTCTTTGCACTTCAATAGCGTTTTCTTGCTTCCAATAGCATTTTATAATGAATTTTTTTCTTTAAAGTTAGCCTGGCTACCATCGTTAAGATCGATGAGTTTAATCTGCAAAGAAAAAACAAACATCCGGTTTAAAATTATTTAAAGTGTCTATACATTTTTGGGACACCCTGTAATACGCAAAGGAAATTTAACTTGGTACGTACATTTTCACCTTCTACCGATTTATAAAAGAGAGGATCACTTAATTGCTAAAGATGCAATCCAAAACCTATTCATTTTAATGTCATCTGATGACACTTTCTTGGCCTTTCGGATTTGTTTTGTCCAAAGACGGTACATTAATATCGTGGGGTCTGCGTTTGCACTGGATGTCAATCAAATAGAATAAAAATGTTACACAAAATCCTGAAAGGGTTTCGCAGAAAAGCCCATAGCCAGAAGCAGACTGTTTAGCTATGTATGTTTCAGTTTGAAAAAAAAGGGGATACAATAATACCAGGCTTCTACATTTGCATTTAACATCCATGGAAATATATTGTAAGCTCGGCAACAATACACAACAACTATGGAAGGCAGTAATTACTGGAAAAAAGTTACAAAACTCAGCATTCCCATCCCGTTGTGGTTAATTACTTGAAGAAGGCCAGAGGATAAGTTTACCAAAACATATGAAGAAGAGGATAACTATCCACAAAAGCATGAATAAACAAATCAAGCATAGACTAAAGTTTATTTTTACCATATTTGGTAAAAAGTTTATTTTGGTAAAAAGTTTATTTTTACCATATTTGGTAAAAATAGACTAAAATTTATTTTTTTTATTTTTTTTATTTTTTTGGTAAAAATAGACTAAAGTTTATTTTTACCAAATATGGTTGGATTGCAAAAAGTGGAGATGATTGGCGAATTTTATGAACGAATCCATTTTAGGTGACATTTTTAGGGGTTGGAGCAGTCCAGCCTGTATTTTGTGGCAACTTATACAAAATTGTGAATGTTGTTTCATCAGCAAATTGTACACTAATAAAAACCTAGTGCTTTTGTTAAATAGTGGGCGAGTGTTGTTTTATTAGTAAAGAATGACAGTAAATAGAGTTCGGTCAGGGTCAGCTATTGTAGGATGTCACATGGCTCACAGAAGATGAGATGAAGAGAAGGAGGAGTTCGATCGAAAGCTTTTTGATGCCAACATGTACATTTGCAAATGTCCTGTTTAAATATGATTGAATAGTAATTACCTTTGTGTCTCCCCTAAGGAGAGGCATATATATATGCAATCTTCCGACCAGTAGCAATCATTACATCATTCACCGAAGATTGTGAAAGTATGAAACACTAATGTCTATAGATATAAAAAATAATTACTCGTAATTATTAGCCTTTTAATAAGGAAGTTCTTAAAGTTGAGCACTGTCTGGGAAATAAAAGCGATGCATTGATGATTTCCGGTCGATTGAACACTATTGATTGTCTTCATACGGTGTCTGTCTTAATGTGGTGCCTGTATATGGCATTTATAGTTATTAATTTACCTTAATTCTTATGGCGGTTGACGGTAGCCTGGAGGTAACATCCTAGCAAATGGAGTCGAATGTGGCTTTGTAGATGGGTTTGAATCTCCAGCCAAGTATCAGTCGTCACTTTCCACACTGATGATTGCCAAAGCATGAAACACTAGTGCCTGTAGTCCACACTGATGATTGCTAAAGCATGAAACACCAGTGCCTGTAGGTATAAATAAATTCGTTTATACAAACAACCGGCTACATATATGCATGCATATTTCTATGATTTCTTGCTACAGAGAAATCACTTCATTAGGCCAAGGATATCACTACTAATGAGAAATTACAGAAACGTGTATGCACATGTGTAACTGTGTGCTGGTATAAACAAATTTAAGATAATATGCTCTGTTAAATCATTGAGCACTTTTTTTGGTAGACACGTTTCAGTGGATGTACTTCTAGGAAACAAAATCAAACTACCACTATATATATATATATATATATATATATATATATATATAGAGAGAGAGAGAGAGATCCACCATATTCGATAATGCAAATCATTTTAACCATCGATTTCTCGTTAACAACAACTGTTGGTGTTTTTTGTTTGTTTGTTAGTTTGTTTTGTTTTTTAGGGTTTTTGTTTTTTTGGTTTTTTTTTTTCCCCCTTTGAGTGGAAATAAGTCTTCTCAACATACCAGCACTCTCTGCATTCCAGTGGATGTCTGGTTGGTTTTAGCCCCCCTCCTTGGCTTTTCGCTACTTCTTTGTGTAGTATCAGCCGATATTTTTTTGCCACCACATATGTGTGTTTTACTAATACAACTCACTTGGAGTTCTAGCGTAAGTGATTACCTGTGATTTCTCCACAAATATAAGTTCTATATTTTCACTTAGCAATGAGATACCAGCCGAGACTCATGCCAGCACGTGTTATTATGCCAGGTTTTTTTCATTGATAACAACCAGTGGCTTTCACTGTAATCTGAGTGACAGCATGTCTCCACAGATATTAGTTTTATATTTTCACTTACTGAGGTGGTATAAAGCATTATACAATCGTTGGGAATCAGAATATGGATCGTCTGATAGCTAGCTAGCTAGAGAGATAAGTAGATAGATAATTAGATAGATATCTATATAGATAGATAGAGAAGTAAATAGATAGATATACAAGTAGATAGATAAATAAATAAATGGACAAATACATAGAAAAACATAGATAGATAGATAGATAGATAGATGACTTGTCTCACTACACTTAGCTATATTGTATGTGCAACCCACCCCCACATAAGTGCCACCTGAAAGAGGGGAAAAATCTGTCAGAAATTTACCTGTCGCCTCTGACCCTTTACATGTTACTCACACATTTCCATTCAAACATCATCTTTCGTTATGTCCAAACTTTTTAGATATTCTACTAATTTCGACATTAGTAGATGCCATTGGTTTTAATTAAAAATTCAATATTTCGATTTTCATTCTTACTCCAAAGAACCGCCCCACCAATTGGTTACACACCATATTAACGGACAGAGATAATCAAATGATAATTGCCTGAGAAATAACTATTGAGATACTGTTGTGATCTTGAACAGCCGATAATAAATAAAAGAACAAACTACATGTTGTACACCAAGAACAAATATATTAGACACCTGTTAGATATTGGCAGACAACTCCGGAAAGAAAAAAAAAACATTCGATGGGTGGCACACATAGCAAACGGATTTAATGTGAGGAATTCAGGACTTTTCCCCATTGTATAACGAAACGCATAATTTGACCCAGAAATATGTGATAGGATATCGGTCAAATGTTGAAACAATGGACAAAGAAACTATTAAACATTCCAATAGGAAAAGAATGTTTTATAAATAAAATCGTCGTAGAGGAAAAAAGCAGTCCATCAGTCAGAAAGAGCGAGGCTACGTGTCCATTTCTTCACCGTCCAACATCCAAACACAACCACGCACCCCACCCACACACCTTTCAGAAACGTCAATACAGAATAAAAATTTATCATCAAAAGCTGATTTGTTGGTGTGAAATAAAAGCAAGATATTTTTTTTTGTAGATGAACTGCGTTGTGATTTTTACTTCTCTGTCAGTGTGTGTATATATTTCTACCAGCAACAAAGGTAGATATTAACATTTATATAGACAGGGCAAACGCAGTGTGAACACCCGGTCACAGCGAATAGTAACATACGTGTTGTTTTGTTATTGTTATTTAAAAAGACATATAATTTTACATTTTAATAATTTTCTAATCATCCTTTTTCTTCTCGTTTCAGGTAAGTTTGTTTACAAGATGTCATAATGGAAATATGAAGACAATATTGGTAAGAAAACGCTTTCATCTTGTTAATCCTTTCATTGCTGTTTGGATAATGTCACAGAAAAGTATTCATTGGATTTAATTTGGTTTCAAATTCGATGATTCCATGCATGGCATTTGGAAAGGAGTCTGCTTGTACTGGTAATAATCATTCAGTTGAACGCGAATGACAAACTGAATATTATCTTATGCGTTCACAATCAATATTGATCAGTTTTTGATGAGGGAAGTTATCCTTTAAAATTATATTTACCTCATTATTTTCCTTGGAATATATCTCATACTAGCAAGCCGTCCGGCGTTGCCCAGTCCTAAAATACACTTAAGTATAATATTTGAATTTATGCTGATTTCGTCTTTATTATTATAGAGCTAATTCTCTATTGATTATTATATTGTGCCCTATATATAATAGTTATTTCAAGTTATATAAAGAATAGCAGTATAGTTACATTCCAATATCCAAATTATTTGTTTTTGATGCAAAACAGTTGCTTCGGCATGTATAAAATTTTGGTACATTATTTTACAGATTTGTTTCGTTATGCAGAAATAAACGGTTATTATTATGTAAATACCTTCTTTTTCATGCATATACTCTCCAGAAAAATTAGAATCGATTATGCTGCAAGAAGAAAAAAACTTCATAGATGACTCAGTACTGTGTCTTTGTCCCGGCAGCCATCTTTGTTCATTAATGTATATATATATATATATATATATATATATGTACACGTTTTTTAAACACTGTCTAACATTTTTGTATTGAAATATTCCCATTATTTTATAGTTTTTATCTATGATTGCATGGAGAAATGAAGTTAAATGATTCTTTTGTTTTTTTGTAGGAGGCAAAAAAAAAACACTAATTTTTCTAGATCAAGTTTTCCCTGAACCAAGAACATGCAGGTTATTTCTTTTCTGCATCAATATATAGTCACAATACCCCATAAAATGTCAAATTTCTGTGTATATGTCATCCCAGAAACTTATCCGAAAAGTCTTTGAAGTCTGCATACATGGGTATCTATCTTACATGATTGACTGACTTGGTGACATTCAACTAGGATAGGTCGACGTAGCTCCTCCCCTGGAACACAGCAGCATGGATAAAGACAGACAACTCACAACAATCTGCAGCGACCAATCTAGTGAGGAGCAGCCAACTGTTAAGCCAACAGTTAGTACCATAGACCTGTAGACGTGCGCTAGTTTTGCCATAGACCTATGGACGTGTGCTAGATGTATCATAAACAAGTAGACGTGTTCTAGGTTTATCATAGACCTGTGGACGTGTGCGAGATCGATTATCGACCTGTAGACGTATGTTAGGTTTAACATAGACCTGTAGACGTGTGCTAGGTTAAACACAGACCTGTAGACGTGTGCTAGGTTTATCATAGACCTGTGGACGTGTGCGAGATGGATCATAGACCTGCAGACGTGTGCTAGGTTTAACATAGACCAGTAGACGTGTACTAGGTTTAACGTAGACGTGTGCTAGGTTTATCATAGACCTGTGGACGTGTGCGAGATGGATCATAGACCTGCAGATGTGTGCTAGGTTTAACATAGACCAGTAGACGTGTACTAGGTTTAACATAGACAAGTAGACGTGTGCTAGGTTTAACATAGGCCAGTAGACGTGTGCTAGGTTTAACATAGACCTGCAGACGTGTTCCAGGTATACCATGGACCTGCAGACGTGTGCTATGTTAAACATAGACCTGCAGACCTGTTCTAGGTTTAACATAGACATGTAGACGTGTGCTAGGTTTAACATAGACATGCAGACATGTTCTAGGTTTAACACTGACCTGCCGATGTGTTCTAGGTTTAACATAGACCGGCAGACGTGTGCTAGGTTTAGCATAGACCTGTAGGCGTGTGCTAGATTACACATAAACCTGCAGACGTGCTCTAGGTAAAACATAGACCTGCAGACGTGTGCTAGGTTTAACAAAGAGCTGCAGACGTGTTCTAGGTTTAACATAGACCTGCAGATGTGTGCAAGGACAAACATAAACCTGCAGACGTGTGCTAGGTTTAACATAGACCTGTAGACGTGTGTTGGGTTTAACATAGACCTGTAGACGTGTTCTAGGTTTAACATAGACCTGCAGACGCGTACTAGGTTTAACATAGATTTGCAGACACATACTAGGTTTAACATAGACCTGCAGACGCGTACTAGGTTTAACATAGAGCTGCAAACGTGTTCTAGGTATAACATGGATCAGTAGACGTTTGCTAGGTTTAACAGGCCCGTAGACGCGTGCTAGATTTAACATAGACCTGTAGACGTCTGCTAGGTTTAATATAGATGTGTAGACGTGTGCAAGGTTTAACATAGACCAGCAGACGTGTTCTAGGCTTAAACTCGACCTGCAGACGTGAGCTTGGTTCAACACAGACCTGTAGACGTGTTCTAGGTTTAACATAGAACTGTAGACGTGTGCTACGTTTCACATAGAACTGTAGACGTGTGCTAGGTTTCACATAGAACTGTAGACGTGTGCTAGGTTTCACATAGAATTGTAGACCTGTGCTAGGTTTAACATAGACCTGCAGACATGTTCTCGGTATAATACAGACCAGTAGACGTGTGCAATGTTTAACATAGGCCTGTAGACGTGTGTCAGGTTTAACATAGACCTGTAGACGTGTGCAAAGTTTAACACACACCTGTAGACGTGTTCCAGGTTTAACATAGATCTACAGACGCGTACTAGTTTTAAACTAGATCTGCGGACGCATACTGGGTTTAACATAGACCTGCAGACGGGTGCTAGGTTTAACATAGAAATGTAGACGTGTTCTAGGTTTCACATATTACTGTAGACGTGTGCTAAGTTAAACATAGACCTGTAGACGTATGCAAGGTTTAACATAGATCTGCAGACGTGTGCTCGGTTTAACATCTACCTATAGACGTGTTCTAGGTTTAAACTAGACCTGCAAACGTGTGCTTGGTTAAACACAGACCTGTAGACGTGGGCTAGGTTTGACATTGACCTGCAGAAATGTGGTAGGTTTAACCAAGACATGCAGACGTGTTCTAGGTTTAACATAGACCTGCAGACCTGTTCTAGGTTTAACATAGACCTGTAGACGTGTGCTAGGTTCACAAAAGACCTGTAGACGTGTGCTCGGTTTAACATATACCTGTAGACTTGTGCTAGGTTTAACATAGACCTATAGACGTGTGCTAGGCTAAACATAGACCTGCAGACGTGTTCTAGGTTCAATATAGACCTGTAGACAGGTGCTAGGTTTTTCATAGACCTGTAGACGTGTTCTAGGTCAAACAAAGACCTGCACACGTGGGCTAGGTTTCACACAGATCTGCAGAAGTGTGCTAGGGTTCAAATAGACCTATACACGTGTGCAAGGTTAACATAGACAAGTAGACGTGTGCTAGGTTTAACATAGACCTGTACCGTGTGCTGGGTTACACAACGACCTGAAGACGTGTTCTAGGTTTATACCTAGACCTGCAGACGTCTGCTAGGTTTAACATAGACCTTTAGATGTGTGCTAGGTAAAACATACAAATGTAAACGAGTGATGGGTTTAATATAGACCTGTAGACGTGTTCTAGGTTACACATTGACCTGTAGACGTGTGCTAGGTTACACATTGACCTGTAGACGTGTGCTAGGTTACACATTGACCTGTAGACGTGTGCTAGGTTACACATTGACCTGTAGACGTGTGCTAAGTTTAACATAGACCTGTAGACGTGTGCTGTGTTTAACATAGACCTGTAGACGTGTTCTAGGTTTAATATAGATCTGCAGACGCGTACTAGGTTTAACATAGATCTACAGACGCGTACTTGGTTTAACATATATCTGCAGACGCGTACTAGGTTTTAAATAGACCTGCAGACGCGTGAGAGGTTTATAATAGACCAGCAGACGTCTGCTAGGTTAAACATAGACCTGCAGAAGTGTGCTAGGTTTAACATAGAACTGCAGAAGTGTGCTAGGTTTTACATAGAACTGCAGACGTGTTCTAGGTATAACATAGACAAGTAGACGATTGCTAGGTTTAACATAGGCCTGTAGACGCGTGCTAGGTTTTACATAGACCTGTAGATGTGTGCTCGGTTTAACATCTACTTGTAGACGTGTTCTAGGTAAAAACTAGACCTTTAGACGTGTTCTAGGTTTAACATAGACTTCAGACGGGTGCTTGGTTTAAAATATACCTGTAGACGTGTTCTAGGTTTAACATAGACCTGTAGAAATGTGCTAGGTTAAATATAGACCTGTAGACGTGTGCTAGGTTTAACATAGACATGTAGACGTATGCTAGGATAAACATAGATCTGCAGACGTGTTCTATGTTCAATAGAGACCTGTAGACACGTGCTGGGTTTAACAAAGACCTTTAGACCAGTGCTAGGTTTAACATAGACCTGTAGGCGTCTGCTAGGTTTACCATAAACCTGTAGACGTATGCTAGCGTTAACACAGACCTTCAGACATGTTCTAGGTTTACCATAGACCTGTAGACCTACGCTAGTATAAACATAGACCTGTAGACGTGTGCTAGGTTGTACATAGACCTGTAGACGCGTTCTAGGTTGTACATAGACCTGCACACTGGTGCTGGGTTTAACATAGACTTGTAGACGTGTGATAGGTTTAACATAGACCTGTAAACGTGTGCAAGGTTTTAACATAGACCAGCAGACGTGTTCTTGGTATAACATAGACAAGTAGACGTGTGCTAGGTTTAACATAGACCTTCTGACGTGTGCAAGGTTTAACATATACCTGTAGACGTGTGCTAAAGTTCAGAGACCTGTAGACGTGCGCTAGGTTTTACATACAAATGTTGACGTGTGCTAGGTGTAACATAGATCTGCAGACGTGTTCTAGGTTAAACATAGACCTGCAGATGTGTGCTAGGGTTAACATAGACCTAGATACGTGTTCTAGGTTTAACATAGACCTGCAGCCGAGTTCTAGGTGTAACACAGATCGGCAGACTCCTGCTAAGTTCAACACTTACCAGTAGACGTGGGCTAGGTTTATCATAGACCTGCAGAAGAGTGTTAGGTTTAACACAAACCTGCAGACATGTTCTAGGTTTAACATAGACCTGCAGACTTGTGCTAGTTTTAATATAGACCTGTAGACGTGTGCTAGCTTTAACACAGACCTGTAGACGTGTGCTAGCTTTAACATAGACATGCAGACGTGTTCTCCGTATAATATAGACCAGTAGACGTGTGCAAGGTTTAACATAGGCCTTTACACGGGGGCTAGGTTTAACATAGACCTGTAGACGTGTGCTAGGTTTAACATAGACCTGTAGACGTGTGCTTGGTTCAACACAGACCTGTAGATGTCGGCTAGGTTTAACATAGAACTGCAGAAATGTGGTAGGTTTAACCAAGACCTGTAGAGTTATGCTAGGTGTAACATAGACCTGTAGACGTGTGCTAGGTTTTACATAGACCTGCAGACGTGTTCAAGGTATAACATACACCAGTAGACGTGTGCTAGGTTTAACATAGGCTTGTGGACGTGTGCTAGGTTACACAGAGACCTAGAGATGTGTGCTCGGTTTTATATATACCTGTAGACGTGTGCTAGCTTAACATAGACCATCAGACGTGTTCTAGGTTTACCATAGACCTGTAGACGTGTGCTAGATTTTACATAGACCTGTCGACGTATGCTAGCTTAAACATATACCTGCAGACGTATTCTATGTTAACCACAGACCTGTAGACGCGTGCTAGGTTGTGCATAGACCTGCAGACTGGTGCTAAGTTTAACATAGACCTGTAGACGTGTGCTAGGTTTCACATAGAACTGTAGACATGTGCTAGGTTTAACATAGACCTGCAGAAGTGTGCTAGGTTTAACATAGGCCGTCAGACGTGTTCTTGGTATAACATAGACCTGTAGACGTGTGCTAGGGTAAACATAGCCCGGTAGACGTGTGCTAGGTTTAACACAGACCTGTGGACGTGTGCTAGGTGTAACATAGACCTGCAGACGTGTGCTAGCTTTAACATAGACCTGTAGACGCGTGCTAGGTTTAACACAGACCTGTGGACGTGTGCTAGCTTTATCATAGACGTGCAGACGTGTACTAGGTTTAACATAGACCAGTAGACGTATGCTTGATTACACATGGACCTGCAGACGTGTTCTATGTTTAACATTGACCTGTAGACGTTTGCTAGGTTTAACATAGAGCTGTAGTCGTGGGCTAGGTTTAATATGGATTTGTAGACGTGTTGTAGGTTTCAGATAGATCTGCAGACGCGTACAAGGTTAAACACACACTTGCAGACGTGTGCTAGGTGTAACAAAGACCTGTAGACGTGTGCTAGGTTTAACACCGATCTGCAGACGCGTACTAGGTTAAATATAGGCCAGCAAACGTGTGCTAGGTTTTTCATAGACATCTAGACGTGTGCTAGGTGTAACATAGACCTGCAGACGTGTGCTAGGTTAAACCAAGACCTGTATACGTGTGCTAAGTTTTAACGTAGACCTGTAGACGTGTGATAGGTTTAACATAGACATGTAGACGTGTTCTAGGTTTAACGTAGACCTGCAGACGTGTGCTTGCTTTAACATAGACCTGCAGACGTGTGCTCGGTTTAACATATACCTGTAGACGTGTGCTAGGTTTTACATACAAATGTATACGTTTGCTAGGGTTAACATAGACCTGTATACGTTTGCTAGGGTTAACATAGACCTGGAAACGTGTACTAGGTTTAACATAGAATTGTTGATGTGTCCTAGGTTTAACATACAATTGTAGACGTGTGCTAGATTAAAAATAGACCTATACAAGTGGGCTAGGTTTACCATAGACCTGTAGACGTATGCTAGGTTAAACAAAGACCTGCAGACCTGTTCTAGGTTTACCATAGACCTGTAGACGTATACTAGGTATTACATAGACCTGCAGACGTGTTCTAGGTTTAACATAGACCTGTAGACAAATGCTAGTTTTAACATAGACCAGTAGACGTGTTCTAGGTTTAACATAGACTTCCATACGCTTTCAGGGATTAAAAACGACCTGCAGACGCGATATATCATGGACCTGCAGACCTTTGCTCGGTTTAATATATACCTGTAGACGTGTTCTAGGTTCACCATAGACCTAGAGACGTGTCCGAGGTTAAACATAGACCTGTAGACGTATGCTAGGTTAAACATATACCTGCAGACGTGTTCTAGATTTGATAAAGACCTGTAGACGCGTGCCAGGTTTAACATAGACCTGTAGACGTTTGCTAGGTTTAATATAGACTTGAAAACGTGTGCTAGGTTTAACATAACCAGCATACGCGTGCTAGGTATAAAATAGACCTGTACTCGGGTGCAAGGTTTGTACATAGACCAGTAGATGTGTGCTAGGTTAAAAATAGACCTTTAGACGTGTGCTAGGTTTAACATAGACCTGAAATGTGTTCTAGGTTTAACACAGACCTGTAGACGTGTGCTAGGTTTAACATAGGCCTCTAGACCTGTGCTAGGTTTAACATAGACCAGTAGACGTGTTATAGGTTTACCATAGACTTGTGAACGTGTGAGAGGTTTAACATAGCCCTGTAGTCGTGTGCTATGTTTAACATAGACGTGTAGACGTATATTGGGTTTAATACAGACCTGCAGACGTGTGCTAGGGTTAACATAGCGCTGTAGACGTGTGCGAGGTTAACATAGACCTGTAGACGTATGCTAGCCTAACCATAGACCTGCAGACGTTGTATACGTTTAACATAGACCCGTAGACGCGTGCTAGGTTGAACATAGACCTGTAGATGTGTGCTAGGTTTAACAGAGGCCAGGAGACGTGTGCTAGGTTTAACATAGAGCTTTAGAAGTGTGCTAGGTTTACCATAGACCTGTAGACGTGTGCTAGGTGTAACATAGCTCTGTGTACATGTTCTACGTTTAACATAGACCTGTAGATGTATGCTAGCTTTAACATAGACCTTTAGACGTGGTCTATCTTTACCATAGACTTGTAGACGTGTGCTAGGTTTTACATAGACCTGTAGACGTGTCCTAGATTTAACATAGACCTCTAGAAGTATGCTACATTAAACATAGACCTGCAGACGTGTGGAAGGTGTAAAGTAGCCCTGTAGACGTGTGCTAGGTTTAACATAGACCTGTAGACGTATGCTAGCTTTAATATAGACCTGCAGACGTGTTCTAGGTTAAACATAGACCTGTAGACGCGTGCTAGGTTGTACACAGACCTGCAGACTGGTGCAAGGTTTAACATAGACAAGTAGACGTGTGCTAGGTTTAACATAGACCAGTAGACGTGTGCTAGGTTTAACATAGACCAGTAGACGTGCGCTAGCTTCAACATAGACCAGTAGACGTGTGCTAGGTTTAACATAGACCAGTAGACGTGTCCTAGGTAGAACATAGACCTGTAGACGTGTGCTAGGTTAAACACCGGCCTGTAGACGTGTGCTACGTGTTACATAGACCTGCAGATGTGTTCTAGGTTTTACATAGATCTGCAGACTAGTTCTAGGTTTTACATAGACCTCCTGTAGACGTGTGCTAGGTTTAACATAGACATTCAGACGTGCTCTAGGTTTAAAATAGACCTGTGAACGTGTGCTAGGTTACACATAGTCCTGTAGACGTGTGCTAGGTTAAACATAGACCTATAGATGTGTAAGGTTCAACGTAGACCTGTAGACATGTGCTACGTTGTACATTGACCTGTAGACGTGTGCTTGGTTAACCATTGGCCTGTAGACGTCTACTAGGTTTAAATAGACCTGCAGACGTGTGCTAGGTTTAACATAGACCTGTAGACGTGTTCTTCGTTTAACATTGACGAGGAGACGTATGCTAGGTTTAACATAGACCTGCAGACGTGTGCTAGGTTTAACATAGACATGCAGACGTGTCCTAGGTTTAACATAGACATGCAGACGTGTGCTAGGTGTAAAATTGACATGTAGACGTGTGCTAGGTTTAACATAGACCTGTAGACGTGTGCTAGGTTTTACATAGACGTGTAGACGTGTGCTAGGGTTTACATAGACCAGTAGATCTGTGCTAGGTTTAACATAGTCCAGCAGACGTGTGCTAGGTTTAACATAGACCAGCGGACGTGTTCTAGGTTCACCATAGACCTGCAGACGTGTTCTAAGTTAAACATAGACCAGTAGACGTGTTCTAGGTTTAACATAGATCTGAAGACGTGTTCCTGGTTAAACGTAGACCTGCAGACGTTGGCTAAATTTAACATAGACCTGCAGACGTGTTCTAGGTTAAACATAGACCTGTAGACGTTTGCTAGGTGTGGCATAGACCTGCAGACGTATTCTAGCTTGTAGCATAGACCTGCAGACTTGTCCGAGGTTTAACATAGATCAGTAAACGTGTTCTTGGTTTAACATAGACCTGCAGACGTGTGTAAGGTTTAACATAGACCTGCAGATGTTTGTTCGGTGTTACATAATCCTGCAGACGTGTTCTAGGTTTAACATTGACATGCAGACATGTGCTTTGTTTAACAGAGACCTGCAGACGTGTTCTCGGTTTAACATAGACCTGCAGACTTGTGCTAGGTTTTACATGGACCAGTAGACCTATGCTAGGGTTAACCCAGACATAGAGATGTGTGTTAGGTTTATTATAGACCTGCAGACGTGTGCTAGATTTAACATTGACCTATACACGTGCGCTAGCTTAAACATAGGCCGGTAGACGTGTGCTAGGTTAAAGAGACCTGTAGACGTGTGCTAGATTTTACATATACCTGTAGACGTGTGCTAGATTTTACATATACCTGAAGACGTGTGCTAGATTTTACATAGACCTGCAAACGTGTTCTAGGTTTTACATAGACTTGCAGACGTGTTCTAGGTGTAACATAGACGAGTAGCCGTGTGCAAGGGTACACATAGACCTGTAGACGTGTCTTTTATTTACCATAGACCTGTGGACATGTGTTAGGTTTACCATAGACCTTCAGACGTATGTTCGCTTTAACATAGACCTGTAGACGTGTGTTAGGTTTAACATAGACCTGCAGACATGTGCTAGTTTAAACATAGACTTGTACACGTGGGCTAGGTTCAACATAGGCATGTAGACGTAGTATCGGTTTTACATAGACCTGTAAACGTGGGCTAGGTTTAACATAGACCTGTACACGTTTTCTAGATTAAACATAGACCCTTAGACGCATTCTAGGTTTAACAAAGACCTGCAGACGTGTGCTAGGTGTAACATACACCTGCAGACGTGTTCTATATTTAACATAGACATGCAGACGTTTTCTATGTTAAACATAGACCTGTAGACGTATGTTACATAGACCTGTAGACGTGTCTTAGATGTACCATAGAGCTGTGGACATGTGTTAAGTATAACATAGACCTGCAGACGTGTGCTCGGTTTAACATAGACCAGCAGACGTGTTCTGTGTTTAACATAGTCCTGTAGACGTGTGCTAGGTTCAACATAGGTGTGCAGACGTTTGCTAGGTTTAACATAGACGTGTACACGTGGACTAGGTTTAACATAGACATGTAGACGTGTGCTAGGTTAAACATAGATCTGCTGACAAGCTCTGGGTATAACATAGACCTTTAGACGTGTCTTAGATGTACCATAGACCTGTGGACATGTGTTAGGCTAAACATAGACCTACAGACGTGTGCTCGGTTTATCATAGACCTGCTGACCTGTTCTGTATTTAACAGTCCTATAGACGTGTGCAAGGTTAAACAAAGACCTGCAGACGTGTGCCAGATTTAACATAGACTGGTACACGTGTTCTAGGTTCAACATAGGCCTGTAGAAGTGGGCAATGTTTAACATAGACATGTTGACGTGTGCTAGGTTAAACATAGACCTGCAGACCTGCTCTAGGTATATCATAGACCTGTAGACGTGTGCTAGGTTAAACACAAACCTGCAGACGTGTTCTCGGTTTAACATAGACCTGCAGACGTGTGCTTAATTTTAACATAGACCAGTAGACGTGTGCTAGGTTTAATATAGACATGTAGACGTGTGCTACGTTTAAACTAGACCTTCAGACGTGCTTTAGGTTAAACATAGACCTGTATACGTGTGCTAGGTTTAACATAGACCTGTAGACGTGTGCTAGGTGTAACATACACATGCAGACGGGTGATAGGTTACACATAAACCTGTAGACTTGAACTAGGTTTTACATAGACCTGTAGACGTGTGCTAGGTTTAACATCGACCAGTAGACGTGTACTAGTTTTAACATAGACCTGCGCAGGTGTTGTAGTTTTACCATAGACCTGCATCAGTGTTCTAGGTTTTACATAGACCTGCAGACATTTGCTAGGTTTAACATAGATCTGCAGACTTGTGCTAGGTGTAACACAGACCAGTAGACGTGTGCTATGCTTAACATAGACATGTAGACGTGTGTTATGTGTAACATCCACCAGTAGACGTGTACTAGGGTTAACGTAGACCTGCAGCCGTGTGTTAGGTTTGACATAGACCTGAAGACGTGCGCTAGGATACACATAGATCTATAGAACTGTGCTACGTTTAACAGACATGTAGACCTGTTCTAGGTTTTACATAGACCTGGACACGTTTTCTGCGTTTTGACATAAACCTTTCACACACATAGCCGTGTGCTAGGTTTAACGTAGACCTTCAGATATGTGCTAGGTTTTATATAGACCTGCAGACGTGTTCTAGGTTTAACAAAGACCTGCAGACGTTTGCTAGGTTAAACATAGACCTGTAGACGTGTGCAAGGTTAAACATAGATATGTAGACGTATGCTAGGTATATCATAGACCTGCAGACGTGTGCTGCTTTAACATAGACCTGCAGACTGGTGCTAGGTTTAATATAGACCAGCAGACGTGTTCTGTGTTTAACATAGACCTGCAGACGTGTGCTAGTGTTAACATAGACCTGCAGACGTTTGCTCGGTTAAACATAGACCTGCAGACGTGTGCTCAGTTTAACATAGACTTTTAACCGTGGGCTAGGTATAACATAGGCCTGTAGACGTATTCTAGGTTTAACATAGACCTGTAGACGTGTGCTAGGTTTTACATAGACGTGTAGACGTGTGCTAGGTTTAACATAGACCTGTTGACGTGTGCTATGTTGAACATAGACCTTCAGACGTGTTCTAGGTTAAACATAGACCTGCTTACGTGTGCTAGGTTTACCATAGACCTGTTGACGTGTGCTAGGTTTAACATAGACCTGCAGACGTGTGCTCGGTTTAACAAAGACCTGTAGACGTGTGCTCGGTTATACATAGACCTGTAGACGTGTGCTAGGGTGTACATAGACCTGTAGACGTGTGCCCGGTTTAACATAGACCTGCAGACGTGTTCTAGGTTCAACATAGACTTGCAAACGTGTGCTCGGTTTAACATAGATCTGTAGACGTGTGCTAGGTAAAACATAGACCAGTAGACGTCTGCTAGGTACAACCTAGACCTGTAGACGTGTTCTAGGTCTGACATAGACCTGCAGACGTGTGCTAGTTTTTACATAGACCTGTAGACCTGTGCGAGGTTTAACATAGACCTGTAGACGTGTTCTAGGTTTCACACAGACCTGCAGACGTATTCTAGGTTTGACATGAAAATGTATGCGTGTGTTCGGTTAAACATAGACCTCTAGACGTGTTCTTGGTGTAACGTAGACCTTCAGACGTGTGCTAGGTTTAACATAGAACTATAGACGTGTGCTAGCTGTAACATAGGCCTGTAGACGTGTTCTAGGTTTAAAATAGATCTGCAGTTGTGTGTTAGTTTTAACAGACCTGCAAACATGTTCGAGTAAAACGTAGACCTTTAGACGTGTTCTAGGTTTGACATAGACCTGCAGACGTATGCTAGGTTTTACGTAAACCTGTAGACGTGTACTAGGTTTAACATGGAACTGTAGACATGTCTTAGATTTACCATAGGCCTGTGGACATTTGTAAGGTTTACCATAGACCTACAGACGAGTGCTCGGTTGACATAGACCTTTAGACGTGTGTTATGTTTAACAGAGACCTGCAGCCGTTTTCTATGATTAACATAGACAGTAAGACGTGTGCTAGGGTAAACATGGACCTGCAGCCGTGTGCTTGGTTTAATAAAGACTTGTACACGTGGGCTAGGTTCAACATAGCCATGTAGACGTGTGCTCGGTTAAACATAGACCTGTAGACGTGTGCTAGGTTTGACATAGACCTGCAGATGTGCTCTAGGTATTACATAGACGTGTAGACGTGTGCTAGGTTTAACATAGACCTGCAGACGTGTTCTCTGTTTAACATAGACCTTTAGACGTGTGCTAGGTTAAACAGTGACCTGTAGACGTGTGCTAGGTGTAACATAGACTTGTACACGGGGGCAAGGTTCAAAATAGGCCTTTAGACGAGTGCTAGGTTTAACATAGACCTGTACGCGTGTGCTAGGTTTTACATAGGCCTGTAGACGTGTACTATATTTTACATAGACCTGCAGACGTATTCTAGGTTTAACATTGACCTGTATACGTGTGCTAGGTCTAACATAGACCAGTAGACGTGTGCTAGGTTTAACATAGACCTGTAGACGTGTGCTAGGTTAAACATAGAACTGCAGACGTGTTCTAGGTTTAACATAGACCTTCAGACATGTGCTAGGATTAACATAGACCTGTAGAATGTGTGCTAGGTTACACATAGACCTGTAGACGTCTGCTAGGTTAAACATAGACCTGTAGACGTCTGCTAGGTTAAACATAGACCTGTAGACGTGTTCTAGGTTAAACATAGACCTGTAGACGTGGGCCAGGTTTTACATAGACATGTAGACGTGTGCTAGGTTCAACATAGTCCTGTAGACGTGTACTAGGTTTTACATTGACCTGTAGACCTGTGCTAGGTTTAACATAGACCTGCAGATGTGCTCTATGTATTACATAGACCTGTAGACATGTGCTAGGTTTAACATAGACCTGTAGACGTGTGCTAGGTTTAACATAGACCTGCAGACGTGTGCTAAGTTTAACATAGACCTGCAGACGTTTTCTAGGTTTAACATAGACCTGCAGACGTTTTCTAGGGTTAACATAGACCCGTAGACGTGTGCTAAGTTTTAGATAGACCTGTAGACGTGTTCTCGCTTTTACGTAGACGTGCAGACGTGTGCTAAGTTTAACATAGACCTGCAGACGTGTGCTTAGTTTAACATAGACCTGTAGACGTGTGCTAGCTTTTACATAGGCCTCCTGACGTGTGCTAGGTTAAACATAGACCTGTAGACGTGTGCTAGGTTCAACATCGACCTGCAGACGTGTGCTAGTGTAACGTAGACCTGCAGACGAGTTCTAGGTTTTATATAGACCTTCATACGTGTGCTAGGTTTAACATAGACCTGTGGACATGTGTTAGGTTTACCATAGACCTGTGGATGTGTTCCAAGTTTACCATAGACCTGTCGATGTGTGTCAGGTTTACCATCGACCTATAAACGTGTGCTAGGTTTACCATAGAGCTTTGGACTTGTGTCAGGTTTCAAATCGGCTTTTATAGTCTGTAACTGCGTCTGCTTTTAGACTACTGAGCGTCTTTACCAGCTTTGAAGTTCTTCTGTTGCTATTACTTCATGAGAGAACTCTCAGGAGTTGGTGCATGAAGTGTGGCTAAACCAGCGAAGTCTCCACTTTAAAAGAGATTGGTTAAGCGGATTGCATGGATACAGTTGTTTTACAACACCAATCAGAAAAGTCGTCATAATTCACAACACCAATCAGAAAAGTCGTCATAATTCACAACACCAATCAGAAAAGTCGTCATAATTCACAACACCAATCAGAAAAGTCGTCATAATTCACAACACCAATCAGAAAAGTCGTCATAATTCACAACACCAATCAGAAAAGTCGTTATAATTCACAACACCAATCAGAAAAGTCATCATAAATTATAAATTTTATTTGACTAATTTGTTTTTGTAAAATTCAGGAACGTCATTTGTAAATCCACATTAATCTCGACCTCGTCGCCAATTCGTTGTGTTCGTAAGAATGATATCTGTGGTTGCTGGTTCTGAGAATTAGCAAGAACGCTTCGTATGAGCATGAAACTATTTAGTAACAAAAGAAAAAGAATGATAACTTTACAAGATCGATATGATAAATAATGTTAGTTTGCTACTTTTGTCCGTTTTGACTGACAAGGGGAGACAATCCTACTCTTTTAGAGTTATTTCCCTTTATTTCCACTTATCACGAT
Source organism: Euprymna scolopes (assembly GCF_053919585.1). NCBI lineage: Eukaryota > Metazoa > Mollusca > Cephalopoda > Sepiida > Sepiolidae > Euprymna > Euprymna scolopes. The sequence goes on along the minus strand of NC_136493.1, from coordinate 35,914,604 downwards.
CAAGGAATACATTTTGCATTCATTATTAGTCTTTACGAGTCTTTTCAGAAGTCAGCTGAATTTGAAAGCATATGGTTTTAAGAACAAGGTAGATCAGTCCATATGTAGACAAAGTGGGGAGGGAGAGAAATTGTACTGAGCACTGATATAAAAAAAACAGGTGGTATTCCCTGAAGTCTGAGGAACAACATGTCCCCCCAGATTTGCAGTACTTGTTCTTTTCTTCTCCCCCTTTAGTCTTACCTTTATGAAAAGTGATTTTTAGATGCAGAGATGCATCACCATGCTGAATTTGATTTTGTCAGAAATTGATCTAAACACTATTGTTATAGTTGAAGACTTCAGATAGATGCTGAATTTAAACAATCCAATGATTAACTGACTTTTATAACAACCTGGAACCGTGCCTAAATTTTGAACATGGGTTCTCCAATATTTGGCAGAAAAGCAATCACAAAGCGCAAATAGACATTTTCAATTCTCTGCTTGAGCTTGAAGGAACCCCCTTCATCAGACAGAATAGTAAATGCGGATGAAAAATGAATATCTTAAAATGTATAATTGTAGAGGCATTGGCTTCGTCAAGTTGACCAGACTAAGCTACAATAAAAATGAATCCCTATCTAAAAAAGGTTAGGGTTTGATCAGTTGCTGTTGAAAGACTTATTGTCATCGATTTATTTGATTTATTATTTTTTTTTTTACAAAAGAATCACCGCTTATCAAGGCCACTAGGTGATAAGAATGAATTAATATAAGAAGGTTGGTGAGACAATACTCTTATGATGGGTAGTGGTGGAAATTAGGTAGAATTTGATTATTTAAAAGGGGGGCTCAACAAGAACTTGTTTACATTACACTTGAAAATGATCAAGCTGGAAAGCAGCCCTACAGTATAGAGTTCCACAGGCAGTCAGTTGTAGGAAAGAGACTTTTGTTCATGGAATTTGTGCTCTAGACTTAGAGAGAAGGAGACATTATTGACAGTGGTTGCAGGATGATGCATGCTTCTCGTTAATTTTTGAAGGAGGAGGGTCATAGATTGAAGCTCAGTCGAGCGCCTGCCATGAAAATAATAAGAGAGCAGCAATAGACTCGCAATGTCTCTTTTGTGAGAAAGAGGTTGTAAAGAGGAGAAAAGTACATCCCCCACTAAATTTCGAAGTCAGTTTTGAACGCTGTCAAGCTAGGAAACGATGCTCTGACCAGCTCTTTCCCAGATGTGGCAACAGTATTCCATCGGAGCTCTTATACAGATAGAGGATTGTGTCGGAATTAAGATATGTTCTGGAGCAATAGAATGATCCAATCATTTTTTTTCCAGTGCACTTGACAACAGATTTGATGTAACTCTTCAATTTCAGGTTCAGAATTAAGGACAGTTCCAGAAGCTTATATTTGTTAAGTATTTCATGAAAGTAAAAAATTGTGTTGGACATAAATAAAACTTCTGACTAGCGAGTTTTCTAGAATCAGTTAATAAAAATTAGTATAATGATTCTAGACATAAGGTTTAGTATCATTACATCTTGATTTTAATCATCATAAGAAAACATAAAATAGGACAAAAGTGTTCTTTTCTAATTTTACTATCCTGGGACGGGTATTCTTCTAGTGTATAATCCTGACTTGAGATAGTGGTTTGTCTAGCCGCACTGGTGAGCTGTGATACAGTGAAATAGTACTGTATATGGATGACTATAATGCTCCCTATCTTTGGTTGAGCATACTGGGAAGTGATATACAAACTGCCATTAGCATATTAATTGATGCTCTTTGTGCAAACAAATTGAGCTTGGGTAAATACCTCCAACAAACCTGACCAGCAGCTAAATCCCACCCCTACACAGTAGAGATCTCTAGGAGTAAGAAAGCCTTCTACGTCAATAGTTTCTTCCCCAGAACTGCTAGACTTTGGAACTCCCTTCTAGGATTCTGCTTTCCCAACTGTACTGACATGCAGAAGTTCAAGTGTAATGTACACAGACATCTTGCTGCTCATTTCCCTTCATAATATCCCTACAATTTATGTCCCCAATAGTAGCCTCCTACTTCAAAGTGGCACTGTGCCTTAAAAAAAATGGGCCGAGAGTGAAAGAAGGAAGAAATCGATTTTTCAATATTTTTTCATGAATTTTTTGTTAATTTTAGCTGAAAATTTCTATTTTGCAGATCATTATTATTATAGCATATAATAATAAGTGGAAAAATTAATCCTAAAAATGCTTGGCGAGGATATAAAAAAACGAATTGCAGGATTAAGTCAGACCAAAATGACTTACGAGCAGATTTTTGATATTTTAAGAAAAGAAAATGTGAAAACATCTCTTTCTGTAGTGAAGCGAATTGTTCAAAGATTCAAAGTCAAACGCTTGGTAAAAGGGAAATCTGGATCTGGTCGCCCTAGAGCATCCACTTTGAAGGACGACCACAGGCTTAAATTAACTGTTCTGAAGGATTGAAATAAAACTTATGTTGATCCTAGCAAAGAATTCAAGACAAGGGCTGCAAATTCTCTTTCTATCTAGGCGAATGAAAGGAATAGGATTTTCCTCTAAAAGGTGTGCAAAGAAGCCATTTTTATCTAAGTGAACATCAATGATAGAAAGAAATTTTTCTCGTGTTATTGCAAGGAAGATACAGACTAGTTCAGGAATGTTTTCTGGTCAGATGAATCAAGATTTTATCTTGTCAGTGATGCTCCCGTTACTCCTGAACGGTGCAATCGGAAAACTGGAAATAGATTTTCACCAAATTGCATAAAAACAACCGTTAAACACGGGAATGGATGGATAATGGTATGGAGAACTTTTACTGCAGCAGGAGTTGAGGAACTTATTAGATGTGAGAAGTCAATCAAGGCAAAGAAACACATTCGAATATTAGAAACAGAACTGTTACTAAGTATCCAGATGCTGAGAATATCCAAGAACATTATTTTTCAACATGATAATGCCCCTGCACACACTGCTAATGGTTTTCTGATAATTCAATTGATGTGATATTTTGGCCAGGTCAAACCCCCGATTTAAACCCAATCGAGAATATTTGGTCCATACTATCTCATGCATTGGCTGAAATAACTTTTGAGAACAATGGCAAACTGTGGGAAGCTGTGCAAAGCGAATGGAATAGCATCTCCTCTTCACAGTGTTCCACTTTGGTTGAGAGCATGTCTAAAAGGATTGATCTTTTAAAGAAATCAAAAGGGAATGCGATTCCATACTAAGCATTTATTAAAGTAAATGTCTTGTTCTGTGTTATTAGTCTTGTTTAAGTTTCCTTGTTCAATTGTTCTTTGTTCAATATAGCTTTTAGTGCAATAAAATGTATCACATTTATTTGGCCCATTTTTTTTTTTTTGCTCACGAGTGTGTGTATATATATATATATATATATATATATAATATATAATATTCCCCCTCGCTAATCTTTCACAAAAAACACCTGTCTACCTGTAACCACTATCAATAATTTTCTCCACTCTTTATCTGGGCCTAAATCAAAATGTAGATCCCATGAACAAATATTCTTTCTTAGAACTACACGCCTGTGGAACTCTCTTCCGTTTGCCTGTCTCCCACTTCACTACAACTTCGATGTCTTCAAGTCCAACATAAACAAATTCCTGATAAACTGCTCCCCTTAAGTAATCCAATTTGTCAAATCTCCATTACTAACATTTACAACGATATTATCCCATTGATTACTGTACACGCAATAACCCTTATCCTCGAGCGGCCTTTGGGCCTTGATAAGTGCTGACTCCTATTTAAAAAAAAAAAACAATAAAAGAAAAATATTCCAAAGGACTTTCTTGTAGTATTGATTAAAATGAGTGTCATTTTCATGTAATCTCCAATCTTCTTCACGGAATCTTCGGTTTAATGTCTGTGTTACATGTCGGCATGTGTTGGACAGTTTTTAGAAATTGATTTTCAAGCCAGCCTATCTCTGGCTAAGTCCTTATTAGCTTTCTTTCTCTCATGTTTTCCTTGGTCTTCTTCTGTGAAATGGATCTGCTATTGAAACTTGTTTTTCCTCGGCCGGTCATGACGATGGTCTGTCTTAGTTTATTATATTTTTGGTTAAAGGGTGAGATCCCTCACTGCCCCACGGGCCGGCACCTGTGTAGGCTGGCAGTGGTCGGCTGGCATTAGGCAGCGGGCCAATACAGCCCCTTACTGGCACTTCCAAAATCGGAGAAGCCCAGACCTACATTGCGACCGTGACTAGAGGCTGCTCGCACACAGAGGTCGTTTGTGTGTGCGCCGAAACGATCCCGGACCGGCCTACAAATGGGGGCAGCAAATGAGACTGCCCTATCGGCGACAAAAGGCTTCAGCGTCACAGGCGAGAGGAGCGTCCTCCCCTAAGGTTGACTCATTATAGTGATGGTAGGTCGGCTCTTATGTTCCTCGCATGTAAGTGTTGTAACACTTCAGCGAGCCCACCATCACCAGAAACGCGACATCTGCAATCCTTAAGTTTTTTAGGTCTACTCGTGTCCATTATATCGGTGTTACTACCAAATAGGTGACTATTTGGCAAGACCAGGTACTGTATATAGGACGTCGACACCTCTCTCCAAGAATCGCAAAAACCTAAGTTGTCATCTCCCATGATCAGGATATATATTGGCGACTGGTGACTAAAGAATGGGTTTAAAAGACTATGAAATGCTAGTGACCAGGTAGCTCTATCAACGTTCTCTGATAGGGGCGCCCCAGACGATTAGCAATAAACTAAAAACAAAATATAAATTTAGATGAGAACATGTGAAAACCTGAAAATGATATGAAATGATAAAAACATTTTTATTTAGTTTTTTTGTTGTTATTGTTGTTGTTTAAGTAATAAAAACAAAAAAATAAATAAAAATGAGTTTATCATGTCATAACATTTTCAGATTTTCAAATGTTCTCATCTAAATTTATATATAAAAAATGTTTTCTAAAATGTGTAACTTTCCATTTTTTAAAAACAAAATGTCTCTGTTCAATCTTGACAGACTAGAGACACCCACTGAAGGGTGCCTGCGAGTGAAGGTTTTGTGGCAAGAGTTGCACAATCTCCAACCTCACCTTTCCTGAGTTGGAACTATTCTAATTCCAGTTGCAAGTATATACGTTCAGAATTACGAGAAACATTGTCGATATGAGTGGAGAACACATACAGTGCCTAGTATTCTCAAATGGTCACTCATATGGTATTGGCCAGACTTATCGTTGCTTAACTTGGGTGATCTGGCAGGAACCAGTGTGTCAATGTAATAAACTCCATGTCAACTAAAATATTTTAGAACTACACAAGACTGTACTTCAACCAACAGAGAATAAGCTATCTTAGCAATGGCCGAGACTCTAGTGACTTTAGTGTTGAGCTTTTTCAAAATATCATTTCACTTTTTCAAAATATCATTTCACTTTTTCAAAATATCATTTCACCAAGTAATTTAACGAAATATGCTCTGACGAACTTATAGCACTTGTGCTCCCTAGACGTAAATACCTCACCCCAACTAACTCGGCAAGTAGCAAAACTCCACATCTTCACTGTAGAGATCCCTAGATGCCAGAAAGTCTTTGACTCGTATAGTTTCTTTCCTCAAACTGTTGAGCTTTGGAATTCCCTTCTCGTTTCCTGCTTCCCTGGCTGTACTAACATGTTGAGATTAAAATGTAATCCAAAAAGATATCTCGCTTTTCAACTCGCTTCATAATGCCCCTATAAACATGGTCCCAAATAGTAGTCCCTTACATGCAAGTAGCAATATGGGGGTGAAGAATAGTTGACAAAAAAAAAAAGAAGCTCAATGATATGAATAGAAAAATATAACCGAGCTGATATGATTCTGTGGTAGCTTTCGTTCAATCTTGACAGACTATGGATACTCACTGTAAGGATGCCCGTGCATGGAGTTTTTGTGGCAAGAGTTGCGCAATTCCAACCACACCTCTCCTTAATAATCGACATTGTTAAATACCAGTAGCAAATGGAGGGTGAGGAGGATTGGAAACAATGCCGAGATAAGTGGAGAGCATATGCAGCACCTAGAATTCCCAAATGGTTACTCATCTGATATTAACCAGGCTCAATGTTGCTTAACTTTGGTGATCTGACAAGAACAGGTGCGTCAACGTGATTATGCCATAACTATATCATTCTATACACCTTGCAGGACCCATCATTACACCAGTTTTCATTCCCCAAAAGAAAATAGCAAACTTGACCAAACTTTAATGGCTTTGGCATGAACCCACTATAGAAGCATCCTAAATCCAAATAACATGCTGTGCTCTGTGAGACGTGGCATCTTCATCATCATTCTTTTGGTCAGCATCCAAGATAAATTCTAGATACATTCTTCCATGTTTGTAAGATTAAGTTCTTGTGTTTAACCAATCAAATCAGTTTATCGCGACACTACTAACACTGCGATGATGATAGTGTTATCGCGTTCGCTTGCCATCATGCAAATTTTTCATGTGAGCAATGGATGTATTAGATGGTGGGGGTCAAAGGTGAATGCGGTAAATAATTGGGCGAGTGATAAGAGGAATTTTATGAGGAATAGAATGATGTAAATATTTAAAACAATGAAAGGAAATATGGAAGAAAAAGGCAAGTACGAGAATAAAGTGAGAAAAAGAGAAGAAAGAAAAATAGAAAAGCTGTTATAACACCACTAGAGAGTTTGTTAAATAGTTGGAAATTAAAAAACTTTCATATATATATATATATATATATATTGTATTTTGTGTACAGAAAGTTATTAGATGAGACAAGTCATTGGTACCGTCAGTTTCAAGCCCGATAGTTAGGACCGTTGTAGATATCCATGATATCCATATCAAGCCCTCTTACGCCAATACTCATCCCTGAGATGAGTATTGACTAAAGAGAGCTTGATATGGATATCTAAAACGGTCCTAATTATCGGGCTTGAAACCGACGGTACCAATGACTTATCTCATCTAACAATTTTCTGTACACAAAATACAAAATATAAATACGCTCTTAGTTTTCGGATTTTCCTTTTAATTGAGCACTCTGCTGGATTTCTTTTTCCAAAAAAAACTAATCATATGTGTGTGTGTGTATATATATATATATATATATATATATATATATATATATATATATATATAGGCAGGTCGCCCGGTATTGTCTGGTCGTAAAATACGCTTAAATATGATATTCTGATTAATGCAGATTTCGTATTTATTATTATATTATATTGGACCCAATACATAGCAATGATTTAAAAAAATTTTTTTAATGATTTGTGCGCTACGAGAAGTGAAACCAAAACGTTTAACTTACAATTTACTTTTTCCTTTGACGTTAATGCCTAAGCTATGAAGACATACTTGCTGCAAGACAAAAAATTAAAACATGAAGCAATAGCTATTACGTTAAGCATGCATATTTGTAATGCTATTATTGTTCGACCTTCACCTGACAAATTCCATTTTTTTGATTTTCACACTTTTGCACTATTTCCGGCTAAAACCCAAATATAAAGTTTCGCATGGGTTTGAATACCCTATATATTAAGTTTGATGTCTGTACACCAAAAAAAAATGACAGAGGAGTTTGGTAGGTAAATGTTTTTAAACAGATATATATATGCATACATAAATATATATATAGAAAGAGGCTTGTGTTTACTATATATTATTGACGCAAATATTACGCAAGTATAAATCATGTAGAATATCTGCATGAATATAATTACATAATAGTTTACTAAAGATGATCATCCCATAAGAAAACCGAAAAAACTAACAGGGAATTAATTAAAATGAATGTTTAAAAGAATATGCGAATTAGCTAGATCTTTTGCAGATGAATGCAATTCGAAGATCCATATATAACAAAGTATTTTTTTAAATAAATAGAAAATAGGGTTTTTAATATTAATATCAATACACAAACAAAATTCATGTGAGTGTGTATATATATATACATATATATATATATATATATATATATATATATATATATAAAGAGAAAGAGTGTTATTCACTGACCAACTGTTTCGCTGTATCACAGTTTTTTAGTGCAGCTAGACTAGCATCCATATTAAGCCTGGAATTGAACCTACAACATCGAGTTGATGATCAGCAATTCTACTCACTGAGCTATGGGATTGGCGCTCGTAAATGATATCTTCAAAGTATTTATATAAACATTGACCACCACTTTTCAAACGCCCCGTTTGTTTATTTACAAGCGAAGAACTTTGCATTACGCTAAGTAAACAGTAGGCGATATCATTTAAGGATAGTGCTCTACCAAGAAATGTAGTCATCGTCATTTACAGAGAAACTGTTTTGCTGTATCACAGCTCTTCTTCAGTGCGACTAGACGAACACTTATCACAAGCCAGGAATCAAACTTACAACGGTTTAGTTAATAATCGGCAGTTCTGACCACTGAGTGGTCTAGTTCATTTAATAAATCTTATTCGCATTTTCTGATGCATTTTTTTTTTTTTTAATCTAAAAAAACTGAATTTCACGAATTTTACGGTAATATATTTTACAGCTTTGGATTTAAATTAAAATTGTCATAATGTTTGATATATTTTGTTTATATTAATTTGTCATATTCGGTATTACTATGCCTAGAAATTTATTTAATTTAGACAATTAGAAAAAATAATTATGTATTTTTTAGATGAGGCTTATCAATTATTTATTCATCGCTATTAGGATTATCAATTTATTTATTTTTAACAATTAGGATAATTAATTATTTTTTAACAATTAGGATAATTAATTATTTTTTTTAGTAATTAGAATTATCAACTTATTCATTTTTAACATTTAGGATTATCAATTATTTATTTTTAGCAATTAGGGTAAGCAAATTATTTTTAATAATTAGGATTATCAGTTATTTATTTTTAATACTTATGATTATAATTTATTTCTAAAAATTAGCATTAGCAATTTATTTGAGTAATTTTATTTATTTTAGTAATTAAATACTTATGATTATAATTTATTTTAAAATATTAGGATTATCAATTTATTTTAGTAATTTTGATGATCAATTATTTTCAACAATTAGAATTATCAATAAGGATAAACAATTATTTACTTTTACAGTTAGGATTATCAATTCATTTACCTTTAGAAATTATAATTATCAATTTATTTTTAACAATTAGAATTATCAACTATTTATGTTTTACGATTAGATTTATCAATTTATTTGTTTTTAACACTTAAGATTATCAATTTATTTTTTTAACAATTATGATTTATTTTTTAGCAATTATGATTATCAATTTTTTTAACAATTAGGATTATTATTTTATTTATGTTAACAATTAGGATGAACAATTATTTATTTTTTACAATTATGATTTCTAATTAATTTTTAACAATTAGTATCATCACTTTATTTATTCTTAACAATTATGATCATCAGTTAATCATAATTGTAAAAAATAAATTATCAATGTATATTTAACAATTATGATTATCAATTTATTTTTAATAATTAGGATTATCAGTTTTAATTTTTATAAATAAAGATTATCGGGTTATTTATTTTTAGCAATTATGATTATCAATTTATTTTTAGTAATTATGATTATTAATTAATTTTAACAATTATGATTATCAATTATTTATTTTGAACAATTAGTATTATCATGCATTGTAAATTTATAAAGTTTTCACGATTATAAGGCACATTATAATTTAAAGTGATTTGCACTAATTGTGAAATACATTCCTATGAATGTCTTCGAGGATGCCTTCAGTGATACACTGCCTTCGTTGCCAATTTCCGGTTTCACATCATATTGTCTCAGACAGCAAACCCAACGAAACTCTAGTTATGATAGATAATCGCCTTTAAAGTTTCACCTGTGTGTGCCGACACTGAAACAAAAATCGTGTTCTGAAAATCTACGGTCTTTCTTAAATACGATATGGTCTAAAAAAAAAAAAAAAAAAAAAAAAAGTACATCAGCCATTAAAGTGTCGAAAAGGGAGATAAGTATGGCCCCTGTAACCGCAATCTTCAAGCTGTTCACATCTAGGGAAAATGCAGTTTTACTCCCAATTTTCCGTAAAAATTACTTTTAGCTAAAAATAATTTTCTACTTGATGAATTTCCGTAATTTTTGGATATGTTACTATTTTCGACATGACGACTGTTGTTTTCATTCTTAAAACCACATATTAAAAAAATCGATCTATCGACTCTATCTTAACAGTCTTTTTTTTTTTTTTCAACGAAAGGATAGAAAGAATCATGTTGGCGCATCATTAAAAATGAACCCAAGTAAATGTGAAGGTCACGAAAAGTTACGTTTGAGGCAATCCTTCGCTTCATTTCCTATTAATTTCTTTTTCATGGCTTTGATCTTTGTGGTCAAATCCATTCGCGCGCAGCTAGCACTTCACTTGTAATTTCCTTAAAAGCACGAACCCTTGCTGTTCGCATGATGACTATTTTGTCAGCGCTTTGCATAATGATTGCTCCCCAAAAAAAACCCTGCAACGAACCCTTATAGGGCCAAAGGATATCTTTCATCTATTTTGATAATTTATACGAGTATCATGAATGGAGAATTTATTTATATTTGACATTTAAAATTATCAATTTGTTTTTGTTTGAAACTCGGGACTAATATGCAGTCAGAATTTATTTTATTTTCCCATTTAGGATATAAGTTCATAAAAAAAAATCTATATATTAATACGATAGCGTGTGTGTTATTTTCTGTGTCACGCTTACATCCGGGTTGTTTGTTATGTACTTCCATTTCTTGACATAAATAATTTTATCAAGAATTATTCATAAATTTTCGGTTTCGATTTTAGCTTATGGCACTTAAGTCACCTATTTCTTTTATAAATAATTTTATCAAGAATTCTGTATAAGTTTTGGTTTCGATTATGGTTGAAGGAACTCATTTTATATATATATATATATATATATATATATATATATATATATATATATATATATATATATATATATAAAGAGCAAGTAGTTAATAAAACATGTTAAAAAACACTTTGAACACGATTCAAGCTAATGCACCCAAGTCATATGGATATATATGTTTGTTTTTTATTTTTGAAATCACAACTTTATAATATGTAAAACTCGATGGAACATTAACTCTATTATAATATATACGAAATCTGCAAGAATTAAAATAGTATATTTAAGTGTACTTTATGTCCGGGCTACGCTGGGCGTCCCTACTGGCTTAGATAAACACGTTTGCAGTTTTAACAATTTCTTGTTCTCTTTCGGTGGAGGAGAAATCCTTCACGACTGAGACAATTTTTATTTTTGTACCTTTTCTCCACGTTAAAAAACGACCCTGGTGTTTAACTTTGTCCCGTGGGGAGGCATAGTAAATAGGTACAATAATATCTGAGCGTCATTTATGCTGAATATCTACAGAAAGCCAACATCAATATATTACATATGAAAAAGTCTCCGTGTGGAATTTCCACAGGGCCGCTAGTAAATAAAAAAAATTCATAAAAAAAGGTAAATAAATAAATGAATGTTTAAAAATTGCGAGCTAAACAAAAATAAAAACTTGCGGTCGTCATTTCCGAAAGAACAGATACAAAAACAAAGAGTGAAGAAAGTCCAATATTTCTCGACTATTAACTGATCCCCCTGTATTGGATTTGAAACGATTATTGATACTTATCGAAGCCATTCTTATACAGAGCCTATATAAGAACACTGCCAGGCACATAAAGTATCTTTCACGTAAAATTTCATAACAATCAGCCCAGCCGTTTTTGAATCCATAGGGAACAAACATACACTCGTACACACACAAAGTTCCTTTTATATACTAGTCGAGAAGATGTATTATGACGGATCACATTTTATTTATTAAGAAGAACTCTCTCTCTCTCTCTCTCTCTCTCTCTCTCTCTCTCTCTCTCTCTCTCTCTCTCTCTCTCTCTCTCTCTCTCTCTTATATGGCTTTGTTACTTTGGTAAGTCAGCGGACAAAGTAAGAACATGGGAGTCCAAAACACTTGTGTTGAACCAATTACACTCAGGATCAAAGTGCGAATGCTTTACCGACGACACTCTAACATCTGAGCCAAACAAGAAAAGTAACTTTTAAAAGGACCAAACAAATGGCAACTAAATGAAACAGAATAAAATCCTGACATGACATGAAATACTTTCCTTTAAGAGGAGCCAGATTATTGGCACCGCTTCAACAACGACCATTCATGTTCTCGCCGTATGAAAGAAATTGCAATTTGCAAACACCCAATAGGGGAGAACCGTGAGGTCTGGTCACAGCAGTCGGTCAGTTCAAGACATAAAAATTTGATCAGCCTGAACTGTCCGCGGTCAGATGAATGACAGAAGGATATATCCATGGAGAAAGTGAGAGAGAGAGAGAGATAGTCCATAGCTCAGCAAATCGAGTATGAATACTTGCCAATCTAAGTTCTTGTCGAAGACAATTAAAAGAGAGAAAATAAGTGACACAATTTGTCTCGCCGATTCTTAAGAAGTTTTTTAGTTGAGTAGAAATTGCAATATCCGGCGGCTTTTGTTCGAAGCACACAGAGCTGAAATTTGATTTGGACAATTCCAAGATAAGGAGTTGGTGAATTGACCACATATGGAGGGAAAACGGAAACCATCTACCCTTATAGGACGAAGTAAAAATTATAGACAAAGGGAAATGGTGGGAGAGTATGACGACTCAAAGAAGCAGCACAAATGCTACTAAACTAAGTTAGTATAAAATCTAACAAAATATGGAAATCAATAATTATAAGCAATATATATGTGTGTGTGTGTGTGTGTGTGTGTGTGTGCAAATACATTTTTTTATAATATATATCCTTATTTAAGAAGCCCAATGTAATTACAGAGCAATATAATGAACAAATGACAAAAGACTATATTCCAAAGTTCATGATGCTGACCATCTTATAATTTATTCCTTTAATTCGGTTGACATTTATAATCCTTGACAATATCTGTTTCGTAGCGCAAAATCAATCACTTAATTATTATATCAATCAGTGAATCAATTATGCTCTTAACTCATCAGAAGAAATATCAATAATCAATCCGTCAAAAGGAAATAAAGTACGTTTTGACATGGATTTTCGGATTTTAATCATGTCAAAACGCACTTTATTTCCTTTTGACAGATTGAGTGTTGCTATTTCTTTTGATGAGTTAAGAGCATAATAGATTCACTGATTGATATAATAATTGAGTGTTGCTATTTCTTTTTTTTTTTATATATATTTTTCTACTCTTCCTCACCTTGATGTCAATTCGCACATGGCTCAGCATTTGCATACAACCGCCATATGCGCGTGTGAGGTCTGTTTTCATTGGATAGCAGATCAAGTACTAAATGATATGCTCAGCATTATCACCATCAGTTTAATGTGTATTTTACATGCTAGCACACGTTGAACGGCTTCAAGATATAACTTCAAAAGTAAGTTATCTCCGCCCAGGTCTTGATCCATTTTTCCATCAGGTCCATTTTTATCATTTCCTTTCATCTTTTTCTTGGTCTTCCCCCGTGTACCGAACCTGCTACCTCAACTGTCATAAATCAACTAAGCCCAGAACTTTCATCCATGTTTTCACTGTGGTCATCCCATCAGTCTGCCCTTCTGTAGACATTTCTCTGTATTGTCAAAATTTAATTTTCCATCAAACCTGTCTTTAAGACTCGCATTACACATCAATCATATCAGTTCTACACCATTTCTCTCCATGCAACGTATGTCCTCCATTCTCACTGGTCAGGTTTCACTTCCATATATTAGGATACTGTGTATATATGCCTGATATACTCTTCCCTTGGTCGACAGTGATAACGCTCTGCTGGTTAGTAATAGCAAAATTTCCTTGAACTTACTTCCTAATTATTGTAATCACATTAGCACCTACTCTACCCTGTGCTCCAATAATATGGTAATCAAACTTCTCGATAACCTCAATAGCTTTGAGTTCTACATATGCTCTCTCCACATTTGAGTTCTCATCTCTATCTCACACGAAATAGAATAAATCATCAACAAGTTTATTTTAAAAAATGTTCTTTTTTTAAGACACGTTTTAAATCTATTTAATGATTATTTAAAACTATCTAATGATGTTTTAAAACTATTTAATTACGTTTTAAAACTATTTAATTACGTTTTAAAACAATTTAATGATATCTAAAATCTATTTAATAGCATTTTAAGTCTATTTAATGATGTTTAAACCTATATAATGATGTTTTAAAAGTATTTAACGATGTTTTAAAACTGTTTAATGATGTTTTAAATCTATTTAATGATGTTTTAAACCTATTTACTGATTTTGAAATCTATTTAATGATGTTTTAAACCTATATAATGATGTTTGAAAACTATTTAATGATGTTGTAAATCTATTTAATGAATTTGAAATCTGTTTAATGATGATTTGAACCCATCTAATGAGTTTTTAAACCGATTTAATGATGTTTTAAAACTATTTAATGGTGTTTAAAATCTATTAAATGATGATTTAAACCTATCAAATGATGATTTAAACCTATCAAATGATGATTTAAACCTATCAAATGATGTTTTTAAACTATTTAATGATGTTTTAAAACTATTGAATTATGTTTTAAAACTATTTAATGATGGTTAAAACTATTTAATGATGGTTTAAAACTATTTAATGATGTTTTAAAGCAATTTACTGATGTTGTTGTAAAACTATTTAATGATATTTTAAAACTATTTAATGGTGTTAAAAATATATTAATAACATTTTAAGTCTATTTAATGACGTTTTGAAACTAATGATGTTTTAAATGTATTTAATGATGTTGTAAATCTATTTAATGGTGTTGTAAATCTATTTAATGATTTAGTAACATTTTTAACCTATTTAGTGACAGTTTAAACCTATTCAATGACATTTTAAAACTATTAATGTTTTAAGCCTGTTTAATAATGTTTTAAAAATATTTAATGATGTTTTAAACCTATTTAATTACGTTTTAAAATTATTTAATATTATTTTAACTATAATGTTTTAAAACAATTTAATGATTTAAAAACTATTTGATGATGTTTTAAAACCAATAACATTGTAATCAAACTTCTCGATAACCTCAATAGCTTTGAGTTCTACATATGCTCTCTCCACATTTGAGTTCTCGTCATCTCTATCTTACAAAATAAGTCATCAACAAGTTTATTTTAATAGATGTTCTCTTTTTAGACATGTTTAAACCTATTCAATGATGATTAAAACTATTTAATGATGTTTTTAAATTATTTAATGATTTTTTAAACTATTTAATGATATTTTAAAACTATTACATAACGTTTTAAAACTATTTAATGATGTATTAAAACTAATGATTTTAAAACTATGCAATGATGTTTTAAAACTATTTAATGATTTTAAAACTATTTAATTGCGTTTTAAATCGACTTAATGACGTTTTAAAACTATTTAACGAAGTTTTAAAATTATTTAATGACGTTTTAAAATTATTTAATGGCGTTGTAAAATTATTTAATGACGTTTTAAAACTATTTAATGACGTTTTAAAAATAATGATTTTAAAACTATTTAATGGCGTTTTAAACCACGTTAATGATGTTTTAAAACTATTTAATGATGTTTTAAAACTATTTAACGAAGTTTTAAAACTATTTAATGGCGTTTTAAAATTAATGATTTTAAAACTATTTAATGGCGTTT